>NC_033797.1:117005245-117021625 GCF_001876935.1 Asparagus officinalis
GCCTCAGGAAGACTCCGCTTCCGACCATCGCCGAACTCGTCGCCATTGTCTCGGTAACTCATCGGCCACCCACCTCTTAGGTACTAGTCGACCTCAAATCGCCCTGAGATCTAGGGTTCTTTAAATTCCTTCTTTTTTTAATCTCTTCAGGCCCATTTTTAGCAGGCCCATCGCCTCAGGAAGACTCCGCTTCCGACCATCGCCGAACTCGTCGCCATTGTCTCGGTAACTCATCGGCCACCCACCTCTTAGGTACTAGTCGACCTCAAATCGCCCTGAGATCTAGGGTTCTTTAAATTCCTTCTTTTTTTAATCTCTTCAGGCCCATTTTTAGCAGGCCCATCTTTTATCAAAACAGTAAAATAATAATAATAATAATAATATAAAAATATTATGTTCTAAACCTTCTCGTTTCATTCTAACCTTCCGGTTCTATTTTAAACCTTCGGATTCAATTCTAATCTTCGGGTTCCATTCTAAACCTTCGGGTTCTATTTAAAAACATTCGGGTCAAAAAAATCAGGTCCTTGGACAAGAAAGGACTCCACATCTTTCCACCCCTTGATGTGCAACTTACAAATATTAAAAATTACATTGCACGGTCTCTTACTATGCAATATAATCTTCGAGCTTTCGCACTATGGGGTTATATTGATGGATCTCTTCGTGGTCCATCCAAAACTATTATTGTGCCTTTGTTATCTACATCCACCATATCAGAAGTAACTTCTAGTGATTCCACTACTGATGATTCTCAGATCACTTACTTTCAGTGGATTTGTACTGATCAACAGATCATGACATATATTATGCATTCTGTAGCCATTCCTATTCGACTCTCCCTTGGACGAGCATCTTTATCACGTGAGCAGTGGCTAGCTCTCAGTCGCATGTTTGTTCAGACGGGTGCTTCTCATGAGTATCAACTTCACCAAGCTCTTCAGAATGCACGTCAGGGTGATCGGTGTATTCAAGATTTCTATTCCTTATTATCAGGCTATTGAGAGGAATTGCAGATGATGGAGGAACCTATTCCTGAAACGCTTCCAGATTTTGTCATAGCATTTCAAAAATAACATGATCGTCAACAGTTATATCACTTTGTAATGCGCCTTCACTCTGAGTTTGAAAGCTTACGCGGACATATTCTTCATCGTAGTCCTCTCCCCAGTCTCCGTGAAGCTGTGGCTGAGTTCATATCTGAAGAGATGCGCCTTCAGATGCTCTCCCCTCTAGTTATTGCATCTCAGCCATTACTCTCATCACTGCAGGCGTCAAAAATTGACTATAGGTCCCCGCACATAGCTCGAGACGGAGAGGAGACGATGAACATTGCTATTCGAGTCACAGAAGCTCATTTGACAATGACAAACGCATGAAGTGAGTCGACGAACCATGCGAAGCAACAAAATTTTGGAATAACTGAAACATGAATGAACCGGGAGCTGCACGTCGCTTACGAAAGATGAAGCATCCCTCGTGTCCTATTTACTCCACATATGATTCAATTGCGAGAGCTTGTAGATCTCCTCGTTAGCTTTCCGACACATTGTGGATCGTGTGATTCCTAGTTCGGATGATAAAAATACGGCGAAAACGGACGGAGCGCGTGAGACCAAGCCATGAGCCAAACCAAGACACCCCATGGTGTCTCGGCTTGGCCGAGACACCACATGGTGTCTCGACCAAGCCGAGACACTCACAAGTGTCTCAGCCATGCTGAGACACCCGTAGGTGTCTGCAACCTGAAAAAGCTGAGCCTTGAAAACCGATTTTTGGCAGTTTGAAGCTGTTTTTCGACGTTAACCGCCTGTATTTGTTCCAACTGATAAAATATCATCCAAGAATATGGTTAAGTGGTTACAACTGAGAATAAGAATGAATCAACCATTTTTATCCAAAAACAGAGCTCCCGAAGTCTATAAATACAACTTCAGGGCCTTCATTTTTTCAAATCTGAAATTCTCGAGCGTTGGTGAAGCCCTTGAGGACTAAAGAGCCACAAATTTCAGAGAGGAGGAGGAGATACCAGTGAATTCCTCAGCATAAAGAAGAGGAGTTCGTCAGATCTGCAGCCCTGTTCCTTCCTTTTAGATTGCCCCGTTGCGGTGATCTCGAGAAGAGTGATTATCTCGCTGTTGCCAAGATAATTGCTTTGGTTTCTTGATTCCTTCGCGAATCAACGAAGCTCCGGATCTGATCGTTTGGTGGTCCATGGATATTAACGTCCCTGTCACATGCAAAGATCCCACGCAAACAGCGGGCGATAAACACCCGTTGTGCTGTTTGACGAGAGTTGTACTTTTTTTTGTTTTCATTGTGTAAAGGTCTTATAAAAAGACTAACTTTTGTTTTCATTGTAACGTTTGAAGTTGTAATAAACACAGCAATGAACAAATCAACTTTCCACTCAAACAAGCTGGCAACCACAGTGGGAGCCAACAGTCTCGTCACTGAGGCTATCGTGCCGCAGCCGACGATCAAGATCCTCGTGGCTGAAGAGGTCGAATACGAGTTTGACCAACAGAAGTTCGAGAAGTACGTCTCCTCCTCCTCCTCTAAATTCGCCTCTCCTTGCAAGCGCAAAAGGGTCTTCTTCGTCCGAAAGATCTGCTGGTCTTCAGATCTGAAGACTCAAGAAGGCGAATTCCCTGCTACCGTTACTGCAGCCGCACCTCACAACGATCCGCCGGCATCCAATGAGACCAGATCTGTAGATCTGAACTCCTCCATGATCAAGGAGTTAACTGCTGAAGGTGCGTCAACTCTATCAAGGAGAGCACATCAAAGGCAACGCTAACGCCTCGCGTGCCAATTCGTCAAGGCTTTGGATCAGATGGACGGACTCCGTTACCAAGCGGATCTGGAGTTCAGAAAGCGCCAAGTGGCTAAGCCATCTCTACAGCAAGCTTCGTGAACCTCCTCCCAATCGTCAATTAACAAATGGGTTCGTGTCAAACAAACCCGTTCTACTCTCGAAGAGCGTATCCAAAAACGCCGCACACTACTTGCGCACACACGAATTCTTGTACAAATAGGAATAGGTGGTCAAGAAACTACCAAGATCTAAGTAGGTTTGGGTGCCGAAGGCCAAAACAATGCCTCTACCCGACAAGAGACACCAGTCGTGTCTCTCGCTCGATTCCAGATCCATAGCTGGTTCCCAGCTTTCGTCAACTTCAGATCTCGCTCCTTCTGATCCCGTACCTTCGGTGAAGTCCTACAGAAACATGGACTTGTCCCGACTCAAAATAACAATGGAGGAACACCTAGGTTCTTTGCACAAGGATTAAGGCAGAGTTCGAGTCAAAGAACGCTTGTGCACGATGAATGAACCCCGAGAAACTCATCGAGCTAGGGGTCGTACTCGCCCTTGCAACAAGTCGGAGCCTTCCTATAATGGGAAAGCTCCTATAACTGACCGCCTCATACTACGAGTCATGGTTCAAGAGCCCGTTGAGGTCCCATGCTCACAAAAACGTGGCTCCAAATGTGTGACTCTTGAGAACACTAACAAGGCAGCAAGTCCTCAGAAGGAAATGTATTCGTCTGACAATGATAACGTTATACCTGGGAAGTTGTGCTAGCACACGATAGGCTGCTCCGGCAATCATGCTGATGAGTTGTACTATCGGGATGGGGGTACAAATAAATCTCGAAAGAGAAATACCCTGGAAGCGGACTCTCACTGTCCGTGTACTAAAATTATCAGGGTAGTATTATCAACGTGGAGCTGCCCTAAGACCGCTCCACAGAGGGTCTTGGTATTCCAAAGGCTGTCCTCTGAAGCATCGAGTATCAAGCCAAGGCATTTCCACAAGAGAAGGTCGGGCGTTCAACAGGACAAACTCCCAAAGGTAACCATCAACATGGTCGACAAGGGAAACTCTATGATTCCTGCAAATGGCTCGAATCCTAACTTTTCTCCAGGAAGAGAAGTCAGTTCGGGAATAGCCCAACGAATATCTTAGCTACAGCTAGAATTCGTCGGACATAACGATTACCCGAGAATCCATGAAGGAATCCATTCCGATGATGAACTCTCAGATTTTTATTCTGCACTCACCTCCGACGATACAATGTCTAGCATGGGACAAGCTCGGGAAGTGTTCATGATCAACACCGAGCAAATGGCCAAAATTATCAAATATGTTTTGGCTAAGCAAAAAGAGAACTTCAAGTTCGAATTGGAAATGGCCATGATGCGGATAAAGGAAGAGCATGACCAACAGATTCGGGCTCTGTCCAATCAACTCGGTGAATCCAGCCATCGCAACATTGTTAATCAGGAAGGTAGCGATTCAGGCATGGACAAATACCTCAACGCTGATAATCTTCCCATTGACCAAAACACTGGGGGTGGTCCCATTGAAGACAATAACGCTGGGGGTGGTCCCGCCGAAGATGACAATGTCGATGGTGGCCGCATTGTTCCTCTTAGAGACCAGGACGAGAAGATGAAAGACCTCGAGAGCAAAATTAACGCTCTAATGTCTGCTCGAGAGGTAAAGAAGACCGGTATTCCGTATCCTTACCCGAGAGAGTAGGAGTCGATCCCATACCCGGTGAAGTTTGATCTGATCAACTTCACGCCGTTCGACGGGAAGGGCTCGCCTACTCAGTATCTTATCTACTTTAAGTCCCACTTGGGTATGATCTCAGTCAATGAAGCCTTGATGGTTCGGTCATTCGTTGGCACCCTTTGTGGGCCTACCTTCGATTGGTACCGCCGTCTCAAGCTTGGAAGCATCAATAGCTGGGATGACCTGGAGAACCTGTTCCTTGCTCACTTTTTTTATGATGATGCCGAGGTGTCAATCAGGACACTCTTTGATGAGAAACCAGAAGACGACGAGACGGTCGATGAATTTTTCAAGCGCTTCCAGAATAAAGCGATGAACTACCGAGATCCGATCACAGAGGACTTCATCCTCTAAACCTGTCACAACAACCTCTCTGTGGACGTGTTAGAAGTTATGGGAGTAGCATCATCCAACACCTGGAAAGAGTTGAAGATGCGCGGAGAGCAGGCCGAATGCTTCCTCAGAAGGAAGAAACCCTAGAGGAGCCAACCGACGGCTAACCCTCCGAACTCAAGCTTCATCTCTCGTAGTAAGGGGAAGAAATCTACAGCAGCTGTTGATGTTAATCAGACGTCACAACAGTAATCCCAGAGACAGTAAAAGACTTCAGGTCCGAGATTTCAAAAAGAGTACTCCTTCAAGGACGAAGACGTTCAAGCCATTTTCGAATCCCTCCTTGAAAACAACAAGATCAAGCTGCCACCTATCGCAAATCAGGAGGAAGCTGACAATACTGTGGATCCGAAGTACTGTGCGTACCACAGGAGGATCCTTCATCCCACCAAGGCTTGCTTCACTCTTAAGAATAGCATCCAAACCTTGGTTGAAGCCGGCGTCATAACGCTGGGATAAGCCAAATGAGAATGGCGACACTCCGATAAGTATAAGAGTATAAACTGCTCCTTCCGACACTCTGAAGAGTATACGAGTATAAACTGCTTCTCAAACCTCCAACCGGTATATGAGGTTAAACTGCTCCCCGGTACTCCCATAGGTATATAAGTCTAAACTGTTTCCTACCTTCGACGGGAAGTTCATGGAGAATTTTATACATAATATTCTTAAGGATAACCCGATCATCCAACTGAGTTTAATATTATACCTAGTTTTGTAAAAAAGCTGGGGGTGGATAATTCATGTAACGGGAAGTTCCCGAAAGAATTCTACATAGTGTATTTTTAGGGATAACCCGGTTCTTACAAGAAGGTGATGAATAAGAAACTCCCACACAAACTCCCACTATGTCTGTGCACTCAACATTCTCATTGTTAGAGTCCGGACATAGTATCCAGAATTTTAATCTCCTGATCATTGACGATTATCAAACCCCTCCGTGTTATGTATTTGCCACTTAACACCAGGAACCCCCTTTGAGTGATTTGTATGAATCAACACTCCTACTATAATTTGTACTCACACTCTTACTGTTCACTTGGTCAAACCTTCCTATAGTTAGGGCCACAACCAAAATCCCCTCTCGATTCCTCTAATGAACGAGAGGTCCACGAATCGAGCGATCAAACCTTCCTACAGTTAGGATTATCTCAAACCTCCCACTCGGTCAAACCTTCCTACAGTTAGGGCCAAAACCAAAATCCCCTCTCGATTCATTCCATGAATGAGAGGCTCACTTTCAAATAAAGTGATCAAACCTTGCTACAGTTAGGGTCACCTCAAACCCCCGCTTGGTCAAATCTTCCTACAATTAGAGCCATAATCACAATTCACTCTTGATAAACGAGAAATTTACCTTTAGTTCGGTAATCAAACCTTTCGACAGTTAGGATTATCCGAATCTTTTTGATTCTCGGAGTGGAGATCCTACTCTTAGTTTCACTCTTCAGATTCTCGAGGTGGAAATCCCACTTCGAGTCTCCTTTGTAATTGGAAATAGAATATAAAATTCTTTCTTTCTAGTATTGGGTTATCTTTGCCCCAAGAGAAGACACCACCTTTTTAACTCTCATAATCCGTGCTTAACACGCACGGGGAATTTTATCCTGAATCCTAAATATGGATAAGCCAACGCCTAACATGCATTACCGGTTTAGTCTTTTACCGATTGAAGAAGTTACCAGAATACTAATCTGGGGCATTTTATCGTGAAGCCTAAGTAGGGATGAGTCAGTGCTTAACTCGCGTTGCTGGGTGGTTCGTTCCCGTGAAAACGACCGAGTCTACATATTCGGTATCATAGCAACAAAAATCCATGCTTTTTATGCATGGGGAATTTTATCCCGAATCCTAAGCAGGGATAAGTCAACGTCTAATACGCGTTGCCAGTTTAGTCTTTTACCGATTGAAGAAGACACCAGAGTTTAAGTCTGAGGAATTTCATCCCGAAGCCTAAGTAAGGATAAGTCAGCGCTTAACACGTGTTGCCGGGTAGTCTATTCCCGTGAGAAGGACAAAGTCTACGTATTCAATATCGTATCACTAAGAGAGTTAACTCTCTTAGCACAACGTTACATGCGGAACGGACTTAAACAATCCGCATGCAAGCCCGATTCAAACGGTAATCGGTAAAGGCATGTTAAATCCGTTGATGGTTGGGGATTTGCTAAAAATCCTGAGTCTGCATCTGATACATGCGGCCGGGTAGTCTATTCCTATGAGAAAGACGAAGTCTACGTATTCAATATCGTAGCACTAAAAGAGTTAACTCTTTGAGTACAACGTCACATGCGGAACATACTTAAACAATTCGTATGCTAGCCCGACTCAAGCGGTAGTCGGTAAAGGCTCATCAAACCCGTTGATGGCTGAGGGTTTACCAAAAATCCTATAAATGTAAGATTCATTGACGCACCAGCTTCATTAGTTGGTCTCATGACTTGAGCATCCAACAAACTTCAGGATAAGATCCATACATGCAGATGAATCGGCTTTAATAGTTGATCCTGCAGCCCAACATTTGGGACCGTCATGCTCTAATACCTTAAGAGCTTAAACTGTGTATACTTCAGCAAATGTATGAGTATAAACTGTATCAACGGTGATCGATGGGTAACCCTAGGTCAACACCGGTCAACGCGTTGTGATGAAAAGTCAACGTGCGACGATACGAAACCCTAAGGTCAACGCCGGTCGACGCATAACCCTAGGTCAATGTCAGCCAACGCGTTATGGTGAAAAAGTCAACGTCAGGTAATCTAAAACCCTAGGTCAATGCCGGTCAACGAGTAATCCTAGGTCAACGCCAGTCAATGCGTTGTAATGAAAAGTCAACGTTGGGCGATCCAAAATCCTAGGTTAATGCTGGTCAACACGTAACCCTAGGTCAACTCCAGTCAATCTGTTGTAATGAAAAGTCAACGTCGGGTGATCTAAAACCCTAGGTTAACACCGGTCAACGCGTAATCCTAGGTCAACGTCAGTCAACGCATTATGATGAAAGTCAACGCAAGTCAATATATCTTGATGGAGATGGTCAGTTCAAAGTCAACTCAATGATACAAGCCAAAATCAATTCACCAGTTTTGATTCAAGATTTTGATGACGGCCAGACGATAAACGCAGCGCCGGGAGAACTTCAGCTATTCGTCAAAATATCAAATAGATTAAAAATCGAAGGAGTCAAGAATCAAAGCTAACAACAGGTCCTTTTACACTGACTAAAGGTTGGACCGATTATATCCAAAGTATTTCAGGCTCATCTATAAAAGAAACGAGACTGAAACACTTTGGAAGGGGTATCTGTAGGCGTCAAAAATTACCTATAGATCCCCGCACGCGGCTCGAGACAGAGAGAAGATGATGAACATTACTATTCAAGTTACAGAAGCTTATTTGACGATGACAAAATGCATGAAGTGAGTCGACGGACCATGCGAAGTAACGGAATTTCGGAATAACCGAAACATGAATGAACCGGGAGCTGCACGTTGCTTACGAAAGACGAAGCACACCTCGTGTCCCATTTACTCCACACATGATTCAATCATGAGAACTTATAGATCTCCTCATCAGCTTTCTGATGCATTTTGGATCGCGTGATTCTGAGTTCGTATGATGAAAATACAGTGAAAACGGACGGAGCGCGCGAGACCAAGCCTTGAGCCAAACCAAGACACCCCATGGTGTCTTGGCTTAGCTGAGACACCAAATCGGCCAAGCCGAGACACCCATGAGTGTCTCGGCTTAATGAACCGGGAGCTGCACGTTGCTTACGAAAGACGAAGCACACCTCGTGTCCCATTTACTCCACACATGATTCAATCATGAGAACTTATAGATCTCCTCATCAGCTTTCTGATGCATTTTGGATCGCGTGATTCTGAGTTCGTATGATGAAAATACAGTGAAAACGGACGGAGCGCGCGAGACCAAGCCTTGAGCCAAACCAAGACACCCCATGGTGTCTTGGCTTAGCTGAGACACCAAATCGGCCAAGCCGAGACACTCACAAGTGTCTCGGCCATGCCGAGACACCCACGGGTGTCCACAGCCCCGAAAACCGATTTTTGGCAGTTTGAAGCTGTTTTTCGACGTTAACCGCCTGGATTTGATCCAACTGATAAAATATCATCCAAAAACATGGTTAAGTGGTTAAAACTGAGGATAAGAGTGAATCAACTATTCTTATCCGAAAACAGATTTCCCGAAGCTTATAAATACAGCCTCAGGGACTTCATTTTTTCAGATCTGGAATTCTCGAGCGTTGGTGAAGCCCTGCCGAACTGAGAACTAAAGAGCCACGAATTTCAGAGAGGAGGAGGATATATCAACAAATTCTTCAGCATAAAGAAGAGGATTTCATCAGATCTGCAGCCCGGTTCCTTATCTTGAGATTGCCCCGTTACGGTTATCTCGAGAAAAGTGATTATCTCGCTGTTGCCGAGATAATTACTTTGATTTCTTGATTCCTTCGTGAATCAACGAAGCTCCAGATTTGATCTGATCGTTTGGTGGTCCATAGATATCAACGTTCCCGTCACAGGCAAAGATCTCACACAAGCAGCGGGCGATAAACACCCGTTGCGCTGTTTGATGAGAGTTATACTTTTTTTTGTTTTTATTGTGTAAAGGTCTTATAAAAAGACTAACTTTTGTTTTCATTATAACGTTTGAAGTTGTAATAAACACAGCAATGAACAAATCAACTTTCCACCCAAACAGTCACATATTTCTAGCTACTCCATAGCAGTTTTCTTCCTATCGGGGTCCTTCTAACAGTACATCTGATTCCTCTAGGCAACTCTACTATCGTTATTTTAAGAAGCCGGGTCATCTTATTGATAAATATCGTAAGAGACCACCTCGTCCGACACTCGAGAAGACTCGACCTCCATTTGCTGCTTCGGCTGATGTTAGTCCTACTCCTAAATGGCCACAGACTTCTAGGCCTCTCTCTTCTGAGTAGCTATCAGAGATTACTGTATTAATAACCAAGAAACTTGAGCTTAGTGGTGTTGCCTCTAGCTCAGATTTCACTGCTTGTCTACTCATTCTGGTACTTCTACTCCTTAGATATTCGACTTAGGTGCATCTCATCATATGACCTTTGATAACTCTGTTCTTACAAATTGTTCATCTGCTCCCTCTTCATTAAGCATTCATACTGCTAATGACACTCCCCTTGCTGTCTCTCAGTTAAGTGATATTACTCTAAGTTCTGATAGTTATGGTCGTCTAACATTATCATCTGTTCTTCATATTCCCAAATTATCTATGCAACTTTTATCCATTGGGAAAATTATAGATTCTGGTTGCACTATCTTATTTAATGCTAAATCTTATGTTATTCAAGATCACACTGGCCAGAAGATTGGGACAGGTCGTAGAGTTAATGGACTTTATCAATTGGAGTCTCTACATCCACTTCATCCAATATTGGTCATGAACTCTCTATTTCTGATTTGTGGCATCGTTGCTTGGGTCATATCTCTAGTTCTCGCTTAAAACTTTTATCTGAATCTGGTGTATTAGGAAATTTAAATTTCTCTACTTTATCAAACTGTACTAGAAGTTAATTAGCTAAACAAATTGCCCTACTATTTTTATCTAAGTAACAAAATTGCTTTAGTCCCATTTGATTTGATTCATTCTGATATCTGGGGACCTGTCCCATTACCATCATTGTCCGGTTATCGATATTATGTTAGTTTTGTTGATGACTATTCTCGCTACACCTGGGTATATCTCATGCGCGCTCGTTCCGATATTTTAAATATTTATAAAGACTTTACAAATATGATTCATAACCAGTTTCATAAACGTATAAAGATATTTCGCTCTGATGGTGCCTGTGAATATATTTCTTCAGCAATGCAATTTATTTTAAAATCACATGGCACACTCTCTCAGCAGTCTTGTCCACACACTCATGAACAAAGTGGGTGTTGTTGAGAGAAAACATCGTCACATTCTCGACACCATGAGAGCCCTTCTGATATCAGCATCTATACCTCAATATCTCTGGGCAGAAACACTTCTGACTGCTGTTTATCTTATCAATATTACTTCATCTTTTGTATTAGCTAACACCTCTCCATATTTTCAACTTTTTAAGTCTCAATTTCGCTACTCTCTTCTTCGCACTTTTAGATGTGTCTGTTTTGTCCTGCTTTTAACTCATGAACGAGATAAACTATCTCCACGCTCTGCACGATGTATCTTTCTTAGCTATAGCACTATTCACAAGGGGTATCGTTGTTATAAACCTATCACTCGAAGGCTTCGCATTGCCCGTCATGTGACCTTCTTTGAGAATATTTCCTATTATACTACTTCAGATTCAGATCTCTCCTTTCATCAACCCCCTTCATTATCTTCCACTACTATACTTGTATCAATGGCACTTGTACCTTCGTACGCTCAACCGACTCCCTACTTCACTCCAATGGCATCAAACGATAGTGCTATTGATTCATCCACACCTCTTGGACATCTGCCTACTATAACCCCTTTATTGTAAGATACTCCTACTGATGTCCCCTTTACATCTGTGCCAGCTTCTCCCAATGTGACTCCTCCTCCTCGCCGCAATCTCGACGAGATCGTCATCCCCCTGCTCGGTATGCTTAATGTGTCACTAGCACATATTCTCCTGAGTTTGTCTCTTTTCTTGCTGCTATTCACTCTATACATGAACCTAACTTATATTCCGAGGCAGTTAAGTATCTAGAATGACAACAAACAATGATAGAAGAGTTGGAGACTTTTCATCAGACTAATACTTAGGACCTTGTTCCTCTGCCTTCCGGTGTTAAACCGGTAAGCTGTAAATGGATTTATAAGGTCAAGACCCGTTCTGACGGTTCTATTGAGCGATATAAAGCTCGTCTTGTAGCTTGAGGATTCTCACAAGAGTATGGTATTGATTATGAAGAAACTTTTGCTCCTGTTGCAAAAATAACATCTATTTGCACTCTCATTGCTGTTGCAGCTACAAAACATTAGACTTTGTATCAGCTGAATGTTAAAAATACTTTTCTTAATGGTGATCTGTCTGAGACAGTGTACATGCAACCACCTCCTGATTTTTCTACTCCTCGAGGACATGTCTATCGCCTTTGTCGTGCCATATATGGTCTCAAACAGGCTCCTCGATCTTGGTTTGAGTGTATTCGGCAATCCCTTCTTTCTATTGGTTTCATTGAAAGCCTAGCTGACTACGCTCTATTTTATCGGTCATTGCCCTCTGGTACAATAGTTCTATTACTTTATGTTGATGACATGATAATCACTGGGAGTGATTTCTCTGCCATTACTTCCTTAAAGCAACATCTTCAGAAACAATTTGAGATAAAGGATCTTGGATCACTTTGTTATTTTTTGGGTATTGAGGTTGCTTCCTCCCCTCGTGGCTTTCTTCTCTCTTAGTAGAAGTACATTGCAGACATTCTTGAGCATGGTAGTCTCAGTGATCCTTCCATTGCTACCACTCCTCTCTCCACACCGATGGAAATGAACTTGAAGCTTCGACATGATGATGGCGATCAATTATCTAAGCCTACTCGATATCGAGAACTTGTTGGAGCATTGGTTTATCTTTTAGCAACACGTCCGGATATCACCTATGCAGTACACATCTTAAGCCAGTTTGTCAGTAGTCTAACTTCCATTCACTATGCATCTCTCATTCCGGTTCTTCGATATCTCTGTGACACTATAACCTAATCATTATTTTTCTCTTCGGACTCTTCTTTGTCTCTTCGTGAATATTCTGATGCTGGATGGGCTGATAATGCAGACACTAGACGTTCCACTACTAGCTTCTGTATTTTTCTAGGTTCATCTCTCATCTCCTGGCGTAGTAAGTGTCAAGCTGTTGTCTCTCGTTCTAGTACAGAGTCCGAGTACAGGGCATTGGCAGACACCACAGTTGAGTTGAAATGGCTCTGCACTCTTCTGTGAGATCTTGATGTCTTTATTACTTCTCCTATCACTTTATACTTTGATAATCAGAGTGTCATCTCCATTTCTACAAATCTGGTATTTCATGAGCGTACCAAACATATTGAGGTGGATTGTCATATGGTTCGACAGGAGCATGTTGCTGGAAACATTACTCTCTCATATGTTCTCTCTAAGAAACAAGTGACAAATTTATTTACCAAGGCTCAAACTAATTCTGCGTTTCGCTATCTCTTGTTCAAACTTTCGGTGTTCGATCCACCGTGAGTTCGAAAGGGGTGTCAGAAAATATCATACCTATAGCCACCCTATAGCCACCTCAGCTGCCGCCTCCTAGTGTGTAGTCGCCCTCCTAGTATTTTCTGATTGTATATATATATCTAACACTATTATAAAAGTGTGTTGGTATGTTAGAATATTTCTTGCGAAAATCCCCTGTAAAATGTATACATGCATATATAAAACACATGCATGCATATACATAACACATACATACATCATAAATCATACTCCTTCAAATCCCTTTCATAACCCTCAATTAAATAAAACTAAATGTAATAAATACACCCTCATACATGCATACATGAAATTATATACATAATACTTCATGCTTAATTACATAGCGTACATGAAGAGATAGCCTTTTAATTGTACCATTATATCTATTTAATGACATCCAACTAAAACCTCAAAATGTTCCCATCACATAACCTCCTTTACTATTATTATATTGCAGCACTAGCACCGACTTAAATTTTTAGTCCATTAAGAAGGAAAGTCATAGTATTCATTAAAGATTTCATTCACAGTGAATACCCTAACAATTGTTAGACACAAGAGTTAAATTTCCATTATTGCATGTTAAATTAAAATTAAATTAACTTATGATTTTATAACTCCATCAAACCCACTTAAGTGACATTAATCCAATCAAAACTTTTGAAATTCTCCTCTTTTAATTGTACCATTATATCTATTTAATGACATCCAACTAAAACCTTAAAACTTTCCCATCACATAACCTCCTTTACTATTATTATAATGATTTAATGACATCCAACTAAAACCTTAAAACTTTCCCATCACATAACCTCCTTTACTATTATTATAATGCAGCACTAGCACCGACTCAAATATTTAGTCCATTAAGAAGGAAAGTCATAGTATTCATTAGAGATTTCATTCACAGTGAATACCCTAACAGTTGTTAGACACAAGAGTTAAATTTTCATTATTGCATGTTAAATTAAAATTAAATTAACTTATGGTTTTATAACTCCATCAAGCCCACTTAAATGACATTAATCCAATCAAAACTTTTGAAATTCTCCTCTTTTAATTGTACCATTATATCTATTTAATGACACCCAACTAAAACCTCAAAACTTTCCCATCACATAACCTCCTTTACTATTATTATAGTGCAGCACTAGCACCGGCCCAAATATTTAGTCCATTCAGAAGGAAAGTCATAGTATTCATTAGAGATTTCATTCACAGTGAATACCCTAACCGTTGTTAGACACAAGAGTTAAATTTCCATTATTGCATGTTAAATTAAAATTAAATTAACTTATGGTTTTATAACTCCATCAAACCCACTTAAATGACATTAATCCAATCAAAACTTTTGAAATTCTCCTCTTTTCCTATCATTATACTATAAATAAAAATTTCATCATCACCATATATATGTGTGTATCTTTCTCGCCATCGTCGGACCTTCACTGTTGTCTCTCCCCCGTCGAGATTGTTGAAGATGGTGTCTGACTCAGAGACCTCCATTGTGAACTCTACTGACACCTAGGGTCGAAGAGATTATGATATTATGGTAAATATCTAGAATTATATATATATATATATATATACATAGTATTATGTCACTTCCTTTCTCTCTTCAAATTATTAGTCTTTTCAGATGCTTATTGTGTTTCTTCTTCTTTGGTTTGGTGCACATAGACGTACTTAAATCTCAAGAACCCAAGACATCATTCAGTTCATAAAGTAAATATAAAGTCTTATCTCATCCTCTTTCTTTCTTCCAGTTATTAGCCTTTTCTCATACTATTTTTCTTCTTCTTCATTTTGGTGCAGATGAAGGAATATCATAGAAAGAAGATATCATTTGAAGGTTTGCTTCACAAAATTAAATGTTGTTCTTATTCTTTTTGAATAAAAACGTCTATATAGTATATTTATGCGGTATTATCAAAGATGTCAGAGGTTTGTTATAAGGGATATTGGTTGTGTAAAATGCAATTAAATTATGATTTTATAATTCTTCCATTAAAGGTACTTAAATTGCATTGATCCCATCAAACGTTGTCTGATCAATTTAATAGAAATAAAAATTCATCGTTAATTGCGCAAATATATCTTTCTCATTTACCTTTCTCGTTATCGCCAGACTGCTATTGCAGGCGACCGTCTGTCACATGAGTCTGTGTCTTAGGCCTCTGTGAACTAACGACACGACAAGTGGAGATTCTCAAATCATGGTAATTCTTGAGTTATTGGATTTATTTTGTATTATTTTGAAAAATAGTGATTGAAATATTTATTTCTAATCCCGAAGCAAGTGTTATCATTGAGGAGCAAGAAGAATCGGTTGCTTTTCAAGCTTCCTCTAGATAACCTGAGAGGAGTTTTAGTTTTTCACTTAAGAGAAATTTTATCTATTTTGGAGGATCGAACTTCAATTTGTAGATGTTCTATAATGCACGTGCAATTTATAAAAGTTTGTTAATGTAATTTTGAGCTTATCAGACATTGAGTAAAATCATTATTTTAATGTCAAATAAAGTAAATATTAATTTATTCTTTAATATTTTTATCTCAAATAACTAAATAATTTTATTTTGACATTTACGTTTGTACCATATTCTTTAATTCTTAGCACCATATGTTAATTTTGAACAATTGACTTTCCATCAATTATTCCAAGTATCTTCCAAGTATCTGGAGTTTTAAAATTAAAGGTAACTTAGTTGCTAATTTTAAATAAAAAAATTAATTTACAATTTGTAAATAAAATTATATCCAACATATGTAATATCAATTTTATTATTTAATTGTTTGATATGTTGTTATAATATATGATTTTGATATTTTAGTATAATTACAACATATTCCCAATTATTTCATCAAATATGGAAAAGTAATATGACTACACTATATTCCAAAATGTATATTTTTAGTCTCTTCATCATTTTCAAGCCATAGAAACATTCAAAAAGTAAAAGACATGCAATGCACAAGCAACTAGTATTGTATACATGCAATTTTCAAAAAGTAAAACAACTATATATATGAAAATGAGTACACGTGCAACGCACGTGCACCATACTAATATATAAGGCTGTCCAAAAAGCTCACGTGCACCATACTAGTATATAAGGCTGTCCAAAAAGCCCGCCGGCCCGGGCCCCACAGGCCCAGG
>NC_033797.1:117021650-117024467 GCF_001876935.1 Asparagus officinalis
AACGGGTCGGGGCCCGGGCCCGGTCATCGCTGTCAAACAAGAAAGAGCCGCCAGGCCGCAGGCCCTGACTTCGGCTCGGGTCGTTTTGGGCCAACCCCCGCGCGGCGGTCAAAACGGTCATATTGGCCGTTTTGACCGTTTTGCCCCTAAAAACGATAAAAAACGGTTGCCTCTATAAATAAAGGGGGGTTTCACTTCTTCTCGTCACACCAAAACTCATCTACTTCTATCTAATACTCTCTTATACAATCTTATACTCTCTTATACTCTCTAATAATCTCTTATACTTTCTAATCCTTCTATCAAATGGCTTCCGAATCTGATTATGTTGAGCAAAACCTATATCCTACCGATCATGAAATGAGTCCTCCTATAGCAGCTACTCCTACCGATCCTACCGATGTTAATCCCGAATCCGGTGCGACGAATCTGCACAAAGAGCTCCTAAAAGGCCGAGATCCGATGTGTGAATTTTTTTTGAGAAGATAGACGTCACCAAGGATTAACACGGCAGGATCCTCACCCAAAAGGCTAAAGGTACGTTGTGCGGCCAAACTTTCCAAGCTCATCATAAGAGCGGTACCAACCACCTCAAATGCCATATAGAAAAACACAACAAACGCCAGAATCCTCAAGGTGATATCCGATAATCTATGATTTCCCAATCATCCTATTCTGACAGTCTCGGTAGTTGGAATTATGACGCTTCCCGAGCCAGAAAATACGGAATCAGGTTTATCATTCTTAAAAATCTTCCTTTTAAATTAGTAGAAGATGATGAGTTTGAAAATATTGTTAGTGATGGTTTTTATCCCACATTTACAAAATTTTCTCGTCAAACCTATCAACGTGATATTTTAAAATATTATCAGGAGGAACAAGGAAAAAACCTATCAACGTGATATTTTAAAATATTATCAGGAGGAACAAGGAAAAATAATTTCTTATTTTAAAAATTTAAACTGTAAATTTTCTTTAACTTCTGATATTTGGACATCTAGAACACAAACTGGTTATTTATGTATCACAGTACACTGGATTGATAAAAATTGGCAAACATTTAAGAGGATTGTTTCCTTTATTGCAATTGAAGAGTAACATATTGGTATTAATATTACAAATTTAATAATTGAAGAACTTATGAAACTAGAAATTGATCAAAGAATATTTTCTCCTTCACTAGATAATGCAAGTAATAACAATGTAGCTGTTGATTTTATCAAAACAACTCTGTCATTGCCATGTCATGGTGATATTTTTCATATTAGATGTATCTTTCATATTTTAAATTTAATTATTCAAAGTGCATTTACTGAAATTAAACTCATGATAGAAAATGTTAGAACAATTGCTAATATGCATAATGCTTCTGAACAAAGAATTAAAAGATGAAAATAATTTTACAAAAGAAAAATATTATAAGCCTAGACTAATTCCAAAAGATGTTAGCCATAGGTGGAATTCCACATATGCAATGTTAAGTGTGGCAATAGAATATAAAGAAATTATAAATAATTTTATAAATTATTATGCTTCTAGTTCTAGCTCTGGTAGCACTTATGGAATAACTAAAAATGAATGGACAATTATATGTAATTTAAATGAGATGTCACAAGTTTTTTATGATGCTACAATGTTATTATCTGACTTATATTATCCAACTATTACTTTAGCTGCTTTACAAATTTTAAATATTCAAATTTTTTTTAATAAATATCGTACGAATAATACTTTTGGAGCTATAATTTTTCAAATGGAAAGAAAATTTAATAAGTATTTTAGGCTTATTCCTCATATTTTTTATTTGGAGGTTCTTATTGATCCATGTTTGAAGGATATTGGCCTTCGAAGTTTGTTACAATCATTGTATTGTTGACAGATTATACACTTAGATGATGGATCCATCCTTACTGCTACTTCTCATTATTTAGCTATAAGAAATTATTTTCAAACCTTATATGATGAGTATGCAGCTAGACATGGTGTAGCTGCACAATAGTCTACTGCTTCGGCGCCTTTGAGCTCAGGCCGAGGTAAAAGTATAAGTTTTGATAGGTATGCAATGGTAGTTAAGCTAACTGGTGGATCTGGAGTTGGATCATCATTAGAGGTTTCTGAAATAGATAAATATTTATCTGCTTCTTTAGTTAAATGTCAAGGAAATGCTTTAGATATTTTGCAATGGTAGAGAGTATATGGATCAGTTTCATATCCTATACTTTCCACCATGGTTCGTGACTTACTAATAGTGCATGTTTCGACAGTAGCTTCGGAATCCGCCTTCAGCACAGCAGGACGTTTGATTGACGACCACAAGACATGCTTAGATTCGTATACTGTACAAGCAGTGATGTGCTTACAAGATTGGTGGATGTACGAGAAGAGAACGCAAGGCATCAATCAGATGGCTGGAATTGAAGATAAATTTGAAGAGTTGGGACTAGCAGATAGATATAAAGATTAAACAATATTCATCAAATTATAATTTTTATTTCTTAGCTTTAAATTTGTAATGAATTATTTTGGAAACAGTTACAAATGATAGTGATATATGTGAGTAGGTGCCAACCTAGTTGGGATGTACTCATCTATTATGATGCGACGAATTCCGAAATAAATTTATACTTGTAAAGGATTTACTGATTATTAATAAAGAAGTTATTTTTATCATCTTTCATTTTTATAATTTTTGTATTTGTAATTTATGTTATTTTAAGTTATTAATAATATTATTGTTTTTTATTAGCATTTTTTGTAATTTTTTATGTATATTTTAAAATTTAAAGAGATTTTTAAAAAAATAAAAAAATATGGGCC
>NC_033797.1:117024483-117051931 GCF_001876935.1 Asparagus officinalis
TATATATATATATATATATATATATATATATATATAGAGAGAGAGAGAGAGAGAGAGAGAGAAACTCTTGTCAACTTAAGTTGATAAGGGTCATTGTCCACCAACGTTTTTAACCGTTGGATTAAGTTTTAATATCAAGATTTTGTTTAGATGATGTGGCATGAATTAATTGCTACAAGGGTATTTTCGGAAAAATAAATCAACACAAAATAGGTAATTTCTCTTTAATTGATTCGGTAGCAAAAACGTCACCACCTTCTTTCGATCGCGGTCTTCTTTCAATCGCTTCGGTAGCAAAAACGTCACAGCCTTATTTCGATCGCCGTCTTCTTTCGATCACCGTCTTTTTTCAATCGCGCCGTCCGTCCACTCGCTTGAGGTCGCCTCCCGCTGGCCAAAGATCCACCGTCCGTCCACTCGCTTGAGATCCGTCGTCCTCCGCCACCTATCCTTGCCACCAGATTCCGATTCGGAACCAAATCAGAGGACGAGCCCAATCAGAAGTCGGCATCAGCAAAAGTTGAGTGATCAGCCATCTAACTATGCTTTGATTAATAATTCTTGAAACTAAACTAAAGTCCTTGATATACTTATAAAGCTTAGAACATTTTGAAAGCATAGTTGATACTCAGTGAGCATGCCTTATGATATCATTAAGCATTATTATTTTTTTAGATGCATGACTGTTTCATTGGTAAGAAGCTTGGAAGGCTAAATGAACGAAAAACTATTTTGAAGGGAAAATTGGTAGTTTTAGGTGATAGCACTGCATATCTACAAGTGTGATTTGTTTCATAACTATGCAACAGCGTGATGATTTGCGCATGCTTTATTTTGACTAAGTCTTTAGAAGCTCTTGCTTTACTAATCAATGTCTTCACCTTCATTTTGACTGTTGAACGGGTATTCATTCATTCATTAAGACTCTCAGAAAGCCTTTTAGAATACCATTGACTTCCATTTCTCATCATCAAGGGTTGAGGTCAATTTCGCCAGGCTCTTGGATCTATTGATTTATTCACAAATATATTATTTCAAGAAATTTCCAGTTTATTTCTGCCACAATACATGCTTAATTTGTTTGGTTTTATTTTATTTTTAGTAAACCAAGTCCTACAAAGCCATTATAAAAGAAAAGTACCATCTTTTCAGTGGTTAAAATTGCAATATAAGACAGCTAAGTATGCATCTCTAGTAAGTTTCCAATCTAATACATACAAAAATCATGACACATACAAAAGTCTTGTGAACCAAGATAGTACATCTAGTAATGACAATGTATCTTATTAACCAGTGTTCTTAGTTTGTTAGTAACTATTAAATATAGATTTCCCCTTCCACTTGTTATTTTTATTTTATCAACTGTGAGCTCAATTTACCCTATATTAAATTTTTCTCCATCTATGAAGTAATCTAATAATCTTTCATTATGGTTACAGGTTGTCTCATGGCAAGATTAGGGGAATATGTAGACAATGATCTTTTCGTGCAAATGAAGAAATAGAAAAGACGATGCAAGAGATTCAGCCACATGAAGATGAACATTTAGAAGAAAACTTGAGTCACATGCCATGTATTGATGAACCGAAGATCGGTATGATGTTCAAAAGTTTGGAGGAAGCAATGAATTATTATAGTGCTTATGCAAAATTCATTGGGTTTGGGATTAGAAAAGGATCTAATTATTTGTCTAAGAGAAAGAATGTCATCACAATGCAAGTACTTACTTGCTCTCATGAGAGGTTTTCTAAAAGCAAAAGGAAGGAGCCATTACTTAGGGATAACACATTCGAGAAAAGTCCTTTGAAAGAGATATCTAGCATTCGAACTGGTTGCAAAGCAAGTATGCGTGTGAAATTAGATGATGGAAAAAATTGGATCATATCATCATTTGAGAAGAAGCACAACCATGAATTAGTACCGAGCCCCTCAAAATCTCGTTTCTATCGGTGTCGGCGAAAGATTGGAGATGAAGAAGCCGACCTTATACCCGAGCCCCTCAAAATCTCGTTTCTATCGGTGTCGGCGAAAGATTGGAGATGAAGAAGCCGACCTTATACAAACCATGCGTGAGCAAAATATTTCAACATGAAGAAGCCGACCTTATACAAACCATGCGTGAGCAAAATATTTCAACAAAGCATATTAGGGACTTCATTACATCTCAACGTGGAGGGGTTCGTAATTTATCATTCACGGGGAGGGACCTAAGCAACTTTGCAACGCGCCAAAGAATGTCTCTTTTTTATTGTGATATCTCAACGACTCTAAGTCACTTTCAACAACTACAAGCTGAGAATCCTATGTTCTTTTATGCATTCCAGATTGATAGTAATAATTGTGCAAAAACTATGTTTTGGGTTGACGGGAGATCAAGGATGGCCTACCAGCATTTTGGAGATGTAGTCACTTTTGATACCTCAACCCTTGTTGGGTTTAGAACTAGCAAGATAGAAGCTAGAACTGGGGGTATACAAGCTAAAACTAGGGGAATAGAAGCTAGAACTAACGTAGAAGAAAGAACTAGCAAGTGTGCATGTAAAAAACCCTTGTTGGGTTTAGAACTAGCAAGATAGATGCTAGAACTGGGGGTATACAAGCTAGAACTAGGGGAATAGAAGCTAAAACTAACGTAGAAGAAAAAACTAGCAAGTGTGCATGTAAAAAACTCTTGTTGGGTTTAGAACTAGCAAGATAGAAGCTAGAACTGGGGGTATACAAGCTAGAACTAGGAGAATAGATGCTAGAACTAACGTAGAAGAAAGAACTAGCAAGTGTGCATGTAAAACACCTTTGTTAGGTTTAGAACTAGCAAGATAAAAGCTAGAACTGGGGGTATACAAGCTAGAACTAGGGGAATAGAAGCTAGAACTAACGTAGAAGAAAGAACTAGCAAGTGTGCATGTAAAAAACCCTTGTTGGGTTTAGAACTAGCAAGATAGAAGCTAGAATTGGGGGTATACAAGCTAGAACTAGGGGAATAGAAGTTAGAACTAACGTAGAAGAAAGAACTAGCAAGTGTGCATGTAAAACACTTGTTAGTTCTTTCTTCTACGTTAGTTCCAGCTTCTATTCCCCTAGTTCTAGCTTGTATATCCCCAGTTCTAGCTTCTATCTTGCTAGTTCTAAACCCAACAAGGGTTTTTTACATGCACACTTGCTAGTTCTTTCTTCTACGTTAGTTCTATCTTCTATTCCCCTAGTTCTAGCTTGTATACCCCCAGTTCTAGCTTCTATCTTGCTAGTTCTAAACCCAACAAGGGTTTTTTACATTCTACGTTAGCTCTAGCTTCTATTACCCTAGTTCTAGCTTGTATACCCCCAGTTCTAGCTTCTATCTTGCTAGTTCTAGCTAGTTCTAGCTCTAATTCATTTTAGTTCTAGGCTCTTGGGAACGGAGAAAAGCTCCTCCTACCTCCGACGGAGCCCACCGAAACACCCCGACGACCCCGGCAACCTCCTCCCACCTCCGGTAAGCCCGGACAGTGGCAAAAATCTCCGAACAGCGAAGAACAAACCCGAACGGCGAGAAATTGCACTGCAGAAAACTATAGTTTTGTGCCGACTTCGCACGCACTTTCTGATCACCTCCAATCTCCGTTTCCGCCGATTTCTTCTTTGGTGAGTAGCCCTACATGTTGCCTATCACCTTCAATTTGTATCACGCTCTAACTCATTCTCTATCTCTCTCGGTAACATCCGAAACATCGCTCGACGGCAGCAGCGAGCAGAAAACAGCAGCGCCGTGCCGACTTCGCGCGTGTTTTACGGCCACCTCCGGTCTCCGTTTTCACTACCGTCTGCGCCGGTGTGTAGCCCTTTATATTGTCTATCACACGGTATCTTCCTTTCATTTGGGCTCATTTTCTACCTCTCGTTATATTGCTTCGAATATCGCTCGGCGGCACCGTGTCAATTTCATTCATAGAGATACATTAATACACATTTTCGTTCTTTCCTAATTACGGCATTTCTCTTCATTCCCCTTCTACTCTACTTCTCCTTATCTTTTTTTTTCTTTTTTTTCTTTTCTTCTTCTACCTAATAGATTAATGCTCTGTGTGTCTCGGCCAGGATGACGAGCTTGAGAAAGCTCTTAGTTTTAGAGAGAGGTGAGAGAGAGAGAGAGAGAGAGGAGATGAGAGAGAGAGAGAGAGGGGAGATGATATGAGTGCTGGGTCAGAGAGATTGAGGAGAGAGGATAATGATAGTTTGGGAATTTTAGCTTAGCTGGCATGTGATAATTGATAAAAAGGGACTGCAGTACAAAGTGTCCACTTCAAGGGGCTGATCCACATGGGGAAAACTTTGAGGGACATTGTCACATGAAGTTTCTGCTTTTGGGGCCTAGAGATATTTTTCCCTATACTTTAATAAGGAGTCATGATGTCAAATTATCCCATTTAAATTACAGTAATTATTATATAATATAATATTACATTTTTAATAATAATATAATATTGCCATATCCTTCGCTGCCTGCACCGTGATTGTACCCTCTGTTGGGTTGTTGGAATTGAAGTCCATATGTATTGCTTCTTTACCCACAGTTGGTGTTTATAAGCCTGCTGCTACCCATGAGGAGATCGATTCATGTGCTGTTGGTGTCGTGTTGGAGGCCCTTTTGTCATCTTGCTACATGGGCTACATGAAGAAGTTATTCGTGGGATGCCTCTAGGCTTTTGTTCTTCCTCAATGAGCAATCCAAGAAGCCCATCGACTGTGAGAGTCTCGGACACGTTGTGAGTTTGAATTATTGTTGCGAAGGTCGAGAAATGGGGATCTAGACCATTGAGAATATAGAGAATCATCTCTTGCTCTGGCACAACATGAAGGCTCATGGCCAATTGATCTGCAATTGATCTCTTCTTTTCTACATAATTAAGAATAGAGAGAGCCTCTTGTGGGATTGATGAAAGTTGCATTCTAAGACGCGACGCATCATACAAGCATGTCATGGTGTATTGAAGACATTTTCAAGTGCCAATCATGTTTGACGAGATGTGGCTGCCCTAGAGGGATTCAGATCCTCTCCACTATCTAAAAAGTAATGGAGAGACCACTACATAATCACAACCATTGATTATCTAGTTGGTGGTTGGGATTTTCTTTTATGCCCTGTTTGGACAGAGGGTAGAGAGGGGGAGGGGAAGAGAAATGCAGCTTTCACCTTGTTTGAGAGTTTTTGTAAGGAGGGTAGAGAGGAGGAAGGAAGGGGAACAGAGGGTAAAATTGCTTGGTTTTCTTTCTTCCCCGATTCGAGCGGTAGAGGAGGGTAAAGGAGGGTAAAAGGTGTAATGACATTCTTACCCCCCATCAAAACAAATAAAAGGGTTGCTGTATTATTAGTATAAGGTCATTTGTGTAAATTTACATATATTTCATTCTTTTCCCTTCCCTCCATTATTACTCCCAAACAAGTTATATTAATTTCATCTTCATTCACCTTACTCAACTCCCAAACAACATATTACAATTCTCTTCCCTTCCATTCCCTTTGTTTACCTTTCCTTCCATTCCCTTAGTAAACTCCCAAACACACCATTAGGGTTTGTTCTGAGATTTGTGATTTGATCCAAAGCAGGAATTATCTATACCGCTATCGACACGGGTATCGATAGCTTCATTTCTTCATTTTCTGGCCGATTCTTCTCTTGGCTTGGGCATTTGGGCTTTGTTGAGATATGAGATCTTGGTTATTCAATATTTCTTGATATAACCTAAAATTTAAGATAAAAATAATTATTAGTAGTATATTTATTCATGTAAAATAGATAATGATGATATAAAATTGTAATAAAACTGTGATTATCTGGAAAAATTTTTCCTTTTGTTTCCACTCGATCCAATCTGAATTGACAATAGGTTAGGCAATGGATGTTTGACCATTGGGCTTGCTTTCTGTCGAAGTTGCTACAACTTGGGCGGTTCTGTGCCGTCTTTATTGACAAGGCGCTCAAAATCAAAGCACTTGAGGGCATGACAGATGAAGGCTGCCTAAGTTGGGTGATGGTCTCAAAAATATTCTAATTGCAAATTATCCTGCAGAAAGCTATTCAATTTACGATGTAATTTAACTTATTCTGCAGAAAGCTCTTCAATTTATGATGTAATTTTTGTACAGGGAATTGATTACAAATGATCACAAAATATTCTAATTGCATTAGCCCAATTCAAGGAGCAAATCCTCTATCCGTATTTACAGGTGCCCAACAAGGTAAATGATAAACGCATGCAATTATTCTTCGAATGAAAAATGCCCGAAGATGGAGGATTGTCAATTATGCTTCTTACCTTGTTCGGTTGATAGGTAGGCGTTGGATTGATTTGATGACACATTGATTCTTTCACGCACTCTCAAATTCTAGTAATTAGTGGCTGTGTGTACGAGAAGCCCAGAATCTAAAAACAAGAAACTAGAATATGAACAAGGTTGCCCAGTAACATGTAGGACCAAAATCCTATTTTTAAGCCAAAATCAACAAAGCTGGAAACAAAAGAAAATAACAATTGTCTTCATTAGGGGGTTTTATTGATTTGGATAAGGTGAGGCTGAGTAGGATACTTATTCCAATAGAATAACATTATTCCTTTGGATTATTTTGAATGGGGTAAAGCGGGACGGGTTCAGATAATGGAACAATTTAATGCTTTAATTTGACAACTCATAGTCTCATTCTTTAATAGAGGAGCCTAAAATACTTTTGATATGATAGACCCAGCCTTCAATTCTTAAACTTCTTCATCTTTCAGTCTATTCAGTATTTTGTCGAGTAGCTGAAATTCTTCCAGTGCCGCGTTTATCGTCTGACCGATGTTGAAATCTTGAATTGGAACTGGAGTGTAGGTTTCTGAATTAGCTCGTGTTATTGAATCGATGTTAAACTGATCATCTTCGTTAGGAATTCATATCTGAATCACGATTGAATTCCCAGGGATCATCCTTTAACCTAGAACTTTTCCTTAGCCTTATTTTGGCGAAATTATCGATGCGTTGACCGGCCTCGACCTTCACTATAACGCGTTGACTGGTGTTAATCATTGTTGTAACGTGTTGACCTATGTTAACATAGTTTATACTCATACGTTTACTGGAGTCTACATAGTTTAAGATCTTAAGGTATTGGAGCATGACAGTCCTAACTGTTGGGGCTACAGGATTAACTGTTAAAGCTGATTCATCTGCATGTATAGATCTTATCCTGAGATTGATGGATGCTCAAGTTACAAGACCAACTAATAAAGCTGGTGCATTAATAACTCTTGCATTTATAGGATTTTTGGCAAACCCTCAGCCATCAATGGGTTTGATGAGCCTTTACTGACTACCGTTTGAGTCAGGCTAGCATGCAGATTGTTTAAGTTCATTTTGCATGTAACGTTGTCCTAAAAGAGTTAACTCTTTTAGTTCTACGATATTGAATATGTACACTTCGTCTTTCTTACGGGAATAAACTACCCAACAATGCGTGTTAGGTGCTGAGTTATCTCTTCTTTGGATTCGGAATAAATTCCCCACGCGTGTAAGGCACGGATTTTGGTATTATTAATAACAACTGCCACAATGTCGAATATGTAGGCTTCGGGATAAAATTTACCATGCTTGTGAAGCACGGATTTTAGGAGTTACAAAAAAATGTGGTGTATTCTCTTGGGGCAAAGACAACTCGATGCTAGAGAGGAAGAATTTTATATTCTCTCTGCAGTTGCAAAGAAAACTTAAAGCAGGATCTCCAGTTCAAGAATCCGAGAAGGTGAAACTAAGAGTGGGATCTCAACTCCGAGAATCGAAAAGATTCGGATAATTCTAACTATTGGAAGGTTTGATTATCGAACTAAATGGCAGGTATTGAGAGTGAATTACGGTTTTGGCCCTAACTGTAGGAAGGTTTGACTAATTGAGAGGTTTGAGACGACCCTAACTGTAGGAAGGTTTGATTGCTCGATTTGAAAGTAGACCTCTCGTTCATTGAAGGAATAGAGATGAGATTTTGGTTGTGGCCCTAACTATAGGAAGATTTGACCGAGTAGGAGGTTTGAGATGACTCTAACTGTAGGAAGGTTTGATCTCTCGATTTGAAAGTGGACCTCTCGTTCATGGAAGGAATCAAGAGGAGATTTTGGTTGTGTCCCTAACTAGAGGAAGGTTTGATCGAGATAAACAGTGGGAGTAGGAGTACAAATCACAGTGAGAGTGTTGACTTGTACAAATCTCTCAGTAGGGGTTCGTGTTGTCAAATGATAAGAATTTAACACGAAGGGGTTTGATAATTGTCAAAGATTAGGAGACTAATTCCAAGCATTATATCTGGACTCTAACAATGGGTGTGTTGAATGCACAGACACAGCGGGGAGTTTGAGTGGATTAAACCGGGAAGAATTTTAGTAGACCCTACGTTAATTAATTTGATCAGTGAGGGATTTTATGGTGGAAGAATGTGAATCATCAAATACTAGTGGGAGTGTTTTGTGAGGGAAGATTGATCTGACGAAGTGATCAAATCTCGTCTCAGAGAAAAAGTGCTTGGAAGTTGGTGAAATTGATCCCGACAATTGGATGTGTTTCACTCTTGGAAGCATTCAGAGTCCAAGTGAGAGTTTCTTATTCATCACTTTTTTGTAGTGACCGGGTTATCCCTAAGAATACACCATATAGCATTCTTCCGAAAACTTCACGTTACATGAATCATCCACCCCCAGCTTTCTTTGTGAAACTAGGTCTAACATTGTAATCAGTTGCATGATCGGGTTATCCTTAAGAATATTATGTATAAAATTCTCTTAGAACTTTCCATCAAAGGTAGAAAACAGTTTAGACTCATATACCAATTAGAGTATTACAGAGAAGAAATTTAACCTCTTATACTCATGGGAGGCTTGAGAAGCAGTTTATACTCGTATACTCTTTGGAGTCTTAGGGAGCAGTTTAACTCATATACCGGTTGGAGGAGCAAGAAGCAGTTTATACTCTTATACTCTTCGGAGTGATGAGAAATAGTTTATACTCGTATAATCTTCGGAGTGTACCATTCTCATTCGACTCATTTCGGCGTTATGATACCAGCATCGACCAATGCTTGAATGTTGTTCTTGAGAGTGAAGTAAGCCTTGGCGGGATGAAGGATCCTCCTGTGGTACACACAGTACTTTGGATCCGAAGTGTTATTAGCTTCCTCCTAATTTGTAATAGGTGGTAGCTTGATTTTGTTATTTTCAAGAAGATATTTGAAGATAGCTGGAACCTCTTCATCCTTGAAGGAGTACTCTTTTTGGAGTCTCGGGTCCGAAGTCTTTCGCTATCTCCGAGGTTGCTGCTATGACGTTTGATTAACATCAACAACTACTATGAGTGCCTTGCCCTTACCACGGGAGAGAAAGTTTGAGTTCGGAGGGTTATCCGTCGGTTGGCTTCTATCGATTTTCTTCCTTCTGAGGAAGCATTCAACCTGCTCTCCGCGCACCTTCAGCTTTTTCCAAGTCTTGGATGGTGTTACTCCCATAACTTTTAGGATATCAATGGACATGTTATTACGATAGGTTTGGAGGATGAAGTCCTCTGTGACTGGATCTTGAAAATGCATCGCCTTATTTCGGAAGCGTTTGACGAAGTCGTCGATCATCTCCTCGTCTTCCTATTTCTCTTCAAAGAGCATCCTGATTGATACCTTGGTGTCATCATCAAATAAATTACTAAGGTATGAGCTTTTCATATCATCCCAGCTATTGATGCTTTCAGGCTTGAGACGCCAGTACCAATCAAAGGCAGGTCCACGAAGGGTGCAAACGAATGACCGGACCATCAAAGGCTCATTACCAGAGATCACTTCCAAGTGGGACTTAAAATAAATCAAGTGTTGAGTGGAGGAACCATTCCGGTCGAATGATGTGAAGTTGATCAAGTTGAACATCATCGGATACGGGATCGACTTCCACTCTCTTGGATAGGGACATGGAATGCTGGTCTTTTTTACCTTTTGAATGGACATCAAGGCATTGATTTTTCCCTCGAGGTTCTTCATCTTCTCATCCTCGCTCGTATCCTTCCTTAGTCGATTTCGAAAAGGAACATCACGGTCACCCCCGGTATTATCATCATCGGTGGGACCACCCCCAACGTCGTTATTTTTAGTGGAGCCACCCCCATCATTTTCATCAACAGGAGGGTTATCTACGTCGAGGTGTTCATCCATGTCTGAATCACCATCTGCCCGATAGGCATTGTTATGACGACTAGATTCACCGATTTGACCTAACAAAGCTTGGATCCGTCGGTCATGCTCTTCCTTAATCCGCAGCATAGCCATTTCAATTTCGAACTTAAAGTTCTCCTTCTACTTAGCCAAAGCATCTTCAAGAATCTTGGTCATTTACTCGGTGTTGATCATAAATACCTCGCGGGATTGTCCTGGGCTAGATATCATATTATCAGAAGCGATTACAGAGTTGGCATCTGATGCTTCAACATCTGAGGATTATCCTCTATTCATGCTCTGATAGTCCCTACGTCTAGTAATCCCTACGTGTAGATGAGTAAGACGATACGATATGAGAGGGTCAGAACTAGAAGGTCGAGTCAACTTTCCCTTATCAGCCATGTTAATTATGACTTCTGGAAGTTTGTCATCTTGAACGGCTGATCGTTTCTTGCTGAAACGCCTTAACTTGGTTTTTGACACTTTAGAGGAATGCCTTTGGAATACCGAGACCCTCTGTGAAGCGGTCTTGGGGTAGCTGCACGCTGATAATACTGCCCTTATAACTTTCACACACGGACAATGAAAGTCTGTCTCCTGGGTATCTCTCTTTCGAGACCTGTTCGTAACCCCAGCCTGATAGTACAACTCATCAGCATGATTACCAGAGCAACCTATCATGTGTTGGTATAACTTCCCAGGTATAACGTTGATGTCGTCAAACGAACATGTTTCCTTCTGAGGTTTTAATGCTTTGTTGGCGTTCTCAAGAGTCGGACGTGTAGAGCCATGTCTTCGTGAGCACAGGTCCTCAACAGGCTCTTGGACAATGACTCACAATCCGAGGCGGTCGGTTACAAGAGTTTTCCTATTATGAGAAGGCTCTGACATGTTGTGAGGGCGTGTGCGACCCCGAGCTTGACGAGTTGCTCGGGGTTCTTTCACCGGACTCAAGCGTTGTTTAACCTGAGCCTTGCCTCAATCCTCTTGTAAAAGGCTAAGACGGATTTGCCATTGTTATTTTGGATCGGGAGGGATCCACACTGTCGTGAGGCTTCACCGGAGGTACGGGATTCATAGGAATAGGAATGGGGGTTGTCGGAGAAACGGAACCAGTTGCGGAGCTGGCTCTTTGGCCGAGATAGCCATTGGTGTCTCGGCTAGGTGCAAGACAGGCATTGGTGTCTTGGCTAGGTGCAAGACAGCTTTGGCTATCTCGGCCAGGTGCGAGACAGCTCAGGCTGTCTCGGCTACAGGAATTTCCTGTTGTCTCACGACTTAATTTTCGCACAGTTTCAGACTTTGGAATCCAAAATTTGTGGGGTTTTGATGGTTCCTTGGTGACTTCTTTCTTCTGTAACTCTCGGGCCTTCTGCACAAGAATCCGCGCATGCGTAAGGAGTGCGTAGTGTTTTTGGATGTGCTCCGTAAGGGTTGAACGGGTCCTTTTGACTTGGATCCATTTAGTCATTGCTATTTTGGAGGAGCGGACATTTACCCGTTGTAGAGGAACTTGGCGGTTCCTAAATTTTAGATCTGACTCATAACGAATCTCGTCTATCGGCTCCAAAGCCTTGGCATGCTAACATGTGAGGCGTTTCCGTTGCCTTTGGCGTGCTCTCTTTGATAGGGTTGGAGCGCCTTCAGTACTCAACTCCTTGATTGAGGAGGAGTCCATATCTGTAACTTTGACTTTGTTGGATGCCGGAGGGGCGTTGCGAGATCCTACCACAACAGCAATGGGGGCATTGATATTCCTACGCTTGCGAAGGGAGGAGGATCTAGAGGAGAAGGATGACAGATACTCCTCAAACTTCTGTTGGTCGAACTCGTACTCAACCTCTTCGTCAACCGGGATCCAGATCTGAGGTTGTGACACTATAGCCTCGGCAGAGAGGCTATTAGCTCCTACTGTGGTTGCCAGCGTGTTTGGTTCAAAAGTTAGATTTTTCATTGTCATTGAACCTATTACAATTGTTTATCGATTACAAGTTCAAAAAAAATAGAAAAGTTGATTTTTTATAAGGTCTTCTTACACAATAAAAAAAATAAAAGATTACAACTTTATCAAACAACACACAGATCTTATTTATTAGTCTCTGTTTGCGTGAAATCTTCGTCTATGTCGGGGACGCATTAGTCTATGGGCCGCCACGGATCAGATCTGGTTGACAGAAAAGTTAATTAATAGTCTTGCTTCACAAAGAAAGTAATCGCAGAAGTGATAATCTCGACCAAGCGAGATTATGACTCCTCTCAAGATTAAAACTAAGTTTGATCCGGAGGAAAGGGTGAACGGGCCTCAAATCCTTCGAATAACTTCCTTTTTATGCTGAAATTCACCAAGATTTGCTAGCCCTCCTCTGAAATTCGTGCTCCACTCACCCTAGCTCCTCTAAAATTTGTGGTTCCCTTTAGATCTCTCTCTATAAGGGTGCTACGGGTGTATTTATAGATTCTAAATATCGTGTTTGTGGATAGGATCGAAGAACAACCATTATTATCTGTTTAGGTGGGTTTTCGGTTGTGTAACAGCTTCCACACGTTTAAGGATAACCCCACATATTTATGGATGACCACTAGGAGTTCTAAAAGCCAATATTATCAGAAAACTGTTTTCAGAAAAAGCTGCCTTCATCATTGATTTCATTAAACTTCAGTCGTTACAAATGAATTCAAATAACAAAGAAATAAAAATTACAACTTTCTTGAAAATAAACGCAAGATCTGTTTATCGTCTCTTGCTTGCGTGGGTCTTTGGCCTGTGACGGGGACGTTGATATCCGTGGACCACCTGGCACTCAGATCTGTTCCGGAAAATCGGACAGAGCTTCGTCGATCCGCGTGAAATCCAGATCTTGAAAAATGAGGTAAGGGGTGGCTATTTATAGGCCATGGGAGCTCCTAGGGTGCCTAGACACCCCTGGGTGTCTCGGCTTGGCCGAGACACCCCTGGGGTGTCTAGGCTTTTCCTAGACACCCCCGGGGTGTTTCGACTTGCCGGGACTTCGTTTTGAGGTGTATGATTGTTTTCCCCGTAGATTCTTCGTCCGGACTCGGATTTGAGTGATTCCAAGTGCGTTGGAAGCTTGACGAAGAGTTCTATCTGCTCCAATGGTTGGATTATCTGTAGAATGAACGAGATTTGAAGGGAGTTGTCTTTTTTGTGAACATCGCCGGGTTCCTGATTGGTCTGGGTCTTCGTTGTTCCGAAATCCTATCAGCTCACGTAGTTTGTCGATTCACTTCAATCATTCATCGACGTTCTCCAAAAATCCAGATCTTGAAAAATGAGGTAAGGGGTGGCTATTTATAGGCCATGGGAGCTCCTAGGGTGCCTAGACACCCCTGGGTGTCTCGGATTGGCCGAGACACCCTTGGGGTGTCTCGGGTTGGTCGAGACACCCCTGGGGTGTCTAGGCTTTTCCTAGACACCCCTGGGGTGTTTCGACTTTCCCGAGACACCCCGGGTGTCCCAACTCTTCGGTCTATTCAATGCTTTGACGAATAGCCGAAGTTCTTCCGGCACTGCGTTTATCGCTTGGCCGTCGTCGGAGTCTCGAGTCTGCAGCTGATGAATTGAGTTTGGCTTGTGTCATTGAGTTGACTTTGAACTACCTCCGTCACATTGTGTTGACTTAGGGTTTCAGATCATCGTGTGTTGACTTTTTTGTCGCAACGCGTTGACTGGCGTTGACCTAGGGTTACGCGTTGACCGGCGTTGACCTAGGGTTTTGACTCATCAAACGTTGACTCTGGTTGCAACGCGTTGACTGGCGTTGACCTAGGGCTACGCATTGACCGGCGTCGACCCTAGGGTTTTGAATCGTCAGACGTTGACTCTGGTTACAACGCGTTGACTGGCATTGACCTAGGGCTACGCGTTGACCGGCGTTGACCCTTAGGGTTTTGAATCGTCAAACGTTGACTCTGGTTGCAACGCGTTGACTGACGTTGACCTAGGGTTACGCGTTGACTGGTGTTGACCCTAGGGTTTTGAATCGTCAGACGTTGACTTTTTGGTCGCAACGCGTTGACTGGCGTTGACCTAGGGTTACGCGTTGACCGACGTTGACCAGCTGGCGAGTCTGCAGCTTAGGACTGCAGGCAGACTTGGGTCTACAGGCGAGCTTGCAGGCGAGCTGAGTCTGCAGGCGAGTTTGGGACTGCAGGCAGACTTGGGTCTGCAGGCGAGCTTGTAGGCGAACTGGGTCTGCAGGCGAGCTCGGATGCGCAGGCAAACTTGGGGTCTGCAGGCGGATTTAAGACTACAGGCAAATTTCGAGCTACAGGCGAGCAGGCAGACTTGGGTCTGCAGGCGGATTTGGGACTGCAAGCAGATTCGAGCTGCAGGCGAGGCTGCTGAGCATGGATTGAAGAATAAGCCGTAACTTTCAAACCGTAAGTCGGAATTGGACGAATTACATATGAAAATCGCCTATCTCGACGAGATGGAGTCATCCGAACCAAGCCAAAGGCTTTGGTTCGCTTCCTCCGTTTCGCCAAATTCCTTACGGTTTGGGAGATATCTGCGTTTTCCCCTCTTTTGCTATTTCGGGTGAGGTTTTAGCAGTTTTGTTCTGAACTTCTCTGATAAGGATTAAAGGCAATTTTTATTGCCTACAAAACCCCCTGAGACACCCTAGGGTGTCTCGGTTCTAGGGCCGAGACACATGCTCTCCTTTCCCCCTTTTTGCTTTCTCTTTTGTTTGTTTCCTCTTTTGTTTCCCCCTCTTTTCAAAATTCAAAAAACAAGGATTCCCTCTTAAACTCCTTCTTCTCCCTTTCATCCTTCCACCATTGTTCCTCTCCAAAACCCATACCAAGTTTTCGGATTTTTGTTCCCCTCTTGGCCGAGTTTGATCTCCTTTCAAGCTAGGGTTCCTCCTTCATCTTCAAGCTCAAGAAAAGCCTCTTGATTTGGTAAGTTCCCCTTCAAAACTCTCCTCTTTTTCAAGAAAGATCATAGCTTTATGTTCTCATGAGTTAGAGGATAGGCTCTTTGATGATGTTACAAATAGGGCCGAAATTTTGGGGGGTTTTATGCAAAGTTACAAATAGGGCCGAAATTTTGGGGGGGCTTTGTAGCAAAATTGGACTGAAATTAGGTCTTGGATTGCATGTCCACTTGGTCGAAAATTTGAGGGGTGCTTTATGCAAGAAAACCAATGTTGTTTGAGGGGTTTATTTTCAAAAAAGCAACCCACAAAGTGTAGAGGGGTTTATTTGCAAAAGGGCTGAAATTTAGGGCTGAAATTCCAAAAGTTTAGACCACAACCCAATAACCAAAGTTTTGATAAGGGTATGTGGACGTTAAATTGAAACTTGTGAAGGGGTCTATATGCAAAATTGGCTCAACTCTACAAAAGGGCTTATTTGTAAAATTAACCGAAATTGTGGGGGTATCGGGGGGTACTATATGATCAGATATGATGACCATGACCCAACCCGAGCGTGTCCTTGACCCGAATTTTAGCCTTGAACACGAAGGGTATTTTGGGTATTTCACCAAAATTCACCGCGAAAAATGACAATCATTGTTTCGCATGCATGAAATTTGTAGGTTTAACTAGACTTCAATTATAAAATCCTATTTATACACAGGATTTTAATTAAAGTTCTTAATTTCCCTTTTAAATTTCGTGTATTCATATTTTAGATTGTGCCTGACTTGCGGCTTTTCGTTACAGATTTTCAATGTCTCCACGCCGATCTCGACCTCGTAGGAGTCGTTCTCATTCGCAGCACAGCGAGGAAGAGGTTCCCGTGACATCTTCTCCAGCGGCCTCTTTCTTTGGGGGTGAGAATTCACATTTTTCGTATCCCTGATTGACCTCTTCGCGGGTCATGAAGGAAGAACCGACACCCTCCTTCACGGGGGTTAAGGTTTCAGACTTGTCTTGCTTGGCCAATTCAAGTCTTCTGGTATATTGGGGCGATTTTGTGTCATCTTCATACCGTTCTTCCAGTGTAGGACACTCAAAATCGTCTCTCCAATTATTCCGTGAATGAGCTTATCATTCTTCTTATGGATTTTCTGACTCCACCCTTGTGCTTTATTGCAGTAGAGTTTCCTGCGGGCAGCCTTCCTCCTCATGCCAATACTGGTTGTAGCCGGGAGGTCTTCTCTTCAGCTTCCATCAGGCAGACCATCGATCCACTTCCTTAGTTGAATTCCCGTAATAGGAGGATTGTGAATCCCGAAATTATCATAATATCCGACGATGAAGGGGAAGAGGATCCCACTGCTGCAATTATGTCTGACTAAGAATCTGTCCTCCCGGCCTCCGAATCCTTGCAGGACATCCTCCAAAGAGTAGAGAAGGTTATACAACAAACGGTCACCGCCATTAGTTCTGGACGGGGAAGAGATTATGATTTGCTCCCTTTTATAGCAGATAGTCTTAAAGACATTCAGCGTGTAGGTGGCATCCGGCTAGCTGGACGATGTGAGATAAGGTTGACTTGCTTAGAAGAACTCATATATCGTTTTGAAGAGCTAGTAGACTTCGATCCGTATGATGAGGCCACACCGCTTATGATCGATGCTCAGACTCAGAGGGTGCGAGAGCGTAAGGCCCGAGCAAGACGCATATCGGAGCAAGAAGTCATCGTTGTGAACTTGTACGAACGGCAACGTCATCTGCAGAGTAAGATGGATGCTTATAACAACATTGCTGATAGGACGGGGATCAGGACCGTCCAAGGGGAGAGGACTCTAAAAGATTTCGAGCTCGAGAGTGCCAGGGTTCAAAATGTTTATCGAGGAGAGCTGGAGGTTCTTCATGCGTTGCGTCGAGAAGACGTAACCGCCGATGCTGCCGCCATTCTTGCTTATACCAAGCTTCAGAAGGAAGAAGAGGAGAGGGTTCGAGTGGAACACGCCGAGAAACTTGCCGCTGTTAAGGCTAAGATTGCTTCCTTCAGTTTGTTAGATCTGATTTGAAACGTCTCCTTGTATCTGCACTTGGTTTGACTTTATTTGCTGAATGTTTTGACCTTTGATCTTTTTAGTGGAACTGATTTTTGTCTTTTTATCTTTATTATGATTCCTCATTCCATTTGAAATGATTGACCATAATACTCATAGGATTTTTGGCAAACCCTCAGCCATCAACGGATTTGATTAGCCTTTACCGACTACCGTTTGAGTCGGGCTAGCATACAGATTGTCTAAATCCGTTCCGCATGTAACGTTATGCTAAGAGAGTGAATTCTCCGAGACTTTGTGCTATGATGTCGAATACATAGACTTCGCCATTGTTACGGGAATAGGCTACCCGGCGACACGTGTTAGGTGTTGACTTCAGGATTTTTGGCTAACCCCCAGCCTTCAACGGATTTGATTAGCCTTTACCGACTACCGTTTGAGTCGGGCTAGCATGCGGATTATCGGAATCCGTTCCGCATGTAACGTTGTGCTAAGGGAATGAACTCCCTTAGACTTCGTGCTATGATGTCGAATACATAGACTTCGCCATTGTTACGGGAATAGGCTACCCGGCGACACGTGTTAGGTGTTGACTTTAGGATTTTTGGCTAACCCCCAGCCTTCAACGGGTTTGATTAGCCTTTACCGACTACCGTTTGAGTCGGGCTAGCATGCGGATTATCGGAATCCGTTCCGCATGTAACGTTGTGCTAAGGGAATGAACTCCCTTAGACTTCGTGCTATGATGTCGAATACATAGACTTCGCCATTGTTACGGGAATAGGCTACCCGGCAACACGTGTTAGGTGTTGACTTTATCCCTACTTAGGCTTCGGGATAAAATACCCCAGAATCGGACTCTGGTGTCTTTTTGTTCGGAAAAAGACTAAACCGGCGACGCGTGTTAGGCGTCGGCATATCCCTTCTTAGGATTCAGGATGACATTCCCCATGCGTGTAAGGCTTGAGAATCGTGTCTTTTCTAAAAGCAAAGACAGATTGGGAAATGGGAGAGGAAGAATTTTATATTCTATCTCCCAGTGCTGAAGAGGAAGAATTTTATATTCTATCTCCAGCTGGAAAGGAAACTCGAGGTGGGATCTCCACCCCCAGAATCCGGCAGAATGAAACTAAGAGTGGGATCTCCACTCTGAGAATCGAAAAGGTTCGAATGACCCTAACTTTTATAGGATTGGTCATTTGAACCCAAAGAATCCCTCATTCATTGAGGAGAAAGCCCAATTTCAACCCTAACTTTTATAGGTTTGGTGGAAAAAGGAACAAAGGTGGATTTTCGTTTATCGAAAAGGAATGACTCGGTCTTAGTCTTAACTATTTGCAAGCTTGACTAAGCGAGATCGGGAACAATCCTAACTTTTATAGGTTTGACTATTCCAATTGAAAGTGGACCTCTCGTTCATGGAAGGAATCAAGATAGGACTTTGGCTTTGGTCCTAACTTTTATAGGTTTGACCAGAAAGCAAAGAAAGTGGAATACAGGTAGCAAGGAAAGTGCCAACTCGTATTATCACTCAAAGGGAGACTTTAATGCTAGGTGATTAGGACCTAACATGTTGAGTCTGAAAAATGCCAATGATGGGCAGATGGAAATGTTGGTGGATCCACTGTCGTTTAATTTGATCAGCGGATGGTTTGGTGAGGAAAGATTAACCTATCAGAGGATTGGATCTCATCTCACAAAAATAACTCATAAGAGTTAGAGAATTTTGATAAAAATAAGAAGAAATATTCTGACATTCAGAGTTCGAACGTAGATTCCTTGTTTATCCATTCTACAATGACTGAGTTATCCCTAAGAATACCCATGTGGTATTCTTCCGGGAACTTCCCGGTGCATTGGTTATCCTGAAGATACTAAGGATAGTATTTTTTCAGGAACTTGTCGTTTATCGGCATCATAAGCCGGTCACCGTCCTTGGTGACAAGGCGATATGCGCCACTCGAGTAGACTGCCTCCACTACGAATGGTCCCTCCCATTTGGGTTCAAATTTGCTGAGAATCATCAAAACTTCAAGAGACTGATTCAATAAGCAATTGATATCGGGTTATCCTTAAGAATATCACGTATGATGTTCTCCAGGAACTTCCCGTTAGATACAAAGGAAACAGTTTATACTCATATACCCGTTGGAGTTTTGAAAGAAGCAGTTTATACTCGTGTACTTGTCGGAGTGTGGTGGTCATTCTCATTCGGTTTGTTCTGCCGTTGAGACGCCGGCTTCAATTAAGGCATGTATTGTATTCTTGAGAGTGATACAAGTCTTGGTGGGATGATGGATCCTCCTGTGGTATTCACAATATTTTGGGTCTGAACTCCCGCTGGCTTCCTCCTGGCTTTTAATAGGTGGGAGCTTGATTTTATCGTTCCTTAGGAGGTACTTGAGGATGGCTGGAACCTCATCATCCTTGAAAGAGTATCGTTGTATCTGAAGTGACTGTTTTGGCGATCGCTCCCACGACTGTCGTTGTGACGTTTGATCAGCAGCGAACCTGGGTACGAACTCTGATTAGCTTTCCTCGACCCTCTTTCTTTTAGGATAGCGTCTAGTCGAGGTGGTGACAGACTCGACTTCCTTCTGCTTTTCGTCTTCACTTTCATGATGTCGAGAAGTAGGAATTGGGCCACCCCCAGTGTCATTGAAGGATCTGGTCGTACCACCCCCAGTGTTATCGAGGGGTGAATCAGTCTTGACAACCATATTCAAATTTGGACCATTGTTATTTGTCCTATCTGGAATAGGCGTGATTGGGGTAACGCAACAGCTAGACCCAGCTTGATGATCCGATTTAGGAAATTTACACCTTTCAGCTTGCAACTCTCTTATTTGTCGCATAGCCAATTCCATCTTACCCTCAAATTCTTCTTTCTGCTTGATTAATGCTTCTTGAACTATTTGAGTGAGCTGGTCAGGAGTAATGTTGAACGCATCCCTAGTGTTTTTAGAGAGACGTGATAACTCGTGTAGAGTCACTTTTACTGGGATGTTAGCCAATTGGGTCATAACATCAAAGTGATATGAAATATTTGGATCTCCCAGTTTATCTCTTCCAATCTGCTGACTGAATCGAGACTGCCTCGGGTTTAGGGGCTGTGTGTGGCACAAGTCCCTTCTGGCGCTGCTTGTGAGGATCATCGTTCACCGTCTTTACTGCTGCATTTATTACTGGTTCATGCTGGAACCAGTTTAAGGGAACAGAACCGAAGCTAATCGATACTGCATTTGCTCCCACTCTCTTCTCCTTCGGCTGCTTCATTGTGATGACCCCGACATCGATTAGAGCTTGGATCTTGTCCTTAAGGGCATAGCATACCTTGGTAGGATGGTCCACCACTCTATGAAATGCGCAGTATTTTGGATCATTGATTCTCTTAGCATCTTCCTGATCCTGGACTGAAGGCAATTTGATCTTGTTATTCTCAATGAGGTACTTGAAGATACCGGGAACTTCATCCTCTTTGAACGAATAAACTTTCGGGAACTTCGGCTCCGAGACTTTCGGCTTCTGGGTCTGCTGTTGCCACCTTGATGGTTGAGGCGCCTTTTGCTGCTGCTGTTGCGGCTGCGCTTGCACCTCGAACGTTTGATTCGCGTTCACGGCATTTGCATGTGCTTTTCCTTTTCTCTTAGGGACAAAATTTGGTTGCGGAGCACTATTTGCTATTTGACCCCTTTCTGCCTTCTTCCTTTTGAGGAATCTTTCGGCTCGTTCTCCTCGCACCTTCAGATCCTTCCAGGTCTTCGGCGGTGCCATTCCCATGGCTTCCAGGATGTCCAATGAAAGATTGTTATGACAGGTCTCGAGGATGAAATCTTCGCTGACCGGATCCCTACAATTCATTGCTTTATTCCGGAACCTCTTCACAAAGTTTTCGACTGTCTCACCATTCTTCTGCTTCTCATCAAACAAAGTGCCGATTGAGACCTCAGTGTCGTCGTCGAAGAAATTCGTCAGAAACATATCCTCCATGTCGTCCCAACTGCTGATACTCCCCGGCTTGAGGCGACGATACCAATCGAAGGCCGCTCCGCGAAGAGTGCCAACGAATAACCGTACCATCAAGGGTTCATTGCCGGAGATTATTCCTAAGTGAGACTTAAAATATATTAAGTGTTGGGTAGGGGAACCCTTTCCATCAAACGGCGTAAAGTTGATTAAATTGAACATTATCTTCTTCCCGTTCATTCTCCTCTTGATTCGGATTATTGCGACGACTGGGTTCTCCTTGATGAGTTGTAAGAGCCGCGATTTGCTGGTCATGCATCTCTCTCATCTGTTGCACGGCCATCTCCATCTCGAATTTGAAAGCTTCCTTCTGCTTAGCCAGGGCATCTTCAAGCATCTTGGTTACTTGTTCGGCGCTGATCATGAGTACCTCGCGGGGTTGTCCTTCGCTGGATACCGTGTTGTCCGATGCAATCGTAGAGCAGGCATCTGATCCTTCGTCTTCTGACGGTAATCCCGTCCGAACCCTACTATAAGTCCCTCGTGTAATGGTTCCAGACCGCAGATGAGTTAAATACCAGGGTACTAGCGGAATTGACTCGGGATTATCCCCTGTCGATGCCCTTTTGCTGGCCATATTAGTGGTGACCTTCGGAAACTCTCCGTCTTTGACTATCCTTCTTCTTCGTCGGAAACGCCTAGGCTTGGTCTCAGACGTTCCGGTGGAAATTCTCTCGAACACCGAAACTCTCCTTGGGGCTTTAGAACAGCAACACTCCGATAACACCGCCCTGATGATGTTGGCACACGGACAATGAGGTTCCGTGTCTCGAGCATCTCGCTTCCAAGACTTACTCGCACCCTCAGCTCTATAGTACAACTCATCAGTTTGATAACTGGAGCAAACCATAGAGTGTTGGCACAACTTCCCAGGTATAACACAATCATCATCAGACGAATGTGTTTCCCTCTGGGGATATGATGTATTATTGGCGTTTTCAAGAGTCGCTCGTTCAAGTCTACGCTTTTGCGAGCGTGAAAACTTAACGGGCTCTTGAACTCCGACACGCGACCCGATGCGGTCGGCAATGGGGGTTTTCCCTTTGTTATTTTCCTTGGGGGGATTAGAACGACCCCCAGTCGGGTTTATCATTTGGGGACCTTTCAACGGACCCAATCGCTCTTTGATAGGTACATTACCTCGATTCCCCGGTAAGGGAACGAGGCGACCTTTCAAAGGAACCCTGGATGTTGAAGGATCCGTGTTCTTACCTGACTCCACCGGAGGTGCGGGGGCAAGGGGAACGGGACCTGGATTTGATGAAGGTTGGACAGCAACATTTTCCGCTCTTGTCTTAGGCGCTGGCTTTGTCTTTAGCGCCCACACCTGCTTGAGTTTTGACGGGTTCTTGACCGTCTCTTCTTTCTGCATTTCCTCTGCTTTCTGCAGGAGAGCTCGACCATGCGCAAGCAGTGCGCGGCGCTTCTTGATTCGCTCTTCGAGGGTTGAGCGAGTCCTCGTGACACGAACCCAATCATTCGTTTCTGCCTTAGAGGAGGAGTTGGTTATGTGCCGTTGTTCCCCTTGGCGCTGTCTGGACTTGAGATCTTCATTGTAGCGGATCCCGTCCATCGGCTCCAAAGCCTTGGCTAGTGACGCCGTCTTTGGCGTGCTCTCTTTGATAATGCTGGAGCGTCTTCAGAAGCCATCTCCTCGGCGGAGGAGGAGTCCGGATCTGCGGTCTCAACCACGTTGGACGACGCGGGGACGTCGCGTGGTGCAAGCGCAGCGGCGGCAATGGGATCTTGGATCTTTGAGCCGAAGGTCCCGCGAACATTTCTGGAAGAGGATGCCTTCCTGTGCCTGTTCGGAGAGGCGGATCTGGAGGAGGAGGAAGAGAGGTCTTCTTTGAACTTTTGCTGATCGATCTCGTATTCGATCTCTTCATTCACCCGGATCTTGAATGCCGGTTGCTTCACGACGGCCTCGGCAGCGAGGCCGTTGGCTCCCACTGTGGTCACCAGTTTGTTTTCAGAAAAAGCTGCCTTCATCATTGATTTCATTAAACTTCAGTCGTTACAAATGAATTCAAATAACAAAGAAATAAAAATTACAACTTTCTTGAAAATAAACGCAAGATCCGTTTATCGTCTCTTGCTTGCGTGGGTCTTTGGCTTGTGACGGGGACGTTGATATCCGTGGACCACCTGGCACTCAGATCTGTTTCGGAAAAATCGGGACAGAGCTTCGTTGATCCGCGTGAGATCTAGAAGCTTGAAGCGTCTATCTCGGCTAAAACGAGATATCTGCTCTTCTTAGTGATTACCGGCGAAGGGTAATACTAAGGAAAAGGGGGAACGGGTGATGAAGACTCTGATGAAGACCTCTCCTCTGTTGAAGCGCTCGACCACTCTTTACTGCAGCAGGGCTTCGCCAACTTCTCCAAAAATCCAGATCTTGAAAAATGAGGTAAGGGGTGGCTATTTATAGGCCATGGGAGCTCCTAGGGTGCCTAGACACCCCTGGGTGTCTCGGCTTGGCCGAGACACCCCTGGGGGGTCTCGGTATTTACCCCCCTGGGGTGTCTCGGGTTGGCCGAGACACCCCTGGGGTGTCTAGGCTTTTCCTAGACACCCCTGGAGTGTTTCGACTTTCCCGAGACACCCCGGGTGTCCCAACTCAGCCTGAGACGCTCCGTTGCGTATGTTTGATTGTTTTCCCCGTAAATTCTTCGTCCGAACTCGGATTTGAGTGATTCCAAGTGCGTTGGAAGCTTGACGAAGAGTTCTATCTGCTCCAATGGTTGGATTATCTATAGAATGAATGAGATACGAAGGGCGTTGTCCTTTTTGTGAACATCGCCGGGTTACTGATTGGTCAGGGTCTTCGTTGTTCCGAAATCCTATCAGCTCACGTAGTTCGTCGATTCACTTCAATCGTTCATCGACGTCAATTGGACTCATGTGGATCGGATAGTGATGTTCATCGTCGCTCTTTAATACTGAACCGTTCGTGGAGACCTATAGGCAATTTTCGATGCCTACAAAAACATGTTGGGAGCTAACATGGGCATGAGTCACTTCGAAGTGACTCAGAATATCCGAATCACTTTGAGGTGACTCGGATTTTCCGAGACAGTTTATACTATTCACGGTATTTTGGCCTTAACTCTCTCGTCCAATCTTAGAATGAAGTGATTCAACATGAGTTGGAAAGTTGATAAAGAGAGCTATAATGTTTGTCTTTTGATATTTTTCTGATTCAAATCTCATCATGGACAAAATTTTACTTCTTCTTGTAGGTCACTCTAGAGCCCTCCTGATTGTATTTGCTTTGTCGTTTCACACGTTTGGACGTTTCATGTGTGTTCCTTCACTTCTTTTTATAGCATCAGATGATCCTCGTTGACTTGGATAATCTTCTCTGACTCGAATAATAGCGTTCATCACCTTCGCTTCATTTCGAACTACATGTGCGAACCTATCGGCAATTTTTGACGCATACAGAGTGGTTACTAGAATTTTCTCAGGATGCAATGGGTTTAACTGTTTAGGAGGATGTGTACGACACCCAGTCTGGTGAGTTGTTCAAGGTTCATTCACTTAGCCCAATCGTTCTTTGATCGAAAGTTTGTCTCGATCCCTGTGTAAAGGACCAAGGCGATTCATAATCTTCATCTTGAATCGGGAAAATCCACGCTGTCATGGGACTTTACCAAAGGTACTGGATCAATTTGAACAGGAACAGAAGTGAACATGGAGTCAGAAATGGCCACGAGAGGTGAGGCAAGTGTCGGCCAGGCTGAACTAGCTCGGCCATGGCGCCGGCCAGCTTAAGGTGGCTCGGCCTTGGCCGAGCCACGATTGGCTGCCCCTGGCCCTGGTTCGAGCCACGCTTGGCAGGCTTATTAATTTTCAGGTGTCTCGGTACTTTTTTGAGTTGCTGTTTTGGATTTTGGCCACCATTCTTGGCGTGGTTTTGGCGGTTTCTTGGCCACCTTGTCCTCTTTTGTGTCTTACGCCTTTCGTGCTAAGGCACGCGCATGGCACTTTTGGATGCACTCCTCGAGAGTTAAACGAGTCATTTTGATATGGACCCATTCGCTAGCCAATGGCGGAGGATGGGCTATTTGCTTGTTGTTAAGGCGCTTAGCGCTCCCTGAACTTCAGATCCGTGTGATAACAGATCCTATCAACCGGATCCAAGGCCTTGGCAAGCTGACATGTGAGGCGTTGGCATTGCCTCTGACGAGTCGTCTTTGTTAGAATTGGCGCGCCTTCCTCAAACAACTCATGGACTAAATAGGAGTCGTCATGATTTGAAATTTTAGCTTCATTAGATTCCGGAGGAGCGTTGCTAGGGGAAGCCTCAACAACAATTAGGTGAGAGTCATCCCAAGCCTTCTTTGATACATATAACTTCCTGTACTTGCGGGACGAGGAAGATATTGAGGAGGATGAGGAGAGGTATGTTAGACCCTAGAGGGGGGGGTGATTAGGGTCTTATGCTAATCTAATCCGATTTTATACCAATTAAAACTAATTCAAATATTATTCTTGCAAGATAGATATACAATATGATATAAGTAAGAATATGCAATATGAATAAAGAGATATATCAAAGCAAAGAGGTATATAATGAAATATATGCAAGGATATATAAATTAACACAAGGGTAAACAATCTAAACAAAAGATACAATGTGATAGGGCAATATAAACAACGTAAACACACAATATGATCACGGAGTTCGGACCTTCCATCCTACGTCTCCGCTCCCCACTCCCGGGGAGAAATCCACTATCACAACCGGGTTTTCTACGCTAACCCGAATAACGTTTACACTACACAATATAGGTTTTTTAGCTCACCGATCAACGATCACAATCTCATAATGTAACTACACTCCACACCCTCTAAGTGTTGGTCTCTAGCCCGTGTCCTTCCTCAAGTGCTCGGATACAACCTCTCCCTAGGTTCGTCAACCGACGCCACTCCTCTTGGAAACGACCACTCACTCCTCTCGGTGTACTAGTGTATTACAAAGTGAATCCTCACAATTAAAGCTCACAAATCAAATGATTGTTCTATAAACAAGGTGAGAACTCAATTAAGCACAACTCTTAGTCACAAACCCACAACCCTAAAATTATACTATGAATGTAAATACAATAAGCTCAAAAGGTTGTGTGTGAACAAAGAGATATAAATCAAAAACTAAACTCAATGTAGTTCTAGCTAAATAACAATGATAATCAAATATATAAAATAGCTAGAAATAGAGTTTAGAAAACTTCTCAATATATCAAGAGTTGGAGGGAGAATAGTTGAATGCCCAAACACCAATAGATGATCTCCTCAAGCTCTTGTAGAATTGAATCACAAAACCGAAACACTCAAATGCTTAAAAGCTTCTTAAAACAAACTTAAACAAACACTAAACAAGTTTAAACCCTTGTTAAAATCTTTTAAACCATTCTCTTGTTAATTATAATTGAATGCAATGGGGTATATATAGGAAGAGGAAATATCAGCCAAAAAACCCCAAACAAAATGACCAAAAGGCACAAACCAGAAATTCTGCAACGGCTAGAAAAATAGCCGTTGGGAGAACTGACAGCGCGCTGAGTCTCTGGACTCAAGGCGGTCGACCGTGGCGGTCGACCGCAAACTGATACATGCAATTGACAGGTTTGAAAACTGTTGTCTGATTTTGAAACCCTGTTTAAAAATATCAAATAAATTCAAAAAAATGTAAAACTTTGAGAAATGATTGTAGATATGATAATAAACATGCTACAACAACTGGTTTTCAAAAAGGACCTCCCAAATGAGAAATATCATCATTTTGCAAAGTACTCCAAAACATAAAAATGTAAACACATGAGTTTTGACATTTTAGCTTAACCATGTCTTGAAACATTACAAAATGATTATATAAACTTAATAAAAGATGTATATAATTGTTTTTAAGGCCATAAATCAAGAAAATAATATTTTAATAAAATTGCATATTCTATGCAATATATTCTTAAACACAATAGAATATGAAACAAATGAAAATATGAATAATTTTGTTTGCTGTTTCATATTTATGTAGCTAAATGAAAACACAATAATAAATATGAAATATGTAATTTCATATTTATTAACATGAAAACCCAAAAACATGTATGCGTGTGTGTATATATATATATATATATATATGTGTGTGTGTGTGTATATATATATATATATATATATATATGTATACATTAGCTAAATGAAAACACAATAATAAATATGAAATATGTAATTTCATATTTATTAACATGAAAACCCAAAAACATGTATGTGTGTGTGTATATATATATATATA
>NC_033797.1:117053166-117064685 GCF_001876935.1 Asparagus officinalis
ATATATATATATATATATATATATATATATATATATATATATATATATATATATATATATATATATATATATATATATATATATATATATATATATATATATATATATATATATATATATATATATATATATATATATATATATATATATATATATATATATATATATATATATATATATATATATATATATATATATATATATATATATATGGAGAGGTTCAAATACAAACCTCACTATCCTAAAAACTAAAAACCACTCCTCTCCATTGGATCTAGATTCATCCAATGGCTGAGATTAAAGCTGCATAAGGGTAATCAGGTAAAATTCTCTCTATATATATATATATATATATATATATATATATATATATATATATATATATATATATATATATATATATATATATAGGGAGAGGTTCAAATACAAACCTCACTATCCTAAAAACTAAAAACCTCTCCTCTCCATTGGATCTAGATTCATCCAATGGCTGAGATTAAAGCTGCATAAGGGTAATCAGGTAAAATAAACAGCCCACTAAAGAGAGGTAATTAATGCTTCTCTGTTGAGTTCTACATTTCCCCATGCATTCTCACGGCTCAGGCAACCCAACAGTCACGAAGAGCAGCTCTGTCTCAATCGAGAAATCGTCCATCAGCTCTCGTTTATCGTTCATCGTTCTTCAGCTCTCGTTCATCGGGAAATCGTCCAGCAGCTCTCGTTCAGCGTTCTTCAGCTCTGTCGTTCATTGTCCAACAGCTATCGTTCGTCGTCTAGCTGCTCTCGTTCAGCGTTTTTCAGCTCTCTCTATCATCGTCCAGCAGCTGGCCGTTAAACATTTTATGGAGATTTAAATAGAGAGCTTGAATTCAGGTGTGCAGGGTCTAGTTGTTTTGATTGTAATGGATCTAGATTCAGATTTAAATAGAGAGCTTGAATTCAGGTGTGCAGGGTCTAGTTGTTTTGATTGTAATGGATCTAGATTCAATATTTAAATACTTAGTCATATGATTTATTATATAGGAGCTTACACGCTTAAAAATTTTATGGATATTTAAATGGAGAGTATGAATTCAGTTGAACACGTTATAGTTGTTAATCTAGATTAACTGCATTGAATCAAGATTCATTGTTATAGATTTAAATGGATATTTAAATTGGAGGTGGCACAATCCCCTACACTCATTCAAATGGGGAACAACATTCACATGTGTTGAGGAATGCATGGGGATATGCAATTATTTGAATGAGTGAAGGAGATTATGCCACCTCACTACCAAGCACAACTTTTTTGTGCTTGGTACCAAGCATACCCATTTCTCTCTCTCTCTCTCTCTCTGCATTGAATCGAGATTCATTGTTATAGATTGCAGTGTTTTTCATAATTTATCCACTTGTTTACTGCAGTGAATCTGGATTCAATGAAGTGAATCGAGATTCACTACAGATTAATTAGCAATGATATGAATTCAATGCAGTGAATCTAGATCCACTCCAGTGAATCTAGATTCATTGCGATGAATCCCGATTCAGTATATCAAAACTTAGTCATATGACTTATTATCTAGGAGTTTATATTCGTGAACATTTTATGTCAATTTAATTGGAGAGCTTGAATTCAGTTGAACAAGTTCTAGTTGTGCAGGGAATGCAATGATCTTCATAATGTATTCCCATGTTTTCTTTAGTGAATGTGGATTCAATTCATTGAATCCAGATTCACGAAAGAAAATATGGGAATACATTATGAAAATCATTACATTCTATAATAACTAGAACGTGTTCAAACGGATTCAAGAGTTTAATGTAGTGAATATGGATTCAATGTAGTGAATCGAGATTCACTCCAGTGAATCCAGATTCATTGCGATGAATCCAGATTCAGTATATAAAAACATAGCCATATTATTTATGTTCTTTTATTTTCAGTTGTAGGCAGCAATGAACAAATTAAGGAACCACATGTTATAAATGCATCGGACAGTGATTTTTTGGAAGATGGAATGGACGAAGTTAGCTCGATTCCTTTTGAATCACCAGGTGGTGGTATGTATTGGAAACCTCGGGTTGAAGCCGAATTTAAACCTTATCTAAACCAAAGCTTCCGATCACTAGAGGATGGTATAGAGTTTTACCGAGAGTATGGACGTAAAAGTGGGTTTGAGATCAGACGGCATACAGAGAAGAAACATGAGGACGGTACAGTTCTTCTTAAACACATTGTTTGCAGTAGAGCTGGCAGCAATGAATCAAAGATGGATGTTGATTTTGATGATTTTAGTAGCAGTTCGAAAAAGAGAAGGAGAACTGTATCTAGTAGATGTGGTTGCAAAGCTAAAGTCGTGTTTAAGTTTGATGGTTTGAAAGGATATAATGTTCTCTCATTTGTTGAAGAGCATTCTCATTTTTTGGTGTCCGGTAGTGGGAAACAATTTTTGAAGTCAAATAGAGTTCTCGGTCTCGCACATAAGAAACTTGTATTTGATGGAGCAAAAGCCAACATGGGGCCTAACAAAATATATAACTTTGCTAAGGAGTTGTGTGGAAGTTATTCTAATGTCGGTGCTACCTGTACCGAGTTTAAAAATTGGAGTAGGGATGTGAAGCTTTATATTGGTGATCGAGATGCTCAAATGATCATCGAGAAGTTCACGGATAAGAAGGAGATGAGTGATGGATTTTTCTATGATTATGCAGTTGATGAAGGCGGTCGATTAACTCGCATCTTTTGGGCAGATGTTATTGGGCGAAGAAATTACGATGTATTTGGAGATGTGATATCATTTGACTCTACATATTCCACAAACAAGTAAGATTTTATAGTTAATCTCTTACGATTTTCAATATTGTAATTATATATCATAGTGAATCTTATATTTTTTGTATGTGATACAATAGGTACAACATGAAGTTTGTTCCATTTACTGGTCTCGACAATTATAAGAAGTGTGTTGTATTTGCAGCAGGATTGATAGCTAAAGAGGACATTGATAACTATGTATGGATTTTTGAGGTATTCATGAAATGCATGATTCGCGAGCCAAAGTGTATTGTTACAGATCAGTGCCCTACCATGAAGCAAGCTATACCAACCGTCTTTACAGAAGCACGTCACCGTTTGTGCATGTGGCACATCATGAAGAAATTTAACCAAAAGGTAATGAATCATGCATTCAAATATAATGAATCCTCATTAGATAAATACTGAATCTTTCGTTATATATTTATATTGTAGTTGGCAAAATGCATTTCGAAGATGGATGATTTCAAGAGGAAGATCAATGCACTGATTTGGAGTATAGATATAGATCCAGCAACATTTGAAGTCGGTTGGAAAGATGTTATGAAAGAATATAAGCTTGAAAGTAATGAATGGTTGTGTGAACTGTATAACATTCGGGAGTCATGGATTCCAGCCTATTATGCTGATGATCCAATGGCCGGTTTATTGCGGACTACATCAATATCAGAGAGTGAGAACAGTTTCTTTGACAAATTCAACCGTAGATCTGACACATTGACAGAATTTTATCTCCGATACGAGAGTGCTATGGAGAAGCAAAGGCATACAAACGCAAGATTAAACTATGAAGGAACGAAAACGATGCCAAGAATGGACACACCATTGTTATTGGAGAGGGATGCAGCAGAGTTGTACACTCGAACAATGTTTTATGAGGTACAGAAAGAGATAATGTCATCCTGTTATGATATGAGTATCAACAGTATATCAGAAGAAGATGGCGTGAAGATTTTTTCCATAAAGGACAAAAAGAGACATGGAAAAATATTTGAGGTAAAACTTAATAATGGAGATTGAAACAATAAAAATTGAATCCAGATTCAATGCAGTGAATCGCGATTCAATGAAGTGAATCTCGATTCACACCACTGAATCGAGATTCAGTGACCATTTCATGCGCTTGTCATTTCTTTTTTTATTCGGTGCTAATATACATTGTTTTTTGAATTTTAGGTGAAACACGCTTACTTGAACAATGACGTGCAATGTACGTGTAGGCTGTTTGAGAAAATAGGTATAGTATGTAGACATGGTTTTTTTGCACTGAACCAAGCTGATGTAACAAAAATTCCAAGGCATCTTGTTGTGAACCGATGGACAAAAGGTGCTGAGATGAGGCATTCATTGCAGTTCAAGGAAATATCAGAACAGTGCAATGCAATTGAAGTTACAAATCGCAAGTTGAATGACATATGGTATGATTTCCAATCCTGTGTGAGTTTGGCAGGTTTAGATGGTGAGAGACTTGACTACCTGGAAGGGAAGTTGAAGGAGTTGAAGCACAGTTTGCGTGAATCTAGTTGGAAATTTGACACACAGAACAAAAATGATGTAATGGAGTTTTTTGTTGGCTCAAAAATACCAGCGGAAGTGATCGTTAAACCTCCCATTGAAGGTAGAAACAAGGGGTGTGGACGGAGAATTGTTGGTGATTATGAGAAATCAATTACTCAACGAAAGAAAAAGGTGCCAAGGCTGTGTAATATGTGCAAAAAAATCGATTTCCATGACGCACGGACATGCCCATTAAAGAAAACAATACAGCAGAGTGATGTTTAATTTAGTTGTCATAATTCGTTACAGAATCATTTTTAGGAATACATTTCTTATTAAAATTACTGAATTGTGTAATTCTTAACTATATATATTTACTAGATTATTAATTACATGGTTACATTGTGTCATGTTAGTATATTGAATTGAGATCTACTCATATAGCATGTGAATTCCATTATTATTAGTTGTATTATTTAAGCAGGTATGATAAAGTCGTTGTATGCAGTCATCAGTTTGAATTTAATTCGCGTTAAGCGATTCTGGACTAACTATATTGAATCTAGATTGATCGCAGTGAATCTAGATTATCTGATATTGAATTTCGATATCACTATAGGGATTCATTATAATCAATCAAACAATCAAATTACTTGATTGTTTCGGTTTAAATTATTATGGACTAACTATAATGAACAGATTTTCATTTTAGTGAATCTGGATTCACTGATCTGCATATGGATTCACTATAGTGTAGTGACTAAGATAATATTGACTTACTGAATTTTTAGTGTAGTGAATCGAGATTCACTTTATTGAATCTGGATTCACTATAGTGAACCCAGTTTCAAAATAATAATTTAGTAATAACTTAGGATAATATTGAAACAGTGATCCAAGATTCAATACATACAATCCACAATAAGAACGATCAATTTATTTGTATGTTACATAAAAGCTTGAATTATAACTCACATTATATGCTGTAATCGAAATTCTTCCATTTGCATTCACTACCTTCACAGTATTTTCATAAAATCTGAAATAAAACTATGACAAAGCTATTCTCATAAAGCAGTTTTTACATAGAAAAGCAGTTCAACACAAACTAGAGTATTCCATAACATTAAGTGACAATGTACTCAATAACTGTAAACTTCAACATTGAAAATTATGCTGATTTCAGAATATCATTTTCTTTGAGATCTTGTGATCTTCCTCGTCTCTTTTTTGAATTTGGCAGTTTCAGCATGGTGCAGTTGGGCTTTCCTAATGACTTCTTTGGCCAATTCATTTGTTGGTTCAGTAAGAATTTGGCAACAATATATAGACCTCAGTCTATGTAGATTTTAGTAGCAGTTCGAAAAAGAGAAGGAGAACTGTATCTAGTAGATGTGGTTGCAAAGCTAAAGTCGTGTTTAAGTTTGATGGTTTGAAAGGATATAATGTTCTCTCATTTGTTGAAGAGCATTGTCATTTTTTGGTCTCCGGTAGTGGGAAACAATTTTTGAAGTCAAATAGAGTTCTCGGTCTCGCACATAAGAAACTTGTATTTGATGGAGCAAAAGCCAACATGGGGCCTAACAAAACATATAACTTTGCTAAGGAGTTGTGTGGAAGTTATTCTAATGTTGGTGCTACCTGTACCGAGTTTAAAAATTGGAGTAGGGATGTGAAGCTTTATATTGGTGATCGAGATGCTCAAATGATCATCGAGAAGTTCACGGATAAGAAGGAGATGAGTGATGGATTTTTCTATGATTATGCAGTTGATGAAGGCGGTCGATTAACTCGCATCTTTTGGGCAGATGTTATTGGGCGAAGAAATTACGATGTATTTGGAGATGTGATATCATTTGACTCTACATATTCCACAAACAAGTAAGATTTTATAGTTAATCTCTTACTATTTTCAATATTGTAATTATATATCATAGTGAATCTTATATTTTTTGTATGTGATACAATAGGTACAACATGAAGTTTGTTCCATTTACTGGTCTCGACAATTATAAGAAGTGTGTTGTATTTGCAGCAGGATTGATAGCTAAAGAGGACATTGATAACTATGTCTGGATTTTTGAGGTATTCATGAAATGCATGATTCGCGAGCCAAAGTGTATTGTTACAGATCAGTGCCCTGCCATGAAGCAAGCTATACCAACTGTCTTTACAGAAGCACGTCACCGTTTGTGCATGTGGCACATCATGAAGAAATTTAACCAAAAGGTAATGAATCCCACATATAAATATCATGAATCCTCATTAGATAAATACTGAATCTTTCGTTATATATTTATATTGTAGTTGGCAAAATGCATTTCGAAGATGGATGATTTCAAGAGGAAGATCAATGCACTGATTTGGAGTATAGATATAGATCCAGCAACATTTGAAGTCGGTTGGAAAGATGTTATGAAAGAATATAAGCTTGAAAGTAATGAATGGTTGTGTGAACTGTATAACATTCGGGAGTCATGGATTCCAGCCTATTATGTTGATGATCCAATGGCCGGTTTATTGCGGACTACATCAATATCAGAGAGTGAGAACAGTTTCTTTGACAAATTCAACCGTAGATCTGACACATTGACAGAATTTTATCTTCGATATGAGAGTGCTATGGAGAAGCAAAGGCATACAAACGCAAGATTAAACTATGAAGGAACGAAGACGATGCCAAGAATGGACACGCCATTGTTATTGGAGAGGGATGCAGCAGAGTTGTACACTCGAACAATGTTTTATGAGGTACAGAGTGAGATAATGTCATCCTGTTATGATATGAGTATCAACAGTATAATCGCGATTCAGTGTAGTGAATCTCGATTCACAACACTGAATCGCGATTCAGTGACCATTTCATGTACTTGTCTTTTTCTTTTTTTACTCGGTGCTAATATACATTGTTTTTTGAATTTTAGGTGAAACACGCTTACTTGAACAATGACGTGCAATGTACGTGTAGGCTGTTTGAGAAAATGGGTATAGTATGTAGACATGGTTTTTTTGCACTGAACCAAGCTGATGTAACAAAGATACCAAGACATCTCGCTTGTCATTTTCTTTTTTTATTCGGTGCTAATATACATTGTTTTTTGAATTTTAGGTGAAACACGCTTATTTGAACAATGACGTGCAATGTACGTGTAGGCTGTTTGAGAAAATGGGTATAGTATGTAGGCATGGTTTTTTTGCACTGAACCAAGCTGATGTAACAAAGATACCAAGACATCTTGTTGTTAACCGATGGACAAAAGGTGCTGAGATGAGGCATTCATTGCAGTTCAAGGAAATATCAGAACAGTGCAATGCAATTGAAGTTACAAATCGCAAGTTGAATGACATATGGTATGATTTCCAATCCTGTGTGAGTTTGGCAGGTTTAGATGGTGAGAGACTTGACTACCTGGAAGGGAAGTTGAAGGAGTTGAAGCACAGTTTGCGTGAATCTAGTTGGAAATTTGACACACAGAACAAAAATGATGTAATGGAGTTTTTTGTTGGCTCAAAAATACCAGCGGAAGTGATCGTTAAACCTCCCATTGAAGGTAGAAACAAGGGGTGTGGACGGAGAATTGTTGGTGATTATGAGAAATCAATTACTCAACGAAAGAAGAAGGTGCCAAGGCTGTGTAATATGTGCAAAAAAAATCGATTTCCATGACGCACGGACATGCCCATTAAAGAAAACAATACAGCAGAGTGATGTTTAATTTAGTTGTCATAATTCGTTACAGAATCATTTTTAGGAATACATTTCTTATTAAAATTGCTGAATTGTGTAATTCTTAACTACATATATATATTTATTGGATTATTAATCACATGGTTACGATGTGTCATGTTAGTATATTGAATTGAGATATACTCATATAGCAAGTGAATTCCATTATTATTAGTTGTATTATTTAAGCAGGAATGATAAAGTCGTTGTATGCAGTCATCAGTTAAAATTTAATTCGCGTTAAGTGATTCTGGACTAACTATATTGAATCTAGATTGATCGCAGTGAATCTAGATTATCTGATATTGAATTTCGATATCACTATAGGGATTCATTATAATCAATCAAACAATCAAATTACTTGATTGTTTCGGTTTAAGTTATTCTGGACTAACTATAATGAATATAGATTCATTGTAGTGAATCTGGATTCAATGATCTGCATATGGATTCACTATAGTGTAGTGACTAAGATAATATTGACTTACTGAATTTTTTAGTGTAGTGAATCGAGATTCACTTTATTGAATCTGGATTCACTATAGTTGCAGTCAATAGTGTTTCACTGTAGTGAATCGAGATTCACTTTAAGTGAATCTAGATTCACTTTAGTGAATCGAGATTGAACCAAATGTATTGAGATTTAGCAAAGTGAATCCAGATTCAACAAATTAGTGAAACTTAAGATAATAACTTAAGATAATATTGAAACAGTGATCCAAGATTAAATACATACAATCCACAATAAGTATGATCAATTTATTGTATGTTACATAAAAGCTTGAATTATAACTCACATTCTATGCTGTAATCGAAATTCTTCCATTAGCATTCACTACCTTCACAGTGTTTTCATATAATTCGAAATAAAACTATGACAAAGCTATTGTTATAAAGTATATTTACATAGAAAAGCAGTTCAACACAAACCAGAGTATTCCATAACATTAAGTGACAATGTACTCAATAACTGTAAACTTCAACATTGAAAATTATGCTGATTTCAGAATATCATTTTCTTTGAGATCTTGTGATCTTCCTCGTCTCTTTTTTGAATTTGGCAGTTTCAGCATGGTGCAGTTGGGCTTTCCTAATGACTTCTTTGGCCAATTCATTTGTTGGTTCAGTAAGAATTTGGCAACAGTATATAGACTTCAGTCTATGTAGCTGATTTTTTAATCGCTCCTGTCCATATGAATAAAAGTTCAGTTCAAGATTCAGTAGCTAATTGATGTGCTTTATATTCTAAATTTTATTAATTCAAAAAGACTAAATGTAAATTATCAACACATTATTAGTTTAAACACTTACACCCTCTCTATGAAAACCAGAGTTCCAATTTGCTGTACCACCGCCCATGTAGGTCTCCATATGTCTCATGACAAAAATACCACAATCAAATTTGTTTTCGGCCGTTCTCCACTCCATCTCAAGTTTGTCAGGCGTTAATGTATTTATTTCACTCGCCTTGTGATGTTTTTTGTCTGCCAAACATCTCACAAAATTCTGGTGCTGTTTAATTAAAATTAATCAGTGTCACATAATAAATCCAAATTATTATACAGTAATGTTTAATGTAATATACAATTTGTTTTGGTTGTTTATATGGAAACAGTATTAATGACATTGAATCACGATTCATTGGATCTAGCTCGCTAGAATTTAATAGAGTTAGTTCACCTGGACTTACTCTAATGAATCTGGATTCATATTAGTGAATCTGGATTCATTAGAATTAACTATAGATAGTGGATCGTGATTATGTGATGTGAACACAGATTAACTAGCTATATTGAATCGAGATTCATAGTAAGATGTGAATCCAGATTCACTAACTCTAGTGATCAAAGTTTGAGATCACTAGTTATAGCTAGTGGATCGTGATTACGTGATGTGAACACATATTTACTAGCGCTAATCTGGAATTATCTGACTCTAGAGTTAGCTAATATGGATCGTGATTACGTGATGTGAACACAGATCAAAGTTTCAAGATTAACTAATTATAGTGATCGAGATTCACTGGAGTTAACTAATCTGGAATTATCTGACTCTAGTGAATTCCAGATTCACTATAGTGAATCTGGATTCACTATAGTGAATATGGATTCACTATAGTGAATAAAACATTGTCTTCGAATCTTTACCATATCAATCTCATTAAACTTCATATGTGGATACAGAGAAAGTTGCTCATCCATACGGGAAGCAAACTGACTGTATCTCAATTCATCATTGGCCTCATCTGTGTGATGAATGTTGCAAAACTGTACAACATAAAACTGGTTAAATAATATGTTACTCAAGTGTTATTTTAAATAAAATAAAGGAAGATACGTACGGTTGTCTCAACATTGCAGAAGAATCTAAGAGGAGAATTTTCCGACTTCATTTTTTCTCTGCTGTTCAAAATATAGGACCAAATGCTGATTAAATTTGCCTCAATGTCCTCAGAAGGAAGGAAAGTCTTGAAAGCAGGTAAGAAACATTCAATTTGTCTCCACTTAAAAACCATTTCACTGAAAAAACAGTAACAATATTCAATTTAATAAAGGGACAAAATACCATTTCACTGAAAAAACAGCAACAATAGCGAGTCTCACACCTAATAATAAAATATCAAATAAGTGTTCAGAACTTACAAATTCTCTTCTTCAGCGGAATCATCACCTGAATGCCTTATTTCTCTATGGACCCAATCCCATATGATGCTTTCCAGCTGACTTTGCCTAGCAGTAATCTGAGATACCCTCTGCACCCATGGTGACCGAAGAGACGTTGCAGGCTTTACCATCCTCTTTTCTTTCCCCCTTCCCGCATGTCCCTTATTTTCGACCACCTGAACTTTCTTACCTTTACATTCATTAACTGCAACAGCATCTTCAGATTGTTTATCAGTTCTTTGTACAGATTCATTAATGATTTCAGATTCACAAGCTTTAGCAATCTGAAAAACATCAACCATTTCCACTGATTCAGTCTGAGTATCTTGTGTCAGCCCAAGAGAAAAACTAGGTTCTTCAGTCTGTGGGGTACTACATTCGCTGATCTTCCGTCTCACTGGTTTGTCATCCTTTTTCATGCTAACAGACTCTATAATCTTATCAACTTCTTGAATAAAATTTAGGGAGACTTGTGTTTGTGGTATCTCACCTGATATTGGATCAACAACAGGGGAACCATGCATATCTCTACTCACCTTGGTGTTCACATTAGGGGTATCATCAACAATGTTTCCCACGGTTGTTTCATCGTCACAGGTACTTACACGATGTCCCCACCCCTGCACAAGTACATTTGAAACTCTCTGTTGAATCTGAAAGAGCTCATTGTCATTGGGGAACAGCTTTCTCATTGTCTCACACTCAGCATCAAATCTATTTTTTGCAGATTCCAGCTCTGCAGCTCTCCGTTAAACCCTCTCAGTACAATCCTGCATTTTGAATATCACAGACATTGGTCACCATAAATTATTAACATGGCGATAGACAAGAT
>NC_033797.1:117065685-117130304 GCF_001876935.1 Asparagus officinalis
TGTCACGGGTGCTATCGCGGTGCTGTGCGCGTTCCTATCGATGTTTGGAGGAGTAATCGGAATTGTCGATCATCCTCCGTCTTAGACAGCTGGACGGTGAGTGCGTACCCATTCTTTATCCCTGTCTGCCTGGGCAAGTGACGTGGGTTCCCTCTTTTCTTCTTGCTCCAGCAGTTTGCTCCATCATCTCTCTTAGAGAGTCGATGAGTCGCCTGCTGTGCCTCCAACTTTTTGAAGCCATTGTCTGCTCGTGGTTGGTTATCGGTCATGTGCGCCCTCGCCTTGCGCGTCTTGACTTGAGCTCGAGGTCGTGGACGTGGCCGCGCCAATTGAACCTCATCTTCGCCGCAGGAGGCGAGGTATTAGGTGGAATAGTCAAACCCAATACTTCCCGGCGATACGTGTTCGCTGGAATATGCCTTCCTGCCGGCGTCGGAGACCGAGGTGTTAGGTCTAGACGGAGTCCGCAGTCTGGCGAGTCGCGGAGTACCGCCTATCCCTTTATCCGTCATGCTTGACTGTGGCGGAATGGAGTTCCGGTCGTCAGCGCGGCGTCTCTGTCTGTGACGGCCGCTTCGACGGAGGGCTCGGGTCGAGAGTCCTGGTTGAGAAAGCCTCTCAAATACCGAAGTGGTTTTCCGCCGTTCCAACGCATTGGAGTCGGCGGAGGACCGTATGGGGATGAGTCTTCTCGCAATGGACACTGAGGATTCGCCTCGTTTGAATAGTGCTGTTTGCGAGCGGGGTGTCAAGAATTCTCTGAGGTCTTCTACGGCTGTGGCTGGTGACAACCCCGGGCCTCAGAAGAGTCGCTCATGGTGAGCTGACGAGAGATTTTTGGGCGCTGCTCTCTGGCGCGTGTTGGATGGAACGCCTTGCGTGTTGAGTACAGGCGATCTTCGCCTTCGACTGGCCGAGTCTTCGCGTTGAGCGAAATTCCAGCTATGTGGCGATGGTTTCCGACCCGTGGTTTTAGAGAGCGGTGTTCGGGAGGAGCCGCCTATTCCTTTCCTTTACGTTTATCCGCGCCAAATGATGTATGGCCGAGGCTTCGCCAGCCTTCGAGGATTCACCTACTTGGGTAAGCTCGTATGCTCGGTGTGGTTTGTTCGCATCAGGGATATGACCTAAGAAGCAAAGTCCTCCTGAGCAGATGGCTCTGCTGTCCTCGGTTGACGCTCCTGATTTGGAGGACCTTCTGAGGTCGGGCAGCTTGCCTTCCCGTCTAGTGTTTCTCGGGCCTGTGTGATGGTTCAGGCCATTATGAGAAATGGAGGTTTGGACCCCCTGTCTGACGGGTGTTTGCCGTCGCTGTTGGTTAGTTCTCCCAGCGGGGAGAACGTCACCGTGGGTTGTGGCATTGCGGTTTGTGCCGGAGTGAACCGGCGCTTCCTCCGAGGTAGGTGTCTGTGTGGACCGCTTGGCGATCCATCTGGCAGACCCTTGCCTCTTGCGCTCGATCTCTGGCTTGGCCTTGATCGATCGCGAGGGAGTGGGCTCCTCCGATGAGACTCGGTTGGAACCCTCGGGTGCGGAGGCTTTGACCGTCTGAGGTCGGCCTCGGCGCACAGCTCTGTGGCGTTTGCGGGACGCATTGCCACCCGAGGAGGAGGAGGACAAGTATTCTTCGTACTTGGCCTGGTCGAACTCGATTTCGAGGGACTCTACTGTCGTCCCGATAGTAACCTCATCAAATTGAGCCACCACCATTTCACTCGATGAAACAGCTGCTCCCACTGTGGTCGCCATCTTCTGTAGGGTGAAAATTTGATTCTTCCGAAGAAAGGAGTTTCGTTTGTATTTATAAGAAAGCTTATTACAAACTAACAAATCAAATGTTTACAACAGAAGCAGAGGGAAGGCCCTCTTTGTTTTGTGTGGGGACTTTAGGTGGCTATAGGACGCTTCGCTCGATGCTCGGGTCGAGTCTGCTTCCCTTGGACCGTTTGAATGAGGTTGCTGGAGAGCTTCAGTTCGCAGTAGAAGCTCGGGGCAATGGAGTTCGGGTCTGCTTGGTTCGTCGGCGATCGGAGCTCGGAACTAGGCAGCAGTGCTGTAATGCAAGGATTTGCTAACAGCTTGGTCTCAACTCTTTTTTCTCCAAGTTTTGCGACCTCTCTTCCATCGTGCTGGAAGGGGTTTTTAAATGAAAGAAGGACAGCTTGACTTCTCCTTGAATTGTGGGATGTGACCACATCCTCTTCAGAGACGTCTCGCCGTTCCTCGATACCATGAATGGTCATTCCAGGGATTGTGCTTTATGTCCTGTCACCTACGATGGGAAGGCCCATTCTTGTATGTGAGGCAACAAACGACTGCTATCCGAGTGGATTTGACCAGCATTAATGAACCGCATTTATGAGTTCGCAGATCGATGAAGTGTCTGTCCGATCACTTGTACTGTGCGTGACCGCCCGGCGTGCTTTGAGCACGATGCTTTCTCCTTTCCGGTCAGGAGAGGCGGTGAAGTAGGGGTACAGTACTCGAGTGTGTCTAGCCAGCTTGCCGAGTGCCGACGGATCCAGCTCTTGGTTCAGACAGCCGAGGTGAGTCGCATTTATGAATGCTCAGGTTGACTCGACGCCTGTCCAGTCCTTCGCGCTGTGTGCACTGTGGGCGGCCGTTTGACGGTCCTGGGGTACTGTGCTCTCTCTCCCTTCGGGTCGAGAGAGATGGGAAGGTCCATCTCAGCACGTGGGGTAGTGGATACCCAGCTGTACTGACGGTTTTGGGGCTTGTTGGCGGATTCGACTCCGAACTCGGGCAGGCGAGTTGAGCGACGAGCGAATTTCCGCCATCCTGATCGACCCTGACTCATGCTGGCGAGTCGACCGTTAGGCGAACCTGGACCTGAGTATAGTCGACGTCTACGCGGTTTAGGTCCGTGCCAGAGAATTGGGCGTGCGAACTCTTCTCGTAGGCAAATTTCCTGTAGACCCATAGAGGTATTTTTTTACCGTCTACACTAGAAAATCAAGAAAAATATAAATACTCTTTTAAAAATAATAGTTAAATATTTTAAAATACTAGAAAAATATTTTAACTAGTATCAAAATTCATGATCTTTGCACACTTAAAACCATTTAATTTCTAAGGGTGTAGGATTGGATGAAGATGATCTTGTCTCAGGGTGTTGTTGAACTCCTCAACCATGTGTATGCAAGATTCCTCTTCAGACACGATCACCAAACTCCGCCTTCCTCTTTACAAACACCTCAAAACTCTCCCAAATTTCACAAATTAGGGCTAGGGTTTGAGGAGGATGGTGGTTGATGTTCTCACATATTTTTCTCTCAGAATTTAGGGTTTAAACGAGTATATATAGGGGTATAAACAACAGGGTTCGAAAATAAAATAAAACTAACCCGAAACCTAAAAGAATTCTGGAAACAACCTGATTAGTCGACTATTGCCTTCATTAGTCGACTAACAACCTTACTAGTCGACTACTCTAAGTAGTAGTCAACTACTAATAACTCAGTTTTAGGTTTGTGCATGACTTCGTGCATGTTTCTCATCTATATTCACATATATACATTGGATTGATCTCAAATCAATCCCTAGCATACTCAAGCATCAAAATATGTCATTTATAATTATATAACATATTTATTACCATTTAGCAAAATTTATTCAATCTTTTAGCGTTTTACAGCCTCGCCCGCTTGGAGTCAGGGTAGTATAGGGCGAAAGTGGTCGATGACTGGCGCCAGGGCCCCTTGGGTAAAACTGAGGTGGTCTTGGCCTACAAGGCTGGTGTCGACTACATGGCCTCTCTACTCCCCCTACCCCTAGTCTCGTGCCTGACTGCCTTTATCCTCTCGAGTCTCTTGTTGCCTTGACCTCCTAAAGGAGATCAAGGTGAGCGGAGGGGGGTTGGAATTAGCATTGGACAACGATGACGATGAGTCAGGGGGATGAGCCTAGAGAAGACCCTCCCGCTTCCTCATTTGTTTCTCTCGCCCCTGTAGCCCCAGAGGCAGATCTTCTAAGCCCCACTCCCGACCCTAGCTGAGAGATCTGAGGGCTTGTATCTTTTACTTTTCTTCTTTTTTGTAAATATCGACATGCTTTTTTGTAAATATTAACATGGATAATGTAATGAAGCTTGTAATAATGTTTGAAATTTGGAATAAAGATTTGACTTTGCTCTCATTCTGGAGTCCACCTTCAATTATTCATTATTTTTGCTTTATTAGCTTGTAGCTTTGTTCTGATTGAGAGAACAAGTATTGAGTATTGTGAGTCAGTCATGTCGTGATGAACCAAGTGTTGAAGGGTCAAGATGACTGGCTTATTTTGCACCTTTTGCTGGCGAGATGTCTGAGTCTTTTTGCCAAAGATGACCGAACGGTTGAGCTCCATGCCTTAGGTTTACTCATGGTGACGCTAAGGTCTTTTTGGTAATTTGATAACCCTGAGGTTGGGTGCCTAGGATTTACGTGGCGCCCAAGTCTTTTGGCAATTTGACAACCTGGAGGTTGGGTGCCTAGGACTTACGTCATGCCTAGGTCTTTTGGCAGTTTGACAACCCCAAGGTTGGGTGCCTAGGACTTACGTGTGGCCTAGGTCTTTTGAAAATTTAACAACCCAGATGTTAGGTTCCTAGGACTTACGTGGCACCTAGGTCATTTGGCAATTTGATAACCCGGAGGTTGGGTGCCTAAGACTTACGCGACGCCTAGGTCTTTTGGCAATTTGACAACCCTAAGATTGGATGACTAGGACTTACGTGGCACCTAGGTCTTTTGGTAATTTAACAACCCTAAGGTTGTGTGCCTAGGACTTACATGGTACCTAGGTCTTTTGGCAATTTGACAACCTGGAGGTTGGGCTCCATGCCTTGGGTTTACTCACGTTAGCACTAAGGTCTTAGGGTACGTGCCTTAGACTTAATTAGGTTGCCAAGGTCTTTTTGGTAAAATGACAACCCATAGGTTGGATGCCTACGACTTAATGTAGACACCTTGATCTTCTGGCCCTATGGTGTCGGCTGAGTGATAATGTGGGAGTCAACCGAAGGGCAAGTGTGCCTTGGGTTTACCTTGAGAAAGCTCCAAGGTCTTAAGATTTCTGCATAGATTGGGCGCTACGAGAGTGTAAAACAAAGAGTTAGTTTCAATAAGATTTTATTTATAAATGAATGAAACTATGGACAGAATTATTAAAAATATCTTCTCAAGTTCTCAACATTCTAAGGATGTTGTAGGACTCTTCTGTCTGGGGTCTTTAGTAGATAAATGCCTGCTCGCAGCACCTCAAGGACTGTGTACGGGCCTTCTCAGTTGGGAGCTAGCTTGCTTTTCTAAGTGTCTTTATCAAAAGAAGCTTTGCGAAGGATGAGGTCACCAGCACTGAACCTCCTGGGTTAGATTTTGCTATTGTAGTACCGAGCAATTCGTTGCTGATTGGTGACCTGGGTCCGGAGCTTTTTCTCTTGGATTTTGCTGTTGTAGAACCGAGTGATTCGTTGCTAGTTGGTGACCTGGGTCCGGAGCTCTTTCTGTTGGATTTCATCCAAGAGGTCGAGTCCAACGCGAAGCCCTTCTGAGTTTAAGTCCTCGTCGAAGTGTTATAGTCGAATGGTCAGCATGTCTACTTCGACTGGAGTAACCGCCTCAGTGCCATAAGCTAGCTTGAATGGAGTCTCTCTGGTTGAGTTCCTGTGAGTTGTGCAGTAGGACCAAAGGATACTAGGAAATTCTTCATCCTAGTTTCTTACTGCTGCATCCACCTTCTTCTTCTATGCTTAGAGGATGCACTTGTTAGCAGCCTCTATAAGTCCGTTGGATTTGGGGTGGGCGACTGAGGAGAACTTGAGGTGAATATTGTATTCCTCACAAAAGCTTTGAAAGCTTTTGCTATCGAACTGAGTGCCGTTGTCAGTGATAAAGGACAGGGGCACACCAAAGCAATAGGTGATAGACTTCCATACAAAATTGATGACGTTACTTTCACAAATCTTGGCCAGTGGTTTAGCTTCAAACCATTTGCAAAGTAATCAATCGCCACAATAAGAAACTTCCTCTGTCCTGAAGCTAGGGAGAGGACCCAACAAGTTCAACCTCCATTGAGAAAACAGTATGGGACTCAGGAAGGAAGTTAATTCGGTAGCCNTAGCCGTTGTTCGCGGGGTAGATGAGAAAAACTGACACTTCTTGCACTGAGCAACGAGTCGTCTTGACTTAGCCAATATAGTAGGCCAGTAGTACCCTTGGTGAATGATTTTCTGCATAAGGGTTCGGGCCCCAGGGTGGTTTCCACTGTTAGGACTCATGTTTATGAACCTACTACCTGATCTAGTTTTGATTATTAACAAACAATTTATAAATATGTATTCTTTTTCAGTATTTGTGTTTTGTTTAACAAATATCCAGGTTGAAAGGATTTGCGCCGTAATGACGATATCTAAAATGAAGCCAACTCAATTCAAGTCAATGATTCAAGAACAAAGTTCATACACAATCAACTTGGGTATATTAGTTTAGGAGTTATATTTTGTGTGATAATAATCAATTTTATACACACACGTATTTCTCATTTTTATCATAATATGTGTATTTTTGAGAAAAAAATGTGTTCTTAGTTTATGGACTAAACAATCCTAGTTTGCATCATTTCCTTAGGCTAAAAGACCATTCAAAATATTTCAAAACTTGGTTTAAGTTATTTTGTCAAAATTAAGTGTTTTAACGAACACATATTTTTAAGATTTTGTAAAATGATGAGTTTTCACAAACATGAAATGATAATTGAAAATTTTCTTTTGTAACATGTCTATTTTCATGTTTATAAATATTTCCCAAAATTTTATAATTTTTAGAATTTATTTGTTCTTTTTAAAAGTTCTTTGAAAATCAATTTTACTATGCAAACTGTCCATGTGCATGTTTTCAGTCGACTGACAAGGGTCATCAGTCGACTGAAGAAACTCGCTAAAATTATCAATTGTTTCTTCTCAGTCGACTGATCCATATCAGTCAACCAAAGCAGCTCATCAGTTAACTGATGGTGCATCAGTCGACCGACGGGCTTTGAGCGGCAGCCAACGGTTAACTCAACAGTCGACTGAACAGTATCATCAGTCAACTGAAGGCTACTGTTACGGCTAGTTTCCAGTTTGCTATTTTTTAGGGATTTTGTTGGATTTGTTTATTTTTTGGGTTTCAGGGTTTTGTATTGAGAGCCTATAGTTACCTCTAAGCTTCAACATGTTGAACTATCTAAGAAAAATTTTATAACAAGTTTTGGCAAGTTTGTTTAAGTGTTTTAAAGAGGTGTTCAAGTTTGCTTATGTGAAGATAGTTTCACAAAGAGAAGGATTCCATTTTCAATATTGAGGAGTTAATCCTCAACCATTTACATCTCTTTGATTGAGAAGTTTTCTAAACTCCTTTTATCTAGCTTGTTCATATTTTGAATATTACAGTTATTTGCTAGATCAATTTGAGTTTAGTTTTATTATTACTTATCATTTTCACACACAACCACTTAAGCTTAAGTTAATTTTTACGTATTGTATAATTTGGGTTGTGGGTGTGATTGAGAGAGCTTACACTTAGTTCTCATCTTGTTTAGAGAACAAATCTTTTACTTGAGCCTTAGTTTTGAGAGAACACATTGTAATATACAAGGACACTTAGAGAAGTGGTTGATGAGAGATGGGGTTAATTTCGAGAGAAGTGTCATTAGTAGTAAAGCCTAGTGAGAGGTTATAAATCCAAGCACTTGAGGAATATGACACGGGCTAGGCCAATACTTAGAGAAGTGTATTGTGTATTGACAATTATGTGAGATTGTAAGCATTATCGGTGAGAGTTGAAAGCCGAATTGTGTAGTTATTTTTGAGATAGTGGAGAATCTCCAGGAGCGGAGACGTAGTTCATAGGTCGACCGAACCCCATGATCATTTGCTTTATGTTTGTTATTGTTATTTGTGCACTATCTCTCTTATATCTTGTGTTCATGTTTATATCACCCATTGTTTAATTATATATCCTTACACATTGTTTGCATCGAAAATTAGTTTCATTACATAATCTATTACTATCGTTTATCGATATAACAGAATCACAAGAGTGAGCTTTTTTATAAGACTTCTCTTTACAAAAGAAATAAAAAGAAGATTTCCTAGAAACACACATAGAGATTGTTTATCAATCGATGCTTACATATGATCTTTGCTTGTGCCAGGGACACGTTAGCCCGTGGACGACTGATTCACAGATCTGGATTGATCGTAAAGAAGGCTCAATGTTCTTATTTAGTTTTGAAAAAAGAACAGAAGTAGATATCTCAGAAAGGTGAGATAAATACTCTTCCCAATATCAAATCAATGTTTGAATACCGAGGAAACAACTGAAGGCCTTTAGATCTTTTGAAAACTTCCTCTTTATGCATGAAGTTCGCCAAGATCTCCGCCTCTCTCTAAAATTTATGGGTTTCTGCTCTCAAACCATCAGCACTACACCAATTCGTCAGTCTTCACACATACATCAGTCCCCTACACAAGCATGTGAGGGGGGTATTCATAGGCCTTGGATGCCATGTTTGTGGATAAGAATTTGTAACCGACCATCGATCTAGTGGATTTTAAGTTTACAACGACTTTCTCGTGTTTAAGGATGTTCCCAAGGTAGTTATGGAGCTAGTGGACCATGTAGGCATATAAAATTGCTTATAGGTCCCTTAGCTCAGCTCGGCGCAAACCGACAAACCAACGAGGCAACGAGATTGACTAGTCGCACGCAAGCAATGGAATACGTCCATTCGCGTGCGGGATCAAGCCAAGTGTTCGAAGAGTCAACGAGTCATCCAACCAAGGGCATACTCGGACGAATCACGATCGAATCAAGATCGGTTTCGGACTCGAACTCAGAAGTGGATTTACTGCCTAATCGAGATCCGGATTTACTGCCAAATCAGGTCAACGAATCAAGTCTGGATAAATCAACCACAGAACCGAATCACAGATAGAACCAAGAGCGGAAAACGACGGAACAACACACCCGGAGGGGCTCGGCTCAAACCGAGCCACCCCGGGGTGGCTCGGCCAAGGCCGAGCCACCCTGGGGTGGCTCGGCCCAGTGCCGGCCACCCAGAGGTGGCCGACACTGTTCCGTGCGCGGGCACAGTAAAGGGTGCCTATAAATAGGCCACTTGGTTCATTTGTTCAAGGGTTGGAAATTTTGGAGGCGAAGCTCTGCTGAATTCAAGACTCGAAACTTAAAAAAGATTGGAGCTTTAGGACTTCGGGGACTCACTCTTCCAGATCTGGTGCTCAGCGATCGTCAACGCCAAATAAGGCAGGTGTTCGAGAGGACCGGATCTCAGATCTACGCAGACGTACTCCGGATCTAAGCTTGGTCTTAGATCCCGAGACTTGGACGATTGTTTCCTTGGTGAATCAATCCTCCCCGGCTATTATTTCCTTTGTGGAATAATACCCGTCGTATTGCTTAGATCTGACCGGATCTAGATCTCGCGGTGGTCCACGGCAAACAACCCCGGCGCAGGCAAAGAACCCACAAAAGCGAGCGACCGCAAAACAGGAGCTCGTGATTTGTTCGACAAACAAGGAAACAAAGTTGTAATTTTTCTTTTATTTTCTTTGATTTCGTTGTAACCGGATCTTATAAAAAGACCAGATCTTTGTAACTCAAAAAATTGTTATTTAAGAGTGCAATGGAATCAATAATGAAGAAAGCAACGAATTTTCCCCTGAACAAACCACATGAAGTTTGAGGAAACCTTCAGAAAACACGTCATGGAGGTTCACTATGCGCGAGACACATTGGTATGTCTCGGCACTGTGTGCGAGACACAATGAAGTGTCTCAGATTCCGAGACACCTTGAGGTGTCTTGGAATTTGAGACAGTTCAGTCTGTCTCACCCGTTGTGATACAACCTCGTCGCATGTTGCTTCATCATTTCGCGTGCTTCCTTTGCTTCTTTTTGGCATCGGATGATCCTCTCTTACTCAGATAATGATGTTCTTTATTTTCTCTTCATCTTGAGCTGTGTTCAAGAACCTATAGGTAATTTTTAACATATACAGATACCCTCTCCAAAGTTTTCAGCCTCCTCGGTATTTAATTAAGGAGTCTGAAATACTTTGGATAAGATAAGTCCTTCTTTCAATCTCTTTAGTATTTTATCAAGGACATCGTGTGAACCAGACCCATGAATGTCTTTAATTCTTTGACTTTTTCAGCTTTCAGTCTACTCAGTATTTTTTCAAATAACCTAAATACTTCTAGTATCGCATTTATCGCTTGACCATCGTCGAAATTTGGAACTGAAATTTGATACGTTGACATTGGAATTAGCTCGTATCGTTGAGTCGATGTTGAACTAATCATCTTCGTCAGAAGTTTACATGTGAATCGCGATTGAACTCCTAGGGGTAATAGAATTATCCCAAGCCTGATTTTGGCAAAATTATTGAATTGTTGACCGGCGTTGACCTCCGCTACGACATAAACATAATTTATACTCGTACATAACTGGAGTCTGCACAATTTAAGCTCTTAAGGCGTTAGAGTGGGAATAAATAGTTTATACTCATATACTCATTGGAGTTTCGAGAATCAGTTTAACCATATATACCTATTGGAGGTTCAAGGAGAAATAGTTTATACTCGTATACTCATTGGAGTGTGAATACGTAGCTCGAATACGTCAAAAATAGGTGAAAATAGGCAAAAACTCATAAGAAAGCACCCGTGGGGCCTACCTTGTGTGTGTGAGACACTCAAGTGCCTTGCACGTGTGAGAGATAGCTTGCTGCCTCGATGTTCAAGACATATAAATGTGTCTCGGCGAGGCGGTGGTTACGTCGGTCAAGAGGTTAGCTTGGGAGTTTTTTTTGTGGGTCTTCTTCTAGCCGACTTAACCCGCATTGCCAAGTCTGAATCCCTTAAGAACTATTCTCAAAATCCTATAAAGGAATTCTAGCCTTCTTCTAATCCTCCATCTCTCCAAAATCTGTTGATTTCCTCACATTGAAAGCTAGGGTTTTGGTTGTTGGTTTTGGGCTTCTTGTTGTGGTTCACCGTGCTTGTTCTTTCGTCAGATTATTGGTAAGAAAAGAGCCTTGTGTCCTTAACTTTGATTGCCCTTTCAATTTGACTTGGTTTTAGGCATGAATTCCCTAATTCCTTAATAGGGTTTCAGCCATCCTCTTTGGGTTCAAAGCTTTTCCTTGACTTTCTTCTTTATTGAGCTTTGTTCTTAGTCGGACCCTAGGTAGAATCGCACCCATAACCCCAAATTTGGTTGAGTCTTGAACAAAATTTATCCTAAATCCTCGATTTGGGGGATAACCGAAACCCTCATTTGGTTTTAGGTCTTTTTTCATGCAAACCACTCACATTTTCCTTTTCTTCTTAGATTTGAAGATTTTTGAGCTTTTCCGCTTGACCACTTCTTAATTTTGGTGAGGACCGAACTCGATGGCATTTAATTATGATTTTTGGGTTAATTTAATATCTTGCGTTTTGAAATTTTATCTGAATTCATAACTTCTCTTGTAGATTGACGATGTCTCCCAAGAGAGCGTGTATCCCAAGGGGTCAATCAGTCTCTCAGTTGGCTGAGAGAGATGCTCCTACGGCTTTGTTATTTGGAGGTAAGCTTTTACCACTTTTATCAATTCAAAAATTATAGCTTTGAACACATATCCTCGTTTGTTCTCCTTCGCGAGGCATTTGGGAAGAGCCTGTATCCTCCTTTGTGGGGGTCGATGCTTAAAAGATGTGTTTTGCTTGGTCAAAACACGTCTCAAGGCAAAAGGGGGGATTTCATGTTGTCTTGCACTCTGTATGTCTGGGTATATCGTTGCATTGTTTACACGACAATATACATTATCTCTCATGTGCAAAACAATTGAAATTGTCTCGCCAATTACAAGGTAGTGACTCAATCTCACAGATTCGTGAGATGAGTTCAACTCCTTGTTTTTCCTTGGAAATATTCTTTTCACTACGTTTAGTAAATACGCTCTTATTCGTCGCAGTTGAATTTTCACCGACGGAGTTCTCACCCCGTGCAATGAGTGGTCGTAGCGGTGAGGCTTATGCTTCCGCTAAGGATGCACCCTTCATCCCTACAGCTCCTCGGTTTGATCTGAGTGGGTCTAAGGATATTCCTCAACTAGTGTGAGAAGGAGGTCGTCGTACACTATGATGGCTGATCATAGACGCCTCGCTCACTAAAGATCCAAGCTCTACTCAGCCTTTGAGGAAGCCCTATTACTTATTCGGCAACTCTATCGAGGACCCAAAAATTCTGACTCTTGAGGTTGAGAAATGGTTGAATGAATGTGATGGGAGTCTAAGGTTTCTCCCTCTAATCTCTCGCCAATATGCCCTGACGCATTTGAGGAAGCAAGCCGTGATGCGGGAGATGTCATGGCATATGACAGAGGATTAGGAGCAAGTACATTGTGGCTTCATTACTCATCAGAAGACTTTGAACTCTAGCGATTGAAACTATGTTTGTGGACTTCATCCCAGAGTGCTGGGACTAGATGAAGTGTCGTAGAATGAGCTGCCGATCAAGGCAAACACTATAAAAAATCATTTGGCGAGGCTTGGGAGAGAGTTACCGGTCAAGGGATTCCAGCATTATGGCTAGGTGCACTTGTCGACTAAAAAGTGGTGGATGATGATGAAGAACTTTGTTCTCATATGTTGGGGTGCGGAGCTGACCGCAAGTGGATTGTACACACTAATCCGTGCCAGCATGTATGAGTTTCCCATCAGTGTGCATCATTTCTTTGCACTATTGGAGCTCTACAACCTGAACACCAACACCTTTTTGACCAAGCACGAGGAGTTGGGGTTGCCTCTCCACGAGATGATGAAAGTCTCGGGGCTACTGATGGGTGACATTCCCTATGAAGAGTATTTCCCTACCAATCGACAGCTAAGCCAAATGAAGATGGTTAATTCCACCAGGCACGACACGTTGTGGGAGCTTACGTGTCACTACCAGGCCGCCTTGGTAGGCGTGGATATCAAGGCTAAGAAGAAATCTCCTCAGCTTAGCCTAAAACAGATTATGGACTACTTGTTCAAGCACCTGGAGGACCATTCTGGCCATGAGATTCAAGAGTTGGTGCCTTTGACTCCTTCAGAAATCAACAAATTAATCGAGAAGACTGGCGCTCAGTCATATACCACTTGCGTCGCTGAGGGCGGATTCCTAAGAGGTACCAAGTTCCAGACAATCTTGTGGCATGCGCAGAAGTAGATTCAGTCGACGACTCTTCTGGTGAGCTACCTCACTATTTGGTTGAAGAAATGCATCGTACCACACTAATTCTCTGATACGTTGCCAATACTCTGATACATTGTGATGCGGTATAATTATGTACCAAAATTGCAAGTGCACAATTTATCAAGTTATAGTATAAAAAGATATCGATCCCACGAGGAAGGTGATTTTAAGAGATTATTAGAAATGGTTCTTCTGTTTTGTGCATGACAATTAGGAATAAAGAATAAGTATGATTGTATGAGTGGTTGTTTTGATTTATATGCAAGAGGTAATAAATTGAATTTTAGAGGAGAGAAGGAAGAATTAAAGAATAAATGAAATCACAAGGCAAGAAATATGAATTAATAAAATCAAGAAATAAAACCAAAAATGAAAAGAAAATTTAAGAAAGTTAAGATGAAGGATTCAAAAGAGGTAAGAAATCTAGAATATAATCCACTAACCAATTTCAATTACAAAATATAAACTATTCTCTTTTTATCATATTTCAACTTAGATTTATTAAGCATAGATTATCAAACCATTTAAGGAAAGTGTAACCTATCAAATTATCATCTAAGCTAAAATTACTATTCATGATAAGAACAACAACATGATAATAATCCTAGAATTCATAAGCATAACCTATCAAACCATTTAAGATAAGCATAGATTATCAAATTCTTCTTCTACCGATTAGTTCTCTAGTTGATTATCCTAAACATGAACATTTTAAGTACAAGAGAATAATTCATACAATATAAAAGAAATTAGACTAGTTTCATACAATTCTAAGATTCCTACAAGAATTAAATTCACATCTTAAGAAATAAAAACAAGAAAAAGAAGACTAATTACAAAATTAAAAAGAAAAGAAAAATCTAAACTATGAACAAGAAATAAATCTAATTACAAAGAAAATAAAAATCTAAACTACAAAATAAATTGCAGAAATTAAATGCAAGAAAAATAAATCTACTCTACAAATTAAAGTGCAAAAAGAAAATAAAAAAGACAAGAAAGTAAATCTATACTACAAGCATGAATTTAAATCTAACTAATAAGCAATAATAAAGAAATTACTAAAAAGAAATAAAAGAGAAAAGAAATGCAAACCTTCAAATTGCTCTTCATCTCCATCCTCATCATTCAACAAGAGGAGAAAGAACAAATTTAAAGAGGAAAAAATTATTTTTATTAATTGCAACTAAAGTTACAATTTTTGGAATGCCTTCTCAATTAAGAGTAGCCCTCCTCTCCAAATGGAGTTATAAAAATTTTCACACCCTTAACCCCTCACTCTTTACCCCTATTTATAGTAATCATCAATGAATATGAGCCATTGGATTTGTCTTGAGCCCCAAGCAAAGAAATCTCCACCTTTGAATTTGCTTTTTGCTCTTCTCTAGCCTAACATAAGAGACCCAATTGAATTTTAAAGACAAATGAAAATCAGCCAAGTCCAATGTAAATAATCAAAGCTGCAGCAACCAAGCAAATCCGGCCCAAAAAATTAAAATCAACTCTTTGCAGTAGTGGTCCGGTTCACATTCATTTGATTAAAATCTTCAGCCCATGTCCGGTCATTGGGAGCTCCAATTGATTTTCAAAATCAACTCTGCACATTTGATTTTCAACTCTGCAGCAAATCAATGTCCGGCCCATATGTTAAAATCCCATGCATGTGATTAAAATCCAAAAGCCTAAGTCCGGTCTTCAATTGATTTTGAAATTCCAAGCCTCTACAACCAAGTCCGGTCCAAGTCTGCAGCACAAGATCAGCCATTGGATTGTAACTGCCTGGACGTCCGTATCGATACCCGCATCGATAGGGGTATCGATGCGGGCATCGATACAGGCATCGATGCGGGCATCGATGCCCCCATCGATGCAGGCATCGATGCCTGCTCTTCTCCTGTTGCTGTCCGCAGAACTCTTGTATTTTGCTTTTGGGCTTGTGTCTTGGGCTTTGGCTTGGACTTTTGGGCTTGGCATTTTCTCTTGATTTTCCATTGGGCTTTGAATTATTTGAAAGAATTCCTTTGGCTTCATGGGCTTCATTTCTTCATTAAATCAAGGGGTTTTTGTTGAGATATTGGAGTTTGAGATTTATTCATCATTTAACCTGTAATTAAAGATAAAAGCAATTATTAGTGGTATATTTATTCATATAAAATAGATAATGAGGGTATAAAATTATAATAAAATGTGATTATCAAATACCCCCACACCTAAACTTTTGCTAGTCCTCTAGCAAAGCAAATAAAAAGAAAATTCTAACTCACTTTCGCGGTTGTATTTAGCGCATACAACAAGCCTTTAAACCCCTAGGTTACCCTAGTGGACGAGTTGTAGTCTCGTGAGGGTTTGCAGTGAATATACCCATAAAATTCGGTCAACTTGCCAAGTTAAAAAGTCAGTAAATAACAGATTTTCCTTGATATATTTAAACATTCTAATTGAAGCTAGTTAATAATCAAGAAAACGTTTTTATATATAACTCCAATGTAAATCCCCTAGAAAATCTTTTTCATTATAGCAATACAAAACCAAGTCAAATCTTAGAAATTTAATTAAAAAGTTTTGAAAAGAACATGCCAACTCTTTGTTTTAAATAACTTTCAAGTCTCTTGATCAAAAATTGTTTTTCAAGACCATATATACAAAACAACAATATATATAAAAACAATGGTTAGTGTTATATATATTTTTTTCACTCTCTAATTTTTGGTGATTGTTTTCTATTTTAACGGGCTTTCTAAGTGACCATTTAACGAGTTTTGGGCCAATGAATCCCAACCCAATTGGGCTTAGGTCATTAAGTATAGAGATACTCCTTGGGCTTAATTACTCAGTCAACTTAGGCTTTATAAGATAGAATCACCTTGAATTTAAGAGTTTTTTTTTTTTGGTGGTGCCTAATTTTCGCACTCTTCTTTTATAAGGTTATTTTTTTTTAATATATATATATATGTAAGTATATATAGTCTTTTAAAAAATATGTAAATCAAGATAACTTGAAAAAAATATTTTCAACTTTAAGTTAAGCATGCAAAAAAATTCATTATTTTTAATTAAAAATCTAAGGTAAGACTTAAGTAAAGTATACTAGTTGAAAAATTATTTCTTAAGAATTTTATTTGAAGTTATCATAAAAGGTGAACTTGAATATGTCACTAACTAAGAATTAGAAAATTTAAAATCTATCAATTTAATCAATTATTACTTAACTCTATTAATTTGGCAAGTGACAATATTTTTATAATAATTTTTTTTAACAAAAAGAAAGAAAAATATAACTAAAAAAGTAAAATAAAGAGGAAAATATGTATTTCTCACCCCCACACCTAAATTTTGCATTGTCCTCAATGCAAATTCGTTGAAGCATAAAGTAAAGCAGATAAAATTGAAGAACTTACAGTTGTTCGGTTAACAATGATGATAAGGATCTGCAATTACTGTTAGTATGAGGATGAAGAAATCAAATAAGAGAAAAAATATAAGTAATTATTTTTTATTTTTTTATTATTTTTTTATTTTTTTTTAAATTTATTTTTTATTTTTAAGAAACAAAAGAAAAATTAGTTTTTTTTTACAGATAATGAGGTTCATGAAGAACCAACACCTCTTCCTCTCCGAGCGTAGAAAATTCTAAAAATGGTTTCAGACGTTGACCATTTATTTTAAAAATGTCATTATTTTTAGGATTTTCTATCTCGACAGCACCATGTGAAAAAACTTGTTTGACAAAAAATAGACCTGTCCATCTTGATCTTAATTTTCCAGGAAAAAGATACAATTTTGAATTGTACAATAAAACTTTTTGTCCTGGAGAGAAATTTTTTCGTAAAATTGATTTGTCATGAAAAATCTTTGTTTTCTCTTTGTAAAATTTTGAGTTTATGTATGCATCATTTCTAATTTCTTCCAACTCATTTATTTGGAGCAATCTGTTTTTACCTGCCGAGTCTGAGTCAAAATTTAACTGTTTTATTGCCCACATTGCTCGATGTTCCAACTCTACTGGTAGGTGGCAAGCCTTCCTGAATACTAATCTGTATGGTGACATCCCCAAATTAGCCTTGAAAGCTGTTCTATACGCCCACAGAGCATCACATAATTTTACAAACCAATCTTTTCTGTTATGATTAACTGTTTTTTCTAAGATTTGTTTGATCTGCCTGTTTGTGACCTCTACTTGTCCACTGGTTTGGGGGTGATAAGGAGTTGACAATTTGTGTGTGATTGAATATTTCCTCATCAAAGCCTCGAAAGAACGGTTACAGAAATGTGTACCGTTATCACTGATGATCGCTCGAGGTACTCCAAACCGGGCAAAAATGTTCTCTTTCAAAAACTTGACAACGACCTTGTTGTCATTAGTTTTGCAAGCTACCGCCTCAACCCATTTTGACATGTATTCAACAGCTACTAGAATGTAGATATTTCCAAAGGAATTTGGAAATGGTCCCATGAAATCGATACCCCACAGATCAAAAAGTTCAACGGATAAGATGGGTTGTAGGGGCATCATATTTCTTCTAGTGACCTTCCCTAAAAGCTGACAACGATTACAGGTTTTGCAAAACTCGAATGAATCCTTGAAGAGAGTGGGCCAATACAGCCCAGATTGTAGAACTTTTTCAGCTGTTTTTCTCGGGCCAAAGTGGTCCCCACAGGTTTGCTCGTGACAAAAGGATAGAACGCTCCTAGTTTCTTCCATGGGAACACACCTCCTAAAGATCTGATCAGGATAGTATTTGAACAGATATGGATCATCCCAGTAAAAGTATTTTACTTGGGAGAGAAAACGGGATCTATCATGTTTGGACCAATGAGAAGGGATCTGGTTCATGACTATGTAGTTCACAATGTCAGCGAACCAGGGAACAGATTGGATTTCTAGGAGTTGTTCATCTGGAAAATGTTCATTGATAGGAACGGTTGATGTTGGTGCATTTGGGAGTCGAGAGAGGTGATCTGCTACGGGGTTCTCTGTTCCCCTTCTGTCAAGAATTTGAATGTCAAACTCTTGAAGAAGGAGAATCCATCTAATGAGCCGTGCTTTAGCATCCTTTTTGGTCAAAAGATACTTTAGTGCGGCATGATCAGTGAAAACTTTGGTTAAGGAACCGATGAGGTAGGACCTGAATTTTTCTAAGGCAAAGACTATAGCTAAAAACTCTTTCTCTGTGACAGAGTAATTTTGCTGGGCATCATTCAGAGTCCTACTGGCATAGTAGATCACATGCGGTTTTCCATCAAACCGTTGTCCTAAGACAGCACCAATCGCAGAATCAGATGCATCACACATCAGTTCGAAGGGTAAGGTCCAGTCTGGTGCATGAATGATAGGAGCTGTGGTTAGCTCCTTTTTTAGATATTCAAAAACTTTGAGGCAGTCGGGGGGAGAAGACAAATGATGTATCCTTGGCTAAGAGATTAGTCAAGGGTCTAGCAATCTTGCTGAAATCCTTGATGAAACGTCGGTAAAAACCAGCATGACCAAGAAATGATCTGACATCTTTAACAGTTTTGGGAGGAGGGAGATTGGAAATGAGATCTACCTTAGCTTTGTCCACTTCGATTCCCCTATTGGAAACTACATGTCCTAAGACAATGTCTTGTTTGACCATGAAATGACATTTCTCCCAATTGAGAGTCAGATTTTTCTCCCTACACCGTTCTAGGACCAGTTTAAGATGATGCAAACATTGGGAAAATGTGTCACCAAAAATGGAAAAGTCATCCATGAAAATTTCGAGAAATCGCTCTACCATGTCGGAAAAAATACTGATCATGCAACGTTGGAATGTGGCCGGTGCATTGCACAGGCCAAAAGGCATGCGTCGGTATGCGAATGTTCCATACGGGCAAGTGAAGGTGGTTTTCTCCTGATCTTCTGGAGCGATAGGGATTTGATTGTAACCTGAATAATATCCATCCAGGAAACAATAGAACTCGTGTCCTACTAAACGCTCTAACATTTGGTCAATGAAAGGAAGAGGGAAGTGATCTTTCCGAGTGGCTACGTTGAGTTTTCGGTAGTCAATACAGACTCGCCATCCAGTTTGGATCTGAGTGGGAATCAGCTCATTAGCCTCATTTTGGATCACGGTGATCCCAGATTTTATTGTAACAACTTGGACTGGACTCACCCATGAACTATCAAAAATGGGATAAATGATCCCATGATCGAGACATTTCAGAATGTCTTTCCTAACGGCTTCTTTCATCACTGGGTTTAACCTACGTTGAGCATCTCTAGTAGGTTTGGCATCATCTATCAAATGGATTCGGTGTTGAACAATGGTTGGACTAATCCCTTTGATATCAGCCATGGTCCATCCAATGGCTTCCCTATTCTCTCTTAAAACAGCTAAGAGAGCTTCCTTTTGACTGGTAGTCAACTCAGAAGAAATGATAACTGGTAAAGACTCATTCTCCCCTAAGTAGGCATACTCTAAATTTTCGGGTAAAGGTTTGAGCTCTAACTTAGGGGGTTCCTCCACAGATGGGCGAAGCTGGACTCGGGGTTCTATCTCTAAGGGTTCTCGTTGCCAACCAATAGTAAAAACATGATTGTCTAGCGGTTCTATCTCTAGTTCGTCATCAGAAAGCTCATCGATCATTAAATCAGATGTATTTGAATCAGACTCACACTCTCTCTCTTGTTGTTCACTGGATATTCCTTGAATAAAATTCACTTCCATGGGTTCATCAGATGGATCACTAGGCTGTCTTCCTAAGTTGAAGATATTGAGGTCAACAGTCATATTCCCAAAGGATAGTTTCATCTGACCGGTTCTATAATTTATCAAAGCATTTGAGGTGGCTAAGAACGGTCTTCCTAGAATGACGGGGATTTGACTTTTGAGATTGGAAACGGGCTACGTTTCCAAGACAATAAAATCAACAGGGAAAATGAACTCTCCAACTTTGATCAGAACATCCTCTACCTTTCCTTTGGGAATTTTTACAGATCTATCAGCTAACTGTAGAGTGCATCTATCAGCTAGTTGTTGATAGACTGAATAAGGAAGGAGGTTGACGCTGGCTCTCAAGTCTAGAAGTGCCTTATCAATGTGAGTGTTACCTATGACGCATGGAATTGTGGGACAACTAGGGTCCTTATATTTCAACGGCATGGGTTTCGAAAAGATTTCACTGAGGTTGGCAGCTAAGAAGACTTTCTTGGGGACATTGGTGGTTCTTTTCTTAGTGCATAAGTCCTTCAAGAACTTTGCATAAGAGGGAATTTGTTCGATTGCATCAAGGAGAAGGATGTTGATCTTGACCTGTTTAAATGTTTGTAGGATTTTCTCAACCTGCGGGGAGTTTTTCCTAGGTTTGAGTCTATCTGGAAAGGGGGCAACGGGCCTATACCTATCTAGATCAGGCTCAATCTCAAGTTCAGCATTTTGGTCATCGGAAGGAATTGCTTCATCGGAAGGAGTGTTTTGAATGGAAGAAGGGGTTTGATCCGGTGGCATTCTAACCTGATTGTCTATTTGTTTTCCTGATCTCAGAGTGTGAATTGCATTTAGTTGAGCTGGATTGTTGGAACTAGATCCAGTGTCTTTAGGGTTTACAACAGGTTGACTTGGGAATTTTCCTTTTTCTCTCTCACTCACGGCAGCGGCTAGTTTCCCAAGTTGGGTTTCTAACCGGGCTATGGCTTGAGTGTTCGAGTTGAGCACTTGGCCGGTGGTTTGCATGAATGAATTTAGAGTGGTGGATGATTGGGTCAACATGTTGGTAGTTTGTGTAGAAGCTTTGATCATAGCTTCTAAACCCTTTTTCTAAGACACTCAAACGTTTGTCATGATCGGAATTTGATTGATTTGTGGGCTGGTGAGGATGAGGATGTTGGTTTGGAAAAGGTGGATTAGAAAAATTATTTGGTGCATTGAATGGGACAGCGTTTCCCCTCGGGAATTGTGGGTTTGACGCGGGAATGAAGTTTTGATTTCCGGGAGAGTTTCCTTGGTTCCAAGCAAAGTTAGGATGATTTCTCCAACCTGGATTGTAGGTTGGAGAAAATGGATCATTTCTAGGGCGCTGGAATGTAGCGTTCATCTGTTCTAAAGCATGGTTGTTTCCTAGGAGAGGGCATTCCTCCGAAACGTGGGTAGGAGACTGACAGTTATGACATCCTGGGGCAGAAACATGATTGATTTGAGCTGGAGCTCGTTCCTTAACTTCTAAGGCTTCTAACCTCCGTAGAATCGTCGCCATCTTCGCTTCAGACGCAATGTTTGACACCAGAGAAAGACCACTAGACTTAGATTGGGGAACAAATGAAACCCTGTCATCACAGTTTTCCCACTGCATTGTTTTTTCGGATAGACTCTCTAGGAATTCTCAGGCTTCATCTGCGTTTTTTCTCATAAAATCTCCCTGACACATTGATTCTAAAGATGTTTTTGAAGAATAGTCCAATCCTTCATATATGACTTGGCACAGTCGCCATTTTTCTAGACCGTGATGAGGGCATTGGATTAAAAGATCTTTGAATCGGTCAAAGTATTTCCAGAATGGCTCTCCTGGAACAATTTTAAAGTTCTGAATACTGTTCCTAAGCTTTACCGTTTTATGAATAGGGAAAAATTTCTTGAGAAAAACGGTGACAAATTCCTCCCAAGTTGAGATGGAATTTATCGGTAAGCTGTACAGCCATTTTTTAGCTTTGTCCTTAAGGGCAAATGGAATAAATCTGAGCTTAATCGTATCTTCGGTTAATTCTCTCATTTTAATCATAATACATACTTCCTCAAATTCTGAGATAAATATATATGCATCTTCTATTTCATTACCTAGGAATTTGGGAAGCATGTTTATGTAATATGGTCTAAGCTCGAAATTTGCTCCATTTACTTCGGGGAGTCTTATGCAAGATGGAATTGCATTTCTGGTGGGATAACACATATCCTGAAGAATTGGTTGATTTGCCATTTCTTGGATTGGTTCAACACGGATTAAACGATGAGAATTATCCCGAATCCAAATTTGCATACACCAAAACAATTTTTTTTTTTAAGGAAAGAAAGAAAATTAGTTTTTTTTATGAGAAGATAAAGAAAAATCATAAGTAAAACAAATCAAAGCAATCACTTTTCAATCAACTCTAATTCTAGGGTTTAGCCTAACTCCACTAGACCAGCTCCTAACCAAAAACTCCTACAGTGAAAAGATCAAAGTTTAACCCAGGTAGTTAGCCAGGTAAGGATAGTACTAGAGGGTGATCAAAGATTAATTAAGTACTTCTTTCCTTGTGGAGCACTTTACGCAACCCCTAAACCTTGCCTTAGACACCAACTATTCTGAGAAAACTTAAACCGTTCACTTAAGGATTTCTTGTTCCTTATTGAGCTCGAATCCTTAGGGGCCAACGTCTAATGAGTTTTAGAAGGCTTGGGTTTGTGAAGTGAGGAATTAGTGATTTGTGGGCTAAGGAAAGGGTGATGAAATCCCTTACCTTATCTTGATTGGGGTTTTGCCCTTAAGAATGTTTTAAGTGTGTGCCAAATCAAGTGCTACAATCACTTTGGTGAATTCCTACACTATATGAAATGAAACCCTAGAAATTAAAAGCGACTAAAAAGGATGATAAAAAGAAAATCTTTATATATTTTTTTTAATTATGGTCAACAACAATCAAATGTGAAAAGGGGGAAAATTGTTTGAGTTTATTATCTTGTTAGTTAATGTCCAAGTGAAAGATGAATTTTATTATGGTCAACAAAAATAAAATCTCTTTTTTTTTAATCCTAATTGTCTCTAATTGTGAAGCTAACTAAAGAGGGTGGAATTGAAAACTAGAAAGAAGACTTACCCGAAAGTAATGCTCCAATTCTTGATCTTCAATCCAAGATTTTCAAGCTCCAAGCAGTTCCTTCACAAGATAAATACACAAGTTAAAGAACCAAATTAATAAAATCCTATTTTAGCACCCTCCTCGGCAACGGCGCCAAAAACTTGATGCGGCATAATTATGTACCAAAATTGCAAGTGCACAATTTATCAAGTTATAGTATAAAAAGTTATCGATCCCACGAGGAAGGTGATTTTAAGAGATTATTAGAAATGGTTCTTATGTTTTGTGCATGACAAATAGGAATAAAGAATAAGTGTGATTGTGATGAGTGATTGTTGTGAATATATGCAAAAGATAATAAATTAAATTTTAGAAGAGAGAAGGAAGAATCAAAGAATAAATGAAATCACAAGGCAAGAAAGAAGAATGAATAAAATCAAGAAATAAACCAAGAATGAAAAGAAAATTTAAGAAAGTTAAGATGGAGGATTCAAAAGAGGTAAGAAATCTAGAATATAATCCACTAACCAATTTCAATTACAAAATATAAACTATTCTCTTTTTATCATATTTCAACTTAGATTTATTAAGCATAGATTATCAAACCATTTAAGGAAAGTGTAACCTATCAAATTATCATCTAAGTTAAAATTACTATTCATGATAAGAACAACAACATGATAATAATCCTAGAATTCATAAGCATAACCTATCAAACCATTTAAGATAAGCATAGATTATCAAATTCTTCTTCTACCGATTAGTTCTCTAGTTGATTATCCTAAACATGAACATTTTAAGTGCAAGAGAATAATTCATACAATATAAAAGAAATTAGACTAGTTTCATACAATTCTAAGATTCCTACAAGAATTAAATTCACATCTTAAGAAATAAAAACAAGAAAAAGAAGACTAATTACAAAATTAAAAAGAAAAGAAAAATCTAAACTATGAACAAGAAATAAATCTAATTACAAAGAAAATAAAAATCTAAACTACAAAATAAATTGCAGAAATTAAATGCAAGAAAAATAAATCTACTCTACAAATTAAAGTGCAAATTTTGGAAGGCCTTCTCAATTAAGAGGAGCCCTCCTCTCCAAATGGAGTTACAAAATTTTTCACACCCTTAACCCCTCACTCTCTACCCCTATTTATAGTAATCATCAATGAATATGAGCCATTGGATTTGTCTTGAGCCCCAAGCAAAGAAATCTCCACCTTTGAATTTGCTTTTTGCTCTTCTCTAGCCCAACATAAGAGGCCCAATTGAATTTTAAAGACAAATGAAAATCAGCCAAGTCCAATGTAAATAATCAAAGCTGCAGCAACCAAGCAAATCCGGCCCAAAAAATTAAAATCAACTCTTTGCAGCAGTGGTCTGGTTCCCATTCATTTGATTAAAATCTTCAGCCCATGTCCAGTCATTGGGAGCTCCAATTGATTTTCAAAATCAACTCTGCACATTTGATTTTCAACTTTGCAGCAAATCAATGTCCGGCCCATATGTTAAAATCCCATGCATGTGATTAAAATCCAAAAGCCTAAGTCCGGTCTTCAATTGATTTTGAAATTCCAAGCCTCTACAACCAAGTCCGGTCCAAGTCTGCAGCACAAGTCCAGCCCACTTGATTTGATTTTCAAGAGAAAATGAATATCATGTCCGGCCCATGCAATGTTTTCCAAATCCCAAACTTTGAGAATAAAGAGGATTTGTGCTGGCTTGATTTTTGTGGGCTGTGCATTATAACATGATATCTTGGAGATCATTTTCTTCACTTGCTTGATGGGTTTTGGGCCTTGAGCTTGTGCTGGCTTCTTTTGGAAATTTTGGGATATTTGGGCTTTTGACCCTTTAAAATTCAAATATTTCATTTGGCTTCTTGAATTTCTCTTATTTCTTCATTTACTCAAGGGCCTTTGTTGAGAGATGGGATTTTTGGGATTTATTCATCATTAACCTGTAATTAAAGATAAAAGCAATTATTAGTGGTATATTTATTCATATAAAATAGATAATGAGGGTATAAAATTGTAATAAAATATGATTATCACATTGCTAATAGAGGTTCTCTTTCTGGTAGTTGAACTTTCCCTCGGAAAGAAGCTTCCTTTGCTTCCTGCGATTATCGCCAATATCCATAGTGGGCTTCGACACTTAGTCAATAGCTTCACGCAGGAGGGAAACAAGCTTTCGAGTGAGATCCCCACTACCAAGATCGAGCTTCCTTACACCTACTTGATGGTATGGCTCGTTCTCCATCGCCCCGACTTGATGACAACACCGAGCGTCACGGATCCAAGTACTCCTTTGTTGCAATTGCTAGAGGATTGCAAATGGGAAGCATAATAATTTCTTGTAGTGAAATGACAATCCCAAATCCACAAGTGCTTGGAGTTCTTGAAGTGTTTCTCACACTTCTCCGGCTAATACGATGAGCTGCTGATTTATGATGAAGACCCAGGGAGGAGTCAAACCACCCTTGACGTGGGCTGCTTTCGATGGCTGATGAATATTAGGCTTGGCTACCTCATCTTTCGGGTAAAGAACTGCTATAGCATAGAGTTTTACCTTCCTTATCAGTTCGCTCATCAGTTTGGTTACGATCAACTGTACGTTGGGAACTCGAACCGACAAGTGAGGACTCAGGGCGGACTTGTTGATGGTGCCCGAGCATGGTTTTGGAGCATCGCTGGTTGCACGGGCGCTAAATTCAACCTTCCAGCTACAGAATGCCCATTGCAACTTACATTCTTGTGCTACAAATGGCTGATAGCTGCCAACGCGCATTCAAAGCTTAGGAGAATATCAGAGTTGGAAGCTAAGAAAGAAGCCAAGCGTGCCGCAGAGATAGTTTGAGAAGCCATACTCTCAAGGAGGGGAAAAGATCCTACTGGACCCTCCGGTGAAGGCAAGCATGTGGTTGAGGAGGAAGAGGAGACTCTCCCTACTGACGAAGATGAAACCTCAAAAGAGGGTGCCACCGAGGATGAAAGTGCGGAGGCTGGGGAAACAAATAAGAAGAGACGGGTCTACTTGCGTCTTTCTTTTTTACAGGAAGTGCGAGCTCATCTAGTGCCGTCGGACTCGTCAATTTGATTGGCCCAGGTCTCCGACGGCTCTAAAGAAACCAAGACAGAAGGTCCTGTTTACTCATCCTAACAAGATGACCGTTGATCTTCCGGGTGGGGTTGCTAAAGAAGAAGAAGAAGAACCTATTGAAGCTGGTCTTGTGCATCAGAAGAGATCCCGGCCCTCTAAAGCTTCTCCCAAGATTGAACAACACACAAAGTTCTGATAAGAACGACGTGTTACTTCTAAGGAGGCCCAGTTAGTAAATCGTAAGAAGCTCGCACATCGAACTCGCACCCTGCTTCCTGTGTCTAAAGAGGAACCAATCAGTGATGTCCCTGTTGAGGGATAAGGTAATACTTTGCTTTTGTATCACTTTCCATGCCTCTATTCACCGGTTTGTTGAATGTATATCCCTCATTATCAATTTGCAGGGGGTCTTGAAGAGGGTGAAGTTCCATGTGATCCTCCTTCTCTCAGTTTCACTCACTCCGAATGATCGGGCTTCACTCAACAGATGCACAAGGCTATGGGTGAGGAGCCCATGAGTACTGAAGCTCGCACGGACACTGGGGTTCTACCCGACCTAGCTGCTGAAACCACCACAAGAACTCTCAGCCTAGGTATATATAACACACATCATACCTCATTCAAGTGGCAGTTAAGATAATTGAACGATTCAGAGTCTGTGTCTCCTTTAATCGTTTCTGTGCTTCATGCTCTTTTAGAGAAATTGAAGGAGGCGGGCCCAAGTGTCGATGCTGTGGAACCTGCTACAGCCACCGAAGGTAAATCTAATTTCCACTTGTCATAAATTATGGCTTTCCCTTCTTATGCTTAAAGTTAATTTCACTTTGTAGATGTCACAATGGAAGGATCAGCTAAGGAAGAGGCTTTTCACAATGTCAATATCAGGGAGTTTGATGAACACTCCCTTGATCAAGTGACGAGTTTCTCCGAAGCTGATCATGGATTACTTGCTGATATGCTATTAGAGCAAGATCGCCACGAAGCTGCAAGACTGACCGTTGAGGTTAGTTCATCTGTAGGTACAAATTTTATCCTTACATTGCCTTTATTCATTTGTTAACTCTCAATTAACCATAGGGGAGTTTTGATTGTAGGATCAGCCACTGGGGCTGATGCAGCTACAATTTTCAGGGGCTTTGGACCAGCCCAAGGACCTACTATTTCGGGTTTGGAGAGAGTCATTATTGAAGCTCAATCATCCACCTCTCAGCCTGAAGTTGGTGCATTTTCAGATCTGATGGTTACGGAAGCCACAACCAGAATTGAGGCTAGTCTCGTTACTCCGGTCACAAGACCAACTGGTGAGGCTGGTATATCCGTAACTATTTTATCTGCACAAATTCCAATAGTTCACGAGGTTGGGTCGGCGGGATCAAACATAGAGCGTCAACCCGATTACGGAAGCCACAACCAGAATTGAGGCTAGTCTCGTTACTCCGGTCACAAGACCAACTGGTGAGGCTGGTATATCCGTAACTATTTTATCTGCACAAATTCCAATAGTTCACGAGGTTGGGTCGGCGGGATCAAACATAGAGCGTCAACCCGAAGGACCCTCTGTAGGCGTCAGTAAGTTCTATCCCTAATCACCTTAAAAGTTTGAACAGCTTTTTGGAGTATTTATTTCTCCTTCTTTCCTTGTAGAGCTTTCATCATCTCTATAGGATTCCATCAAGGCCTTGATATCAGATAACGACCTGGACCGGGCAATACTTTGCATGGAACTCCGTCACTTCTTTTCCTTCATGAGTGAAATGATTGAGAAGCTCATTCACCAAGGGTTTTCCTTTGACCAATTTAGGCGTTCTCTTGATGATCAGGTGATGAGCATTAAAGAAGAAGGATATCCAGATCTGGCTGATTCTATTGCTGCGAATTTGGGCCGTTTGGAGCACAAGCTTTGAAAGTTGAGAGAGTTCTAGGCTACAGGTGCTTCCTCATATGTAGCCGCTCATATGGAATCCCGGCTGAAGGCATTACGCGATACCGAGCATCCGTTGGACTTGAACTTCAAGCACGTTGTGTAAAACAAATGGAAATTTTTTTTTACCAATAGGCTAACAGCCCTTCGCGACTTGCATTCATCTCTCGAGTCAGGTCGTGTAGAAATAGCCTGACTTAAACAAGAGCTTAAGTCAGTGAAGGATGCTCAAGTCATCCTGAAAATGGAGATGGTCCGCGCGGAGCATGCTCGAGTCTAAGTGTTCGGGAAACTAGAGCTCTCGAGAGAAAAGCTAGCCAAGATGGAGGAAGAGGTAGCAAAAGTATTAGCCACTACCGAGGATTCTATTAGGGCTGATTTGTAGACTGAGCTTGAGCAGGCTTATGCAGAAGAGCTCTCTAAATTAGAGCAACAAATTTGTAGTCATAAGCTCCAAGTAGATTGATCGCACTATCTCTTGTATCTTTCATTTTAGCTTTATTAATAAAATGAAAATTTTGCTCAGTGCATTTTTATTATGATTTCTCATTCTGTTCAGAATAATTAACCATAATACTCATAGGATTTTTGGCAAACCCTCAGCCATCAACAGATTTGATAAGCCTTTACTGACTACCATTTGAATCGGGTTAGCATGTGAATTGTCTAAGTCCGTTCTACATGTAACGTTATACTAAAAGAATGAATTCTCTTTGACTTATTACTACGATACTGAATACGTAGACTTCGTCATTTCTCACGGGAATAGACTACTTAACAACGCGTGTTAGGTGTAGGCTTATCTCTAATAAAGGATCAAGATAAAGTCCCCCATGTGTGAAAGACATGGATTTTGTCGTTATTAAGTCGATAATAACAACCGGATATGATATTGAATACGTAGATTTTGTCATTTTCACAGGAATGTACTACCCAACAACGTGTGTGAGACATAGACTTATCTCTAATAAGGGATCGAGATAACGTCCCTCATTCATGAAAGGTATGGATTTTGTCATTATTAATTCGATAATAATAACCGACTACGATATTGAATATGTAGACTTTATCATTTTTATAGGAATGTACCACCCAGCAACGTGTGTGAGACATAGACTTATCTCTAATAATGGATCGAGATAACATCCCCCATGCATGAAAAGACATAGATTTTGGTGTTGAGGAAATTGTGTCTTCTCTTAAGGCAAAGACGAACCATGTGTTTTGTCTTCTCTTTAGGCAAAGACGAACTCTGTGTTTTGTCTTCTCTTAGGGCAAAGAAGAACCCTGTGCTGAAGAGAAAGAATGTATTTTCTTATCTTCCATTTCAAAAGAGACTTAGGTAGGATCTCCACTCCAAGAATCTTGTAAAGGAAACTAAAAGTACGATCTCCACTCCTAGAATCAAAAAGATCCGGATAAACCTAACTGTTGAAATATTTGATTACCCAATCTGAAGGTGGACCTCTCATTTATCGAGAGGGAATTCCAGTTTTGATCCTAATTGTACGAAGGCTTGACCAAAAGGGGGGGTTTGAGATGACCCTAACTGTAGGAAGGTTTGATCACTCGATTTGGGTGGAGACCTCTTGTTTATCAAGAGGGGATTATAGTTTTGGCCCTAACTGTAGGAAGGTTTGACCAAATGAAAGTTTGAGAAGACCCTAACTATATGAAGGTTTGATCATTCGATTTGAGTGGACCTCTCATTCGTGGAATGAATCAAAAGGGGATTTTAGTTTTGGCCCTAACTATCGGAAGGTTTGACCAAATAGAAGTGGGGTAGTACAAATAATATTGAGAGTGTTGATTTGTACAGATCACTTTGTTATTATAGTGGCAGCTTTTGGTGTCAAGTTGCGAGAAATTAACACGAAGGGGGTTTGATAATCACCATGGATCGGCAAGGTGAATTTTTAAGTACTATGTCAGGACTTTAATAGTGGGAGTGTTAAAGGCCTAGACATAGTGGGGGGTTTGAGTGGATTTAACTATAAAAGGGCAAATAAAGATGTTTTCCTATCTCTTGCTTTCTTTTTTTGTTGAAAATTCTGGTTTGGTGGACTCACTGTCGATTGATTTGATCAGTAAGAGATTTGGTAGTGGAGGATCGTGAATCATCGAGCACTCCACAATTACACGATAGGAGTTTTGTGAGGGAAGATTGACCAGATAAAGTCATTCAATCTCATCTCAACTAAAGAGTGCTCAACGAGTCATAGTAGGAGGCTTTAGGAAATTGATCCTAGCGATTAAAAGTAACTAGGGTTATGGATGAAGGAAAAAATGTATTTTGTTATCTATCACTTTGCAAGAAAATCCTGGTTATTAGAAAGATGCTAATGACCAGGAAGGGTTTTGGCAACTTGTTCCTAGTGGGTTGACGCAGATGGGATGTGCTTCATCCTTGAAGGAATTTAGGATCATAGTGGGAGAATTTTAATCACCTTAGTAATGATTAAATAACCACAGTAGGGGAATCTTAATCATTTTTATAATGATTAAGAATAAATTATTCAGATGGTTGGTTTTTATCTTGAATAATCTTTTGATCTCAGGTTATCTTTAAGAGTACTATGCGTAGTATCCTCCAGGAACTTCCTGTTGGGGTAATACTATATAACAACTTAAGGTGCACATGTTAAATAGGTTATCCTGAATGTACTAGGGATAATACTTTTTTATAAACTTTTTATTTATTAGCATCATGACTTTATCACCGTCTTGAGTGATTAGGCGATATACACCGTTTGAGTAGACGGTCTCCACTACAAATGGCCCTTCCCATTTGGGCTGAAACTTATCTTTTTTCTTAGAATTGAGTATCATTGGTCGCCAGATGACAAGAACCAAGTCTCATTCCTTAAAGTTCAGCTGTCAGGCCTTCTTGTCAAAGGTCCTGGAGATTATGGTTTGGTAAAACTTAATTTGTTGCAGAGCTTCCAGGTGTTTCTCATCTAACATCTCGATTTCTTCGAGACGTTTTTGATGTTGTTCCTCCATTATTATCCCTGTTGTGAGAGTAATGTAGAAGGATAGAATTTGGATCTCTAATGGAAGGACGGCCTCACAAACATATACTAGAGAATATAGAGTTACTCCATAGGTATGCAGACTATGGTGCGATAGGCCTAGAGGGCTTTGCTAAGTTTGATATCCGACTCCGGTCACGTGCACTGCTTTGATACCCAAGGCATAGTCCGGTATGAAGAGTTGGTGAGTTCTCACAGTGATCAACCATTCTGTCTCGGGAGGCTATCCTAGAGATATCGCTAATGCCGTCAGTGCATCTGCGTAAGCGTTTTGTAGGCACGAGATGTACTCGATGAAGAATTCTTCTAATGAGTTTGCCATCACGATGACCACCTTGTGGTACAGGACCAGGTCTAGGTTCCTAACTTTGTATTCTCCTCGAACTTGGTTGATTATTAGTTGAGAATCACCAAAATCTTGAAGATACTCGACCCCCAGCTCTTTGGTGAAACTGTGTCCAATGAGCAGTGCGTTGTATTCGGCCACGTTGTTGAAACATGGATCGATTAGTGAATAGGCTCAAGGCATCACGTGTTTCTCCAGGGAAACTAAGATGACTCCAACTCCTGAAGAGATTTTGAAACATCCGGGAGTGCTTGCCACATTAGTTGCTCGGGAAGCACCATCGAAGTACAATTGACATACCTGTTGATAAGAGGTAGTATTAACTTCATAGGTTTCATCCGGCAAATCTTTATATAGTTCAGTCGTATCTTTCATAGGATTAACTTCTAGAAGATCATAAATTTCTTGTCCTTTGACCGACTTTTGTTGTTTGAAGTGAAGGTCGTACTGGGACAGGAGCAGGGCCCATCTCGCTAGTCGCTAATTCATGGAAGCTGGTTCTGTCATGAACACTTGAATTGGATTAACATTTGAAATAACGTATACCGTCTGTCTAACCAGGTAGTATCACATCTTTTGAATTGCAACACCAGGGCAAGGCACTCCGTCTCAATCATCGGATATTGAGATTCATCTCCTACTAATGTCTGACTCATGTAATATACTGCATGCTCGTGACCGTTGTCATCGTCTTGTGTAAGTAGAACACTCAACGAGTAATTCGTCGCCTTAACATAAATCAGGAATAGTTTCCTTGACTTCAGTGCAATGAGAACATGAGGATTTGATAGATATGATTTGATATCCTTAAATACTTTCTGACAAGCATCAACCCAGATGAACGACACGCCTTTCTTTGTAAGCTTAGAGAATGGTTGGCATTTGTCGGATAGGTTCGAGATCAACCAACGGATGTAAGACAATCAGCCTTGTAATCCTCTGAGTTCTTTAAGATTTCTCAGAGGTTGCAACTCATGGATCGCTTTCACTTTATCGTGATCGATGTGGATACCCTTCATGGTAACGACAAATTTGAGGAATTTGCCACTGGATATTCCCAAGAAAAACTTGGCAGGGTTCATCTTTAATTGGTGGCTCCGCATGAGATTGAACATTGTTCTCAAGTCTTTGATATGGTCATTTTTGCTGCGACTCTTCACGAACAAGTCATCAACATAGCACTTGACATGTTTTTTGGATGTGCTCTTGGAAAATCTTCGTCATGGCTCGTTGGTAGGTAGCACTCGCATTCTTCAAGCTGAAGGACATAACCGTGTAGTAGAAGATACCGAGCGGTATTCTAAACGAGGTGTGCTTCTCGTCATATGGGTACATCTTAATTTGATTGTAACCCAATAATCCATCCATGAAAGACATTCTCTCGAATCCACATGTGTTATCGATGATGACTTCGTAATGGGAAGAGGGAAATCATCCTTTGGGCAAGCAGTGTTTAGATCTCTGTAGTTGATGCAGACTCTAATTTTCTCGTTCTTTTTAAGAACCAGGACAAAATTTGCTCGATTGGGATGTTGTTTCTCCCTAATGAGGCCTGGCAATCAGCTTTTTAACTTCAGCTTCAATTGCCTCCATAATCTGTGGATAAAATCATCTTTATTGTTGTTTGACTGGTTTGACATCCGGTTTGATGTTAAGGTGGTGCATCGCAACATTTGGGTCGAGTCCTAGCATGTCTTCATAGTTCCACGCAAAGACATCGACGTATTCCCTGATGAGGGTGATCAACTCCTCCCTCTCTTTTGGCGGGAGACTATTACTGATGAATATGGGCTTCAGTTTTGCTTCATCGCTCATACTGACCTGGACTATCTTATCCTTAGTAGGAGGTTCCCTTTGCTCGAACCTGTCACCATACTAGATGTTCAAGTGATGGATCCAAAAACTTCCCAAGTTAGTAACTGATCATCTTCCTGTATCGTTGCAGGATCGACTGTGGCCATATTTAACACTAAGCCTTTGAATATTTCTCCAAGGCTAAATCGGAGTCCCAATATGAAGAATCTAATGAGTATCCCTCTTTATTCGGGTTGGATGACTGGTTATTAACCTCCCAACAACATTCATCAGAGGATGAAGAAGTATATCCAAGGCCTCTTCTATGTCCGTAATAATTGTCAGGTTTCCCCTTTGGTACATAGGCAGGCCAGGGTGGAACTCAAGGGCCTCAACCAAACCAAAGTCCTTCTTCAAGCGTGAAGTTGTATCCCCATTTCTTCATACAGTTATGTGCTTGTGAGCTGTATCTGAATAAATGACGACAGGTCTTTCATCATCATTGTCATTCTTCACAAAGGGATTTAGTGGTGGACAAGACTCTCCTTTACCAAAGACTATCTCCTTTCCACCCCCTACCTTGGCAGAAAGGACAAGAGTTGTTCTGAATGAGTCTTAGAGACACTTCTTTGTCATGCAAGATAATTGAAGTGGTATGTGTATATCATGGTTATTATACAGCCCCTACATTACATCATCAAGACAAGACGAGTACTCTAAATCGACAAGTCCTCCATCGTAATCGAGCTCGGCTTCAGTATCAGCTTCCTCTCCATTGTCTGTACATTGGGCCGATGGTTCAGTATCAGATTCGACACCATATGGAAGGGAGTCAGTAAAGTAGTTTTCCAACCCCTTAAATGGTTGCTTGTCCGCGACCACTATCTTGACATCATTATTAGCGTCCATATACTTTAGACACTAATGAAGTGTAAAAGGTACTATAACATTACTATGAATCCAGAGTCGACCCAATAGTAAGTTATAGGAGGTCTCTGCATCAATCACGTACTATGTGACTTTAGACTTCAAATCTCCAAGCTGACACTTCACTTAGATTTTACCTAGTGGCTGGATCTATTTGTGTTAAATCTGTAGATAATAGTTCCTGTGGAAGACAACTTGTTGGCAGATATTTTGAGATGATATATCAATCGGAGTAGCATGATGCTGACTGTGGAACCCGGATTGACTTGGATCTAGTTGACAACGCTTGAGCCGATGTATCCGGTGAAATAAAAAGGACTGTCATGCTTCAAGTTCCTCACTTGCATATCCTCCCGAGTAAAGGTGATGCAAGGGAACTTTTTAGCTGCTAGATTATAGTGTTGAACTAATGGCTCCGGCTCTTCAGGGGCTTGCTTGATCTGAGTGAGGAAAATATCAAAATCAGCTAAAGCTTCTTGCAAAGCCTCCTTGGTGTCTTTGGAAAGACGCAACAACTCTTAAAGAGTGATTCTTATAGGGATGTTGGCTAATTAAGCCATAACATCGAAGCGGTATGCAGTGCTCAAACTTCCCGATTTATCCCTTCCAATCGGTCGATTGAAACGAGACTGCTTCGAGCTTTGAACCTCTTTATGTTGGGGTTCCTTCTCCTTTTGCTTAGCCTCAGACTCCTTTTGTTTAGTAACTGGTTGCTATTGGAGCTTCTCAGAAGGGTTAGGAGGAGTTGAAACTACCCCAGCTCAGCCAGAGTTTTGGCATTCAGGTCGTAAGCTTCTGGGTATTTGTACTGGTACTCATTTCCACTGTGAAGGTTGGTTCTCCGTCAGCTGTGAAGGCTTCATGCTCGTCTTTAGAAAGCAGCAAAGTCTGGATATCTTCGTCATCTTTCTCCAAAACTATTAAGGCGGGGCAACAAGATTTGCCCTTGTTCTTGGACTTCTTCTTGGAAAAAGATCATGTCCATTGCTCGTCATTGAGGAGATCCGGGTGGACCCAAAGAACCTCGCCATTAGGGGCCGTGTGTGGCACAAACCCTTTCTAGCATTATCCATGAGGATCATCATTAATGGTCTTCATTTCCACCCTTGACTCGGGCTCTGGTTGGAACCATGATAGAGGGACAAAGTTGAATCTAATAAACACTGCATTCGTACCCACCTTATTTTCCTTGGGTTACTTCACAGTGATGATGCCGACATTAATCAATGCCTGGATTTTGTCCTTCAAGGCATAACAAGCCATAGTTGGATGATGAATCCTTCTGTGATACACATAATATTTTAGGTCTGTAGTCCTCTTGGCTTCTTCCTAATCCGTGATCGGTGGCAACTTGACTTTGTTATTCTCCAGGAGATACTTGAAGATAGGAGGAACTTCAACTTCCTTGAAGGAGTATTCCTTCGGGAATTTTGGCTCTAAAGTCCTCTGCTACCTTTGAGGCTACTGTTGTTGATGCTGCCACGATGATTGCTATGACACTTGCTGTTACGGTTGTTGTTGGAACGTCTAATTTGCATCTACTATAGTCAATTGTGCCTTTCCCCTACCGCGAGGAACAAAATTTTGCTTCAGAGCATTCGCCGTCGTTTGGCCTCTCTCAGCCTTCTTCCTTTTGAGGAAGCATTCGTCTTGTTCTTCGTACACCTTTTATTCCTTCCAAGTTTTGGATGACACTACTCTTATAACTTCCAGCACATCCAGAAAAAGGTTATTGTGGCAAGTCTGGAGGATGAACTCTTCTGTGACCGGGTCTCGGTAATTCATTACATTATTTCAGAAGTGCTTAATAAAGTTATTGACTGACTCTCCGTCTTTTTGCTTCTCGTCCAACAGAGTTCCGATTGATATCTCAGTGTCATTATCGAAGAAGTTGCTGAGAAACAGGCTCTTCATGTCATCCCAGCTGTTGATACTCCTCGGTTTGAGACGGCGATACCAATCGAAGGTGGCCTCGTGAAGGGTGCCTACGAATGACTGAACATTCAAGGGTTCATGTCCGGAGATCATTCCTAAATAGGACTTAAAATAAATCAGATGCTGAGTGGGTGAACCTCTCCCATCAAACGGCATGAAGTTAATTAGATTGAACTTTGTCAGGTACGGGATTGACTCCCACTCTCTCGAATAAGGGCACAGAATGCCAATCTTCTTCACTTCTTAAGTAGACATCAAGGCGTTGACCTTGCTTTCGAGGTTTTTTATCTTCTTATCCTTGCATGTATCTTTCTTCGAGCGGTGTTGAGAAGAATCAATTGGACCACCCCCAGAGTTGTTGTCGTTAGGGGAGGATTAGCAAAAATGTGTTCATCCACATTCGCGTTGTTGCCTTCGGTATTGGCCTGAATGAGTGTGGCGTTGCAACGACTAGACTCAGCCCGTTGACTGGATTTAGGTGGTTGATGTGACTGAGCCTCCAATTCTCTCATTTGTTGCATGGCTAACTCCATCTTCACTTCATTTCAGCTTGAATTTCTTCTCATTGATGAGTTAGAGCATCCTGAAGCATTTGAGCTAGCTGATCAGGAGTGATGGTGAATGCCTCCCTAGCACACCCCATACCAGACATTATGTCATTTGAAGTTACTGCGGAGCAAGTATCCGATACTTCATCATCTGAGGATATTCCTTTATGCATCCTCTTATAGTCCCTACATCTGATAGTTCCCAGTTGGAGCTGAGATATTAGCTGGGATACCCCTAGATAAAAGTCGGGACTAGAGTTGGTTATTGCCATTTTGACTTTCTTTTATCAGCCATGTTAATGGTGACTTCTGAGAGTTTGTCATCTTGAACGGCCTATCTTCTTTTGCGGAATCATATTGATTTGGATTTTGATGCTTTGGTGGAAAGCCCTTGGAATATCGAGACCCTTTGTGGAGCGGTCTTAGGACAGCTACATTCTGATAATACTGCCGTAATAAGCCTCTCACAGGGATAATGAGAGCGTGTCTCTCGAATAGTCCTCTTTTGCGATTTTTCACACCCTCAGCCTGATAGTACAACTCATCGGCATAATGGCTAGAGTACTCTATCACTTGTTAGTGTGACTTCCTAGATGTAACATAGTCTTTTGATGGATGCGTCTTCTTCTGAGTACGTGAAGCCTTAGTGGCATTCTCAGGAGTCACACGTTTAGAACCACCCCCTTGTGAGTGTGGAATCTTAACAGGCTCCTGGACTTCAAGACGGACCCTCATGAGGGTAGTGATAAGAATTTTCTCAAGAAGGGATGGCTTTGATTTGATGGGAGGATGCGTATGACCCCCAGTCTGAAGATCCACTTTGGATTTATTCACCGGACCTAAGCGTTCTTTAACGGTAGCTTTGCCTCGATCTTCATGCAAAGGACTAAGGCGATCCACCATCGTGATCTTGGATTTCGATAGGTTAACATTACCGTGAGGCTTCACCGGAGGCACGACAGAAGAAGAAACAGGAACGGGCATTGATAGAGGTGAAGAAGCGATCGCGGAGCTGGTGATTTGGGTGAGATAGGGTAAGGTGTCTCGGCCTTGGCCAAGACACCTTGATATATATCGGCCTTGGTCGAGACACCTTGATATGTCTCAGGTTGCAAGACAGGATAACTTGTCTCGGCTGCCATGGACTTCTCCCACCGTCTTTGCACTTGGTTTTCGTGTGGTTCTAAACTTTGGCACCCTGATCTTGCGGGATTTCGGTAGTTCTTTGGCCTTGTGCCTTTTGCACAAGAGCACGTGCATACGTGAGAAGTGTGTAACGCTTGTGGATGCATTCCTTAAGAGTTGAATGAGTCCTTTTAACACTGACCTATTCACTGGTTGATGGTTTGGGGGACACATCAGCAACTTGCCGTTGAGGCGGCTGAGTTACTTGATGCCTCCTTGATTCGAGATCCATGTAGTAGCGAACTCCTTCAACCTGCTCCAAGGCTTTGGTGAGCTGACGAGTGAAACGTTGGCGCTACCTCTGATAAGCCCTCTTCATCAGAGTTGACGGAACCTGATCGATCAAATCCTTAACTAGAGAGGAGTTGTCATGAGCAGAGCTTCCGACTTGATTGATCGTCAGAGAGGCATCATGAGGGGAAGCCTCAGTAATGATTGGGTGAGAGCCATCACTCAAAGCCTTCGTTAGAGTTGAAGACCAGCGAACCTTCTTCAAAGATAAAATCTTCCTGCACTTACAGTGAGGAAGATCTTGAGGAGGAGGATGAGAGGTATTTCTCAAACTTCTCTTGGTTGAACTCATACTCAACCGCTGAATCAACCAGGATCTTGATCGACTGTGACACTCCAATCTCAGCAGTGAGATCGTTGGCTCCTACTGTGGTCGCCAGCGTGTTTATGTCAAAAATTAGTTTCATTGTAGAATCCATTACATTCGTTTATCGATACAACAAAATCACAAGAGTGATCCTTTTTATAAAACTTCTCTTTACAAAAGAAATAAAAAGTGGATTTCCTAGAAACACACACATACAGATTGTTTATCAATCGCTGCTTGTGTGGGAACTTTGCCTGTGTCGGGGACACGTTAGCCTGTGAACGATCGATTCGCATATCCGGATTGATCATGAAGAAGGCTTGATGTTTTTATTTCATTTTTTAAAAAAGAATAGAAGTAGATATCTTAGCAAGGTGTGATAAATACTCTTTCTGATATCAAATCAAGGTTTGAATACCGAGGAAACAACTGAAGGCCTTTAGATCTTTCAAAAACTTCCTCTTTATGCACGAAGTTCGCCAAGATCTCCGCCTCTCTCTCTCTCTAAAATTCATGGGTTTCTGCTCTCAAACTGTCAGCACTTCGCCAATTCATCAGTCGTTCACATGTACGTCAGTCCCCTACACAAGCATGTGAGGGGGGGGGGGTATTTATAGGCCCTACACAAGCATGTGAGGGGGGGGGGGTATTTATAGGCCTCAGATATCGTGTTTGTGGATAGGAATTTGTAACCAACTATCGATTTAGTGGATTTTTAGTTTATAATGACTTTCCCATATTTAAGGATATTCCTAAGGTAGTTACGGAGCCAGTAGACCGCACAAAGTTCAAGAAAACCTTCAGAAAAGGTTCACTATGTGTGAGACACATTGGTGTGTCTCGGCACTGTGTGCGAGACACAATGAAGTGTCTCGGATTCCGAGACACCTTGAGGTGTCTCGGATTCCGAGACACCTTGAGGTGTCTTGGAATTCGAGACAGTTCAGGTTGTCTCACCATGGGTGAGACAGCCTCGTCGCGTGTCATTTCGTCATTTCGCCCTTTGCTTCTTTTTGGCATCGGATGATCATCTCTAACTCAGATAACAACGTTTTTCATCTTCTCTTCATCTTGAGCTGTGTTCAGGAACCTATATGTAATTTTTGACGCCTACACACATATCTTGTTATATATCATAAATTGCTAGGACATTAGTTAATAAGTTTTAATTTGGCATTAATATCAAATTAGATTAGCAATTATCCTATTCAGCCCCCCTCTAGGGTACTTTTATTTGGTATCAGATAGGGGTGTGCAACGGTCGGTTCGGTTTGGTTTTTACCTAAATTTGAACAACCGAACTGAACCGTCTATAATTCAAAACCGAACCGAACTATTGCAAGTCGGTTCGGTGCGGTTCGGTTCGGTTTGTTTGGTTCTAACTTCATCAAATTTCTTATCAAACAACAAACTGTTTTAAAGAAAAAAAGATATCAACAAAGTACGAGATTATGAAGCATTAAAAACTGATATAATGATATTGTTTTCAACCCATAATGATTCAGAAAATGAGTTATGGTTTGAGTCTTTGACTCTTGGGGACGGGTCGGGTAGGGTTTGAGATCAGAATGGGTAGTATTGTACTATATTCAGTCGGCTCGGGTCGGTTCGGGTTGAAAAGTTTTTAAACTGACCCGAACCACCCTACTCATAAAATCGATTTTCCTAGGTCGGTTCGGGTTGGTTTGGTCGATTTTTTTGGTTTGGACCGAACCATGCTCAGCCCTAGTATCAGAGTATGGTGCTTTTGATTTGTGGATTAATTGCCTAGAGTCAAATATCCAAGTTTTTATATCTTGCTAACTAGTTTTGTTATTTTTTGCTTGCATATTTATCAAGGTCATGCATGGTGCACCTAGTTTAGGCTATGATATTAATATTGTTCCAAAATTCAATAATTTCCTTTATGCTCAATGGTGTGTTAGATTTAAACTATTTGTTAGATCTAAATATCTTAATTTATGAGAAATAATTGATCATGCTTATCTTGTGCCCACATTGGAGAAATCCAAGTAGAGCAATAATGATAAAAGAATGTTTATAATGAACAAGCTCTTGTTAGAGTTTTTGCTTAATACTTTTGATTCATCTATATCTAACAAGCTTGCTCATTTTGATAGTGCATACAAATTGTAGATATTTATAGAAGCACATCGGGAAAACTTGGAGGATATCCGACATGCTTTGGCATATTCCATTTCAAGTGACACTAGAGCATCATCGTGCACATGGCCACTAGGAGATAGCCCTAGTGAGGTATGTGAGTCTGATTTCGATGATAATTTATCTATAAATAAACTCGCTTAACTCGCTTGTACTTATATAGATTAATGCATGCCTATAAAAAGTTGCATCATATTTTTATAGATTTAAAAAACAAGCATGTAAATTTGAAATCTGATCATGAGACACTAGCATCTAAGTTTGATATCATTACTAATAAAAATGTTAATCTTAAAGAAAGCAATAAAAAATTAAAAATGGATATTTCTAGTTTATCTCATGAGAAAAATGATGTCATATTAGAAGTAGAAAACATTAATAATAAAGTTAATACTTTTAAGAATAACCATATATGTTCTACTTCTAATGACAATGCATTTGTGCAAAATAATGAGTTAAATAATATTAAAAATTGCATATCATCCTTAGATTCAATAATAAAAATATGTATTGCAAATAATAACAAGCTTATAGATTTGTGTGCAAAGTCCTGTGTAAATTCTTGCAAAATACCCACACATTATGCACACATGTATAACAAAGTTTATAAGTGCTTTATTTGCGGCCGTAAAGGTTATCATGTAAAATTTTGTTATAATGCTCAAAAATCCATCTAGTCCAAAAATGTTGCTACTTGTGCATCCCATCAAGCTTCATCATAACATATACATACACATGCATATATAGTTCATCAGAAGCATGCAAATGTGTATAAATGTAATTTTTGTGGTTGTTTTGGTTATTTGACCAAAATTTATTTTTATTTGAAAAGAGTTTCTCATTTGCAAAATGCATTTAAAAGACCATATATGCTTACAAATAATTCTCGTGCACAACCACATGGTCAACAAAAATAAATACACACATTTTATTGCACATATTGCAATCGGAAGGGTCATTTGTATGAATATTGTTATGACCATGTATGTACACAAAATGCATCAAAATGGGGTCATAACCTAAGGACATTGAGCTTTAATGATAGGGGTCATGTCCTTAAACAATCCGGCACCAAGAACATTTGGGTGCCAAAACAAATTTAATTTTATTTATTTTGATTTTTTATTTTGGTTTTCATGTTTATTTTATAATGAATAATTGATCAAAAATCTTGATTATTTCAATTCAATTTTTTTAAAACATTAAAAAGAAAATATGTTCAAATACACATTGTTGAAAAATTAAAAATGGATTTTTAAATGTCTTGATTTCAAAAACCATAATACATGATTTCTTCAAAAATTAGGTTTTAATTCATCAGTCGACTGATCTCACGTATCAGTCGACCGACGCCTGCTCTCAATCGACTGATTAGTCGACTGATGAGCTCACAGATTTTAGTTTTGGTTGCATTTTGTCTTCAACCCGGCTCGTTTTGCTCTTGGCTTCTATCCTAGTCATTGATTGGTTGAGTGAGAGAATCTAGATCGTCCATTCCTTATATATCCAACTCATATCTAATTTCCTCATTCCCAAAACCCTCAGTCGACCAAACCCTAGTTCAGTCGACCTAGATCGCCCAGTCGACCATTGAGAGCCTCAGTCGATCGAGCCCCTGCCTACTATTGTTGCCGAGCTCTTTGCCTCTTCCATTGCTCAGTATAACCTCTTTTTCCTCAAATCTCAGTTGTTTATTCTATCTATTTTTGGCTTATTACTCATTTAGGGTTTGTCATATAGGGTTTGTCTATCTAGTGTTTCTTTGATCTTAGATTACTTGAGATCATCATTAATTGCTTAATTTTATCTATTTATCATGTCCCGATCTCACTCCTAAAGAGCTAGATCTAGCAGACCTGAACCTGCATCCTCTCTCGCTACTAAATTTGCATATTATGAACAATACCTTCTTGATCCATCCTTGATTAGCAGATATCGTACTTATTGCCAACTCAAAATGTTTCCCGGGAGATTTGTCAAGTTTGACGATTTTGATCATTATCAGTTACAAACATATTTTTATGATGCTAAACTATATGATTTGTTCTCTCTCACAAATAGTCTACCATATTATCCTAATATTATATGTCTATTTTATGCTAATTTGCAGCTTAATCAAACTGATGTTGGTACCCCCTTCATTACCTCTAGTGTTAAGAATCGTCGTATTATTTTTACTGCCCATCAATTAGCTGAGATTCTTAACATTCCTTTTGGTGATATTGTCCTGAAAGATATTTATTATGATGAAGAAAATATATTATCTTTAATCCTTCTTCCAGGACAACATCTTCCTTTTGATACCAGCTCAGTTTCTCCCCTTGGTTGTATCATTGTCTGTATCCTTTTCTACAACATAATTCCCAAAACTGGGGGTTATGATCATTTTTCTAAAGAGCTGACTAATATCGTTTATGCCCTTGATGCAAACCTTGATGTCAAATGGTGCAAGGTTATTTTTTATATCATGGCAACAACCCACACCAAATTCCTTCCTTTTGGAGCTTTTCTAACTAAAATTTTCACTCATTTTGAGGTGGATCTGTCTGATGAATCTCCTGTTCACATTCATGATTTCTTTAACTCAGTTGTGCTCTCTAATATGAATCTCCCTATCACCCAATTTCATTTAGATCATCCTGATGCTCCTCCCATAGGTGATTCATCATCTCAGCCTTCTAGCTCTAGGGCTCATACCCGTCCTCCTCGTGCGTCATCTTCCACCCCTTCTAGTATTCCAGACTATATTATTAACCGTATGGATAGTTTAGAGGAGAGAGTATTTGATCACATGAGTGATTTTGAGCGAATGCAAAAAGAAATTCGTGATGGAGCTGAGTGTTAGCATGGTGAGCTCTTGGGTAGGCAGAATGAGGGGTTTGCAAGGATTGAGAGCATTCAGGATGAGCTCATAAGTAGGTAGGATGAGATTTTGAGGGTCCAACATTAGGTTTTGGATTTATATATGCACATTCCTCCTCCTCCCGGTCTCGGGCCTTCTGAGTCATGAAGGTAGAATTTTCTATTTGGACTTGTATTTTGTTGTTTGAACTATGTGTTTTTATCTTATTTAGTTTGTAGTCTTCATTTGAACTATATATTTTTGGCTTGTTTTGGTGTGAACAATGAGTTTGAGTTTATGAGATCATTGTAAACACTCTGGTGATGATATTTATGTGTTTGAGTTTAAGCATGTTTATGTAATGCGGTCTAAGCTCAAAATTTACTCCATTTGCTTCGGGGAGCCTTATGCAAGATAGAATTGCATTTCTAGTAGGGTAACACATATCCTGGAGAACGAGTTTATTTGTCATTTCTTGGATTGGTTCAACACGGATTAAACGATGAGAATTATCCCTAACCCAAGTTTGCATACACCAAAACAATTTTTTTTAAGGAAAGAAAAAAAAATTAGTTTTTTTTATGAGAAGAAAAGAAAAATCTTAACTAAAACAAATCAAAGCAATCACTTTTCAATCACTCTAATTCTAGGATTTAACTCGACTAGACCAGCTCCTAACCAAAAACTCCTACAGTGAAAAGATTAAAGTTTTACCCAGGTAGTTAGCCAGGTAAGGATAGTACGAGAGGGTGATCAGAGATCAATTAAGTACCTCGTTCCTTGTGGAGTGCTTTACGCAACCCCTAAACCTTGCCTTAGACACCAACTAATCTGAGAAAACTTAAACCGGTTCACTTAAGGATTTCTTGTTCCTCATTGAGCTCGAGTCCTTAGGGGCCAACGTCTAATGAGTTTTAGAAGGCTTGGGCTTGTGAAGTGAGGAATTAGTGATTTGTTTTATGAGATCATTGTAAACACTCTGGTGATGATATTTATGTGTTTGAGTTTATGGATCATCCTCATTGTGTTCTATAATGTTTTCTTTTATGTGATTAGTGATTTATGTTTTCTCACATAGCTATCATGCATATATTCCTTTGTGATGATGCATATAATAGAGGGAGAAACAAGTGTTAAGCTTGTTTGGTTTCTTTTATACTCACCCATGCTTATAGGGAGGGGGTGCATTCGCTCTCTTTCTATTTTGATATTTTTTTCTCATTTTGATGTTGACAAAGGGGGGGAGACGATTGCTTTGTGAGTATATTATTGGTATTTTTTATTCAATTTATATCAATTAAGAAAATTGTTTGTCATTATTAAAAAGGGAGAGATTGTTTATGACTCGTATTTATGAGCCTACTATCTAATCTAATTTTTATAATTAACAAATAATTTATAACTATGTATTCTTTTCCAGTATTTGTGTTTTGTTTAACATGTATCCAGGTTGAAAGGATTTGCACCGTAACGACAATATCTGAAATGAAGCCAACTCAATTCAAGTCAATGATTCAAGAACAAGCTTCATACACAATCAACTTGGGTATATTAGTTTAGGAGTTATATTTTGTGTGATAATAATTTACGCTCAATTTTATACACACGCGCATTTTCTCATTTTTATCATAATATGTGTATTTTTGAAAAAAATGTGTTATTGGTTTCAAATGTGAGAAGAGAGCTCTTGTTTGAATTTATTATCTTGTTAGTTAATGTCCAAGTGAAAGGTGAATTTTATTATGGTCAACAAAAATAAATTTTTTTTTTAAATCCTAATTGTCTCTAATTGTGAAGCTAACTAAAAAGGGTGGAATTAAAAACGCTAGAAAGAAGACTTACCCGAAAGCAATTCTCCAAGTTCTTCTTGATCTTCAATCCAAGATTTTCAAGCTCCAAACGGTTCCTTCATAAGAAAATACACAAGTTAAAGAACCAAAATAATAAAATCCTATTTAAGCATCTTCCCCGGCAACGGCGCCAAAAACTTGATGCGGCATAATTATGTACCAAAATTGCAAGTACACAATTGATCAAGTTAGAACAAGCTTCATACACAATCAACTTGGGTATATTAGTTTAGGAGTTATATTTTGTGTGATAATAATTTACGCTCAATTTTATACACACGCGCATTTTCTCATTTTTATCATAATATGTGTATTTTTGAAAAAAATGTGTTATTGGTTTATAGACTAAACAATCATAGTTTACATGTTTTTCTAAGTCTATAAAACCATTCAAAAGATTTCAAAACTTAGTTTAAGTCATTTTGTCAAAATCAAGTATTTTAACGAACACGTATTTTTGAGATTTTGCAAAATGATAAGTTTTCACAAACGAAAATGTTATTTGAAAATTTTCTTTTGTAACATGTCTATTTTCATGTTTATAAACATTTTCCCAAATTTTATAATTTTGAAATTTATTTGCTATTTTTAAAAGCTCTTTGAAAATCAATTTTACTATGCAAACTGTCATTGTGCATGTTTTCAGTCAGCTGACAAGGGTTATCAGTCGACTGAAGAAACTCGATGGAATTATCAATTGTTTTTCTCAGTCAACTGATCACCATCAGTTGACCGAAGCAGCTCATCAGTCGACTGATGGTGCATCTGTAAGACCCCGTAGATTTTTGAGTATGTATATGTGCATCAGATATGAGGTTTAGTGTGCAAAATTTCTTAGGATTAAAGAATAAGTGTGATTGTGGAGAGAGATATGATGAGTGATTGTTTTGAATATGTGCAAGTAATAATAAATTGAATTTTAGAGAAAAGAAATAAGAATCAAAGAGTAAATGAAATCATAAGGGAATAAAGAAGAATGAATAAAATCAATTAATAAAATCAAGAATGAAAAGAAAGTTCAAGAAAGTCAAGATGGAGGATTCAATTAAGATATGAGAAATCTAGAATTTAATCCACTAACTAACTCAAATATAAAATACCGGGTCGGGTTTTTATCCACTTATATATATTTTTTTCCTCCACCCGAAAATACTTTTCTTCATCAGAAAAACCTAGAGAAACCCTAGCCCCTTCTCCCCCTCTAAACCCTAGCTCGTTTTTGGGATATCTTGGGCGATTTTTGGGGATTTTCAGCGGCTTTTCGTGGTTTGCAGTGAAGGGGATTGTTCATCATCACTTTTGAGGCGAGTAACATCTCGCCCAACCCTTTCCTATGCTTTTTAATAGTTTATAAATGTTTTTCTTAAGTTTCTTTGAGCCTAAGACTTATTTTCACGTATAAATCAATATCCTTGTTAGGGTTAATGCTAGAGATCATGTATTTCGGATTTTAAATCCCCACCAACAAGCATGAATGTAAATCTAACTAATAAGCAATAATAAAGAAATTACTAAAAAGAAATAAAAAAGGAAAATAAAAGAAATACAAACCTTTAAATTGCTCTTCATATCCATCCTCATCATTCAACAAAGAGGAGAAAAAAAAAACAAATTTAAAGTGGAGAAAAATTATTATTATTAATTACAACAAAAGTTATAATTTTTGAAAGGCCTTCTCAATTAAGAGTAACCCTCCTCTTCAAATAGAGTTACAAAATTTTTCACACTCCTAACCCCTCACTCTTTACCCCTATTTATAGTAAACATCAGTGAATGAGAGCTATTGGATCAAACTTGAGCCCCAAGACAAGCAAAATCAGCCATTGACTCGCGCTATAGTAAACTGGCATCAATGCAGGCATCGATGCTGGTATCGATGCCAGCATCGATACCCACATCGATGCCGACATCGATATCCACTATATCCAAATTCTGATTTCACGGATAGCTTCGTCTCGTCGAGATAGGCGATTTTTATATATTATATGTTAAATTCCGCCTTCCGGATTAGGAGATATCATTGTTTCTTTGTGGCCAACCATTTTGAATATGATTTCTTTTCATATTGGATTTTTGATTTTCTCCGGCTTCTATAGGCTACTCGGCTTGATTCTGGGCTTTTGGATAATTTGAAAATTGATTTTCCAATGGGCTTCTTTTGGGCTTTGGCATTTTTTTTGTTCATTTGGGCTTCAATACTTCATTGAATATTGAAAGAAATTGTTTGCTTTCATGGGCTTTATTTCTTCAATAAATCAAGGGCTTTTTGTTGAGAGATGAGAGTTTTGAGATTTATTCTTCATTAACCTGTAATTAAAGATAAAAATAATTAGAGAGTCGCAGGTTGATGGCGATACACTTTAGCTTCAGCCGTCCTTTTAGTTATATTTTATTTTTGAGCTCCACTGTAAAATTTTGTGTAGTCATGTGTGAGTCTTATTCTAGAAGTTGTAAAGGCTGTGTGCCTTATTTCCTTTTGTCAGACATTTTGTATTTGAGACTTGTTGAGAACTCCAGTTCAATTATTTCAGACATTTTCTGGTACTCCAGTATATTAGATGACAAAACATGTACTTGATCTTTATTATTTCATCATTTGAATCTTGTATAATCTGTTACTTGCTTTGTACTACACCTGTTGTTGATTCCACTAGAGAGATAGTGATTGTGATGGTGAAACATGTTGTTGCACGGTGTGGTGCATGGCAGGTTTGACATTTCTGGTTTCACCTCGGACTGCAGCCTTGTGTGAACCCAGGGGCATCACACTCAACCGGAATTGTGAGAGCTAAGTGCTATGCGGCGCAAAGTGCTAGTCGAGAGGGCGAGAGCCACCTCTTGAGGCCGTAGGAGCCACCTCTAGATTCTCACACGGATGGTACGGTCTTGGATGATATGATTTGGCACAACGAGGACGTTGTGAATTTAAGTGGGGGAGATTGTAATACCCCAACCCTTGAGAGGGTGATGTGATTAGTATTGATAGATACTATGTATGAATAGAATATACGTCTACTTTGACTCATGAACTTTATTTTTGTGATGATCAGAGGGATGACAGGACGTGGGAGACCCCGCACTCGAAGGGCCACTCAGGCAGAGCCCCAGCAGACCCCACCTGAGCCGCAGCAGGCTCCACCCGAGCAGGAGCAGGCACCACCAGAGCCGCAGCAGGCTCCTCAGTATTTGGTGGATATCATGGCTCCCCTTATTGCCAGGATGACAACCATTGAGGAGTTAGTAACGACTCATATAGCACCACGGACGCCACCACCACCAGTAGCTCAGCAGCAAGGGATACCAGCTGTCCCGATTAGAGAGAGAGATCCAGAGGTAGCACCCGCAGCTATTCCACTAGCGGTACCAGATAGAACCTTAGTAGTATATTTATTCATATAAAATAGATAATGAGGGTATAAAACTGTAATAAAATATGATTATCAGTCACCTGATCAGCATCAAGGTGCACCAATGTGAGGCCCATTTTAATTTTCAAGTCGTGGGAAGATTCAATATTATCATCAACCCTCTTGAGTCGAACAAGGACTAGAAGGAGAAATTTGTCTGGGTCTCGAGGGATGACTCTAACTTAGGTTGTTCAAATTAGACCGAGATTGTGAGGGAGGCTTTGATGGCGGGGCCTCTATCGAGCACTGAGAGGCAAGTCATGTAGAGGATCAGAGCGTATACCGACTCCCGCAAGATGGAGGACTTGGTAGATAACACCGTTTTACGAGTAACCAGCATCTCTCCCGTGCCGCCGATGCTCAAAGATGATGAGAGGGCGGTAAGACTAACTATGGGTTCGTAGAGAGCTGCCAATGTGTCTATAACTGAACCTCCTGGAGCCCATGAACGGCTCTCAATAAGGCCGGCGAAACATCCTCGTTAGGATCTAGCCCTGAGGAGGTTGCGCTAGTTCATGCTCAGGTGGCTGATGTGGCTGCTAAGTTAGCGAGGCTATCACCTGCGACCGGTCGAGTCGAGAAGAGGAAGAAGCTAAGGAAGATTAGCAGCTAGGGGCCTAGAAGGGTAGTTGAGGTGGAGTCTGGAGTCGTCTATGTTGATGATAGGCCCCTAATACGGGAAGAGGGGATCGACCTTCGGAGGGTCAAGGCCAAGGCCGAGGCTTTGGGGGGAAGTAACATTCTGGTGGAGGAAAAGGTCCCTACAGGAGGTGAAAAGGCTCCAGATGCTCACGCTGAGTTGACCCACCGCCAGGAGAAGGAGCCGACCGCAGAGGGGTTGGGTGTCTCCCTTTGAGGAGTATGGATGTACGTATCATCACCATGTCGACGAGATTGATTCTAAGAGATGGGACAGATTAAGGATGTTGTTGATAGGATCTCCCAAAGTTGGCCCTCGATATGAGAAGGAGCTGACTCTAGAGAATATACATCAACCTACTCGCCATCTCGACGCGAGGACGTCGATACTCGAGTCTTGAATGGTAACACTTGCCGCCCAGGTGAATACATTGCAGGCCAAGTAATTACTTTAACTGCCACAAGGTCGGGCACAAGGCATCAGAGTGTCGTAGTGCACCAGCAGGAGCTCAGCAGGGCAAGGGCCCAAATCACCAGCAGCAGAGACAGCAGGGCAGAGGTCAGGGTCAGCAGCCCAGGCTTGAGACACCGCCAGTGACGCAAAGGGCAGAGGGACAGGTTCGAGCAGTCCAGGAGGCTCCCCAGGGGCAGATTGTCCCATATTCTCCAGCAATGCCGGGAGATGGTACCGACTACAGTTTACTCCAGAGCAGAGGATGACCCTCACATGGGAGGATTTTATGTACTTCTTTGATGGGTAGTATATTTCTTCTGCAGCACGGACTGGGAAGGAGCTTGAGTTGTTCCGGATGACTCAGGGGGACATGACAGTGGCAGATTATGAGAGCCGATTTATGGAGTTGCTGCATTTCACCAGGCCAAGTAATTACCTTAAGGTCCAAGTGTACGCCACTCAGCCGTCAGAATGGTGACAGATGTAGAGGCTGATCTGCCCTACATAATCAGTATGAATAACCCTCCCACCCAAGGTAAGATAACTTAAGATGATGGACCTTTGACCTATGCTTGTGACTACCAACCTAGGTTAATGATCATCTCTCTCTAAAACCTAGCCTATTTACCTACTTCTTGTGATCTTTTTATCAAGTATCTGACTTAGGCATCACAGGGGCATTGGTGGTAGCCCACCATCGTCAACCTGACGCTTTTCTGTGATCTCAGGCTAAACTAAACAAACTCAATTGCACCTAGACACGAAGACCTACTTCTGTCATCAAAGCTGGTCGAGGGGCCCTCTATGCATAGTCTAATAGACCTAATCTCATAAGTTGATGTACATATAAATTGAAAATAAAAGATGGTTTCTATATAATTAACCAGTTATTAAGGTTGTTGTAGACAAAACCCAGTCCAATGGGTCAGCCAAACTGTGGTTGACACCGAAGTAAAGGAAACGGGGCGGCCCATTGATTTCTCCAAAGTGGATTTTAAACATTAATAATTCATCTACATCTTGACGTGGGTCCAACATTTCCTGGAAGAATTGGTTGAGCCAGCTGGAAGAGAGCCGGAAGCTCCCCAGACACGTGGCAACGCGGCCCCAAGGGGGACGTCAACTGCTCGTGCTTGAGCTCACGTGCCCGACGAGTCCGGTATGTTATATGTTGTTCTTCCGAGCCAATGCGAGGGAGCAGAGCTGTAGGTGAATTAACTAGTGTGAGAAAGAAGACAAGAAAAGGGTCGTCTTCCGGGCTCTGGTTTTTTCAGGACATTTTTCATATACAACCCTTTCTGTCGTCATACCTCAGTAATATTCCCTATTTGTTTTCAGAACTCTAGTAATCTCATATTTACAATTTAAAGGGACCTAATTGCAAAGTTGTACACCAAACCAAAAGGTACTCCTTTTATTCTACCCTCATTCTTCAAGAATTTTGAATTGTGGAATGCCCTTCTTCTCTTCTGTTTTCTCCATAAAACTCTCTCATCATCTCTCCTCACTTCCTCTCTCCTCTGCTTTACTCTCTCTCTCTTTCTCTCTCTCTCTCTGTGCACTCGTAGTCCGTAATGGGGACCGCCGGCGGAGGTCCAGTGATGGATCCTCACGGCGACAGGGCGGCGGTCGTGAGCGAAGGATCGCGGTCGTCCATTGCTTTTGAGACTAATGAAGGTGAAAGAACTTAGATTTTTCGATTTGGGAATATAGTTTTATTTGCTCATGCTAATTTTATTTGCTCATGCTAATTTTATTTGGGAATATAGTTTTTATTTATATATTTATTTTGCTCTTAGATTTGGGATCTTTTGGTGAAAAGCCTTCTGTTTTATTCTAGTGGTAGGGACTGTCATTCTAAAATTGGACTTCCTTTCAGTTCTGGCAACGTTTGGGTGCTGATCGATATATGAACTTTTGTGCTGATGATTTGATTTGATGTTACTTCAATATATGGCTTCTTTTCATTGGATTTGCTTGTTTAATTCGTTTCCCTCATTTTATTTTTAAGTTCAGCTATATGTAGAAATTGATTATTTTAGCTGTTAGTCTCTCGTATCTTCAATAAGACCGCAATAGTCCCTCAAATCCCAAGGGGTGTTTTAATTTGGTCCCTTAATGACCAAAATGCCCCTCACTTCATGTTCTCCTTGGAGCCCCTCTTGTTAAAAACCATTAGTTGAAGGGTATTTTGGTCATTAAGGACCTAATTGCATAACGCTTTATGAGTTGAGGGATGTGCGCACAATTTCAAAGATTTAAGAGACTAATGAGGGAACATTGAAGATCTTAGGGACTAATATGTAAATAGCCCCTCTTTAATAATAGTACAATTTTTTTTGTGGCTTCTTTAACTATTGACTTCCATATCAGGATGTCTTTCAGGACATACCTGGGTTACCTCCTGTGAGAGAGGTTGAGTTTTGTATTGAGTTGCAGCCGGGCATAGCCCCGATATCCCGCGCACCCTATCGCATGGCGCCAGCTGAGATGAGAGAGCTTCAGACCCAGTTGGACGAGTTGTTAGCTCAGGGTTTTATTCGTCGGAGTCATTCTCCATGGGGCGCGCCGGTCCTCTTCGTGAAGAAGAAGGACGGCATCATGAGATTATGTATAGATTATCGGGAGTTGAACAAGGTCACTATCCGGAATAGGTATCCACTGCCTAGGATTGATGACTTGTTCAACCAGTTGCAGGGAGCGTGATTTTTCTCGAAGATTGATCTTCGTTCTGGTTATCATCAGTTGCGGGTTCGGGAGATGGATATCCCCAAGACCGCTTTCCTCACACGCTATGGATCTTTCGAGTTCTTGGTCATGCCATTTGGGTTGACCAATGCACCCACGGTATTCATGGACTTGATGAACCGGGTTTTTCATCCCTTCTTAGATCAGTTCGTGATCGTTTTCATCGATGATATTCTCATTTACTCGAGATCGGAGGCGGACCACGAGGAGCATCTACGGATAGCATTGAGGACTCTTCAGGAACATCAGCTGTATGCCAAGTTTAGCAAATGCGAATTTTGGCTTTCAGAAGTCAGATTACTTGGCCACATCATCAGTAGAGAGGGCATAGCAGTTGACCCGGCTAAGGTCACGGCAGTTCTCGATTGGGAGCCACCGAAGACGGTGACAGAGATTCGCAGCTTTTTGGGTTTAGCTGGATATTATAGGAAGTTCATTCAGGACTTCTCGAAGATTGCGACGCCTATCACACACCTTATGAAGAAGGGTGTACAGTTCATATGGAGCATGGAGTGCCAGAAGGCCTTTGACATTTTGAAGACTAAGTTGACTACCGCGCCGGTTCTGATTATTCCGAGCAGTGACAGTACATTCGTCGTATATACAGATGCATCGTTGGCAGGCTTAGGAGGCGTATTAATGCAGACTCAGAGGGTAGTAGCTTATATCTCACGGCAGTTGAGGGTGCATGAGCAGAACTATCCCACTCATGATTTAGAGTTGGCAGCAGTGGTATTTGCACTGAAGTCTTGGAGGCACTACCTATATGGGGTGCAGTTTGAGTTATTCACAGACCATCAGAGTCTGAAGTATCTCTTTTCCCAGAAGGAACTCAACCAGAGACAGAGGAGATGGATTGAGTTTATCAAGGACTACGAGTTCGCTATTCAGTATCACCCGGGAAAGGCGAATGTCGTAGCGGATGCTTTGAGTAGGAAGCGTCGACATCAGATTGCGGCTTTGAGGTGCTCATTGCACCGAGACCTTCTCACTCTTAGCCAGTTTGACTTTAGACCCGAGATTGGAGGAAACAGTGCATTTTTGGGAGCTGTGACAGTGCAGCCATCTTGGAGTGACAGAGTTGCCAGAGCTCAGTTGGGAGACTCTTGGATTCAAATCCGAAAGGAGGAGATTTCCAAAGAGCCTAAGACTGATTGGACCATTGGATCAGATGGAGGTCTACAGATGAAGGGTAAATTGGTTATGCCAGCCAGTGCAGAGCTGAAGAGGGAGTTATTTGATGAGGCACACCGTACTCGGTACACAGTACATCCAGGTACCACAAAGATGTACAAGGACCTGAAGAGGTACTTTTGGTGGAGTGGTATGCGCAAGGAGATTTCAGAGTATGTGGCGAAGTGTTTTACCTGTCAGCAGGTGAAGGCGGAGCACCAGAGACCAGCAGGCACACTTCAGCCGTTGCCTATCCCAGAATGGAAGTGGGCGGACATTTCTATGGACTTTATTGTAGGGTTGCCCAAGTCGAAGAAGGGGAATGATTCAGTTTGGGTCATTGTGGACCGGTTGACGAAGTCAACATATTTTATTCCTGTGAGGACTACTTATACAGCTGGCGAGGATCTTCATTCGGGAGATAGTTCGATTGCACGAGATTCCGGACACGATTGTGTCGGACCGAGGATCGGTTTTCACCTCACATTTTTGGAAGAGTTTTCAGGACTCTTTTGGCAGCAAGCTGTCTTATAGCAGTGTATTCCACCCACAGACAGATGGTCAGACGGAGAGGGTAAACCAAGTGTTGGAGGACATGTTGCGAGCATGTGTCATTGATTTCCAAGGCAGCTGGGAGGATCATATCCCACTAATAGAGTTTGCTTATAACAACAGTTATCAAGCGACTATCGGTATGGCTCCGTATGAGGCATTGTACGGGAGACCTTCTAGATCACCGATATGTTGGGCAGAGCCGGAGGATAGTTTGATGCTTGGACCAGAGCTTGTGAGGCAAACTACCAAGAAGGTAGCATTGATCAGGGAGCGAATTCTAGCCGCTCAGAGTCGGCAGAAGAGTTATGCAGATAAGAGACGAAGACCCCTCGAGTTTCAGATTGGGGATTTGGTTATGCTGAAGGTATCGCCTATGAAAGGTGTACAGTGATTCGGGAGGCGAGGAAAACTTGCACCGAGATATATTGGACCTTTCAGGATTTTGGAGCGCATTAGAGCTGTGTCATACAGACTAGATCTTCCCGCTTCTATGTCTAGTATACACAATGTATTCCATATTTCTATGCTCAAGAAGCACTTGCATGATGAGGAGCAGCATCGAGTGTTGGATGCACCGGAAATTGAGCTCCGGGATGATTTATCGACTATTGAGATCCCAGTGTCCATACTTGCAAGAGAAGATAAGAGACTCAGGAACAAGGTGATTCCATTGGTGAAAGTTCAATGGAACAGAAGTGGAGTTGAGGAAGCTTCTTGGGAGCGCGAGGAGGATATGCGACGCGACTACCCACACTTGTTCGAACAGGTAAAAATTAATTTATGATAAGACTTCTTGCTCGTATATGTATATCTATATATATAATGATACTTATATTTAACACTAGAATGAGGGTATTTTCACTTAATTCTTAATCTTTCGGAACACATGGTATATACATGGGGGGTTCATTGTTTGGATTTTTCGCCCTACGTACTAGTTCCGTTAGATTAGGGGTTAGGTAAAAATATTATCATTTTAGATCGTTAAGTATGAATATCGCTATGTACTAACTAGCATTCAGTATTATGAAATGTGTATGTGTGCGGGTTAGATTAGACCCTTGTCATACTTTTCAAGTATCTTTATGAGTTAGATGTGATTTCCTGAATTTCGAGGACGAAATTCTTTTAAGGGGGGAAGAATGTAAGACCCCGTAGATTTTTGAGTATGTATATGTGCATCAGATATGAGGTTTAGTGTGCAAAATTTCTAATCTTTCGCAGCAGAGTCAGGGTATGCAGTTTCTAGTTCATGAGTCGACCCATGATTGTCATGAGTCGACTCACGAAATCGAGTCCTGCTATCATTTAGTCTCTGCTGAGTCGACTCATTAAGTTATGAGTCGACCCATGAGTCATGAGTCGACCCATGACTGTCATGAGTCGACTCATCGGGGTTTTTCTGGTTTTTCTGGGTCGGGTTTGATTGGGTTTCGGGTCGGGTTTTATCCACTTATATATATTTTTTTCCTCCACCCGAAAATACTTTTCTTCATCAGAAAAACCAAGAGAAACCCTAGCCCCTTCTCCCCCTCTAAACCCTAGCTCGTTTTTGGGATATCTTGGGCGATTTTTGGGGATTTTCAGCGGATTTTCGTGGTTTGCAGCGAAGGGGATTGTTCATCATCACTTTTGAGGCAAGTAACATCTCACCCAACCCTTTCCTATGCTTTTTAACAGTTTATAAATGTTTTTCTTAAGTTTCTTTGAGCCTAAGACTTATTTTCAAGTATAAATCAATATCTTTGTTAGGGTTAATGCTAGAGATCATGTATTTCGGAATTTAAATCCCCACCAACAAGTTTTTGATGAAAACCTAGATCTGGAATTTTATTTAAAGATTAAAAAAATATGAGTTTTATATTGATTAAATGCTTTTCTTTCATGTATAGGAGTTAAATGTGAGATTAACCTACAAGAAAATAGTTTCTCATGATAAATACGTTTTTCTCAATGTATCATAGTCTAGAATTGATAGTTATAAAGATGTAGATCAGTGTAATGGAAGGATGGGTCGAGTTGGCGAAGTTAACTCGTGATATAAGCAGATTTCAGCCCGTAAGTCGACTCACGACTCATCACGAGTCGACTCATCAGGTTGAGTCGACCCATGACTGTCATGAGTCGACTCACGAAGTCCAGTTGTGTTGTCTTTTTACTTCTGCTGAGTCGACTCGTCAGCATACGAGTCGACCCATAAGTCATGAGTCGACCCATGACTGTCATGAGTCGACTCACAAAGTCCTTTTCTGTTATCAAATGTGTTCTGTTGAGTCGACTCATATTTGAGCACGAGTCGACTCATCGCAGTACTTTCTTTCTGTTTCATTCGTGCTTCTGTTTAAATCACCTGTTGGGTATAAATAAGTATATATGCATATAGTGATTATGATTTCACCTGTACGTGTGAGATGACACTTCGAACACGAGTTTAAGTCCGTACAGTAGGGTATGTACGGGAATAACACATGCATACTTTTCTTATACGCAGTCCTCGTGTTGGACTATAATCCATTAAAGTCCTCGTGTTGGACTATAATCCATTAAAGTCCTCGTGTTGGACTATAATCCATTAAAGTCCTCGTGTTGGACTATAATCCATTAAAGTCCTCGTGTTGGACTATAATCCATTACAGTCATGTTTTAGACTTTTGATAAACCTTGAGCATGTTACTTATCCCAGTTGGGTTCACGACATATTGTATTAGGCCGGGGCATGATAGCTACTTAGGTTGTACATGACATCTATTGTAGCTTTGTCATGTTTACTTTTCATCGGTATAGATGGGTATGTATTCTTTTCTTTATTTGTTTCTTGTGACCAACCTCGGGTTTAATATTTAGGGATCTACAATTTGAGATACAAGGTATATACATGAGGGTTTCCTTGTTTGGATTATTTCGCTCGACGTACCTATGCTCGTGTTGTATTTCCCTAAGTACTAAAACCCATTAATGTTTGTGTAAATGATTTATATTTTCCACTAGAGAGATAGTAATTGTGATGGTGAAACATGTTATTGCACGGTGTGGTGCATGGCAGGTTTGACATCTCTGGTTTCACCTCGGACTGTAGCCTTGTGTGAACCTAGGGGCGTCACAGCATCATTCGGCCGACAGGCTTTGAGCGGTAGCCAATGGTCAGCTTATCAGTCGACTGAATAGTACCATCAGTCGACTGACGACTACTGTAATGGCTAGTTTCTAGTTTGCTATTTTTTAGGGATTTTATTGGATTTGTTTATTTTTTTGGGTTTCGGTGTTTTGTTTTGAGAGCCTATATATACCTCTCAGCTTCAATATGTTGAACTATCTAAGAAAAGTTTAAAAATAAGTTTTGGCAAGTTTGTTTAAGTGTTTTAAAGAGGTGTTCAAGTTTGCTTATGTGAAGATAGTTTCACAAAGAGAAGAATTTGATTTTCAATATTGAGGAGTTCATCCTCAACCATTTACATCTCTTTGATTGAGAAGTTTTCTAAACTCCTTTTATCTAGCTTGTTCAGATTTTAATTATTACAGTTATTTGCTAGATAAATTTGAGTTTAGTTTTATTATTACTTATCATTTTCACACACAAGCACTTGAGCTTAAGTTATTTTCACATATTGTATAATTTGGGTTGTGGGTGTGATTGAGAGATCTTACATTTAGTTTCATCTTGTTTAGAGAACAAATCTTTTACTTGAGCCTTATTGTTGAGAGAACACATTGTAATATACACAAGGACAATTAGAGAAGTGGTTGGTGAGAGACGGGGTCAATTCCGAGAGGAGTGTCATTGGTAGTAAAGCCTAGTGAGAGGTTGTAAATCTAAGCACTTGAGGAAGGTGACACAGGCTAGACCAACACTTAGAGAAGTGTATTGTGTATTAACAATTGTGTGAGATTGTAAACGTTATCGGTGAGCGTTGAAAATTGAATTGTGTAGTTACTTTTGAGATAGTGGAGATTTTCCTCGGGGGTGAGGAGCGGAGCCGTAGGTTGTGGGTCCACTGAACTCCGTGATCATTTGCCTTGTGTTTGCGATTGTTATTTGTGCACAATCTCTTTTATATCTTGTGTTCATGTTTATATCACTCGTTATTTAATTACATATCATTGCACATATCTTGTTGTATATCATAAATTGCTAGGATATTAGTTAATAAGTTTTAATTTGGCATTAATATCAATTAGATTAGCAATTACCCTATTCACCCCCCTCCCTCTAGGGTACTCTCATCCACATGTGCCCTCATGAATTTCCCTGAGAACATAGCTGACCTTTGATGGCCAAAGGCACCGCAGATAGGGTCCTACACCGCTGCTCGAGTATGAAATTTGATAGAGATGACCATCGATCATGAGATAGCGGTGAGAGTTCATTTGGAGATGCCTAGCTTCGGCGGGATCTTTAGGCAGGGTGCCATGTGTTTGATAGAGGGTATGAAATCCAACCAACAGGGCATCGCAGGTGCTTCCATCTACATGATAGTCTCTGACGACTTGTAAATGCTTGGACGCTCGAGGGTGTCAGTGTAAACAGGCCCTAAGCTGCTCCTTGAGCTTCTCGACCTGAGCTTGGAGAGAGCATCTGCCTGGGCATTGAGAGTGTAGGGGACTTGGGCTATCTTGAAATCCAAGAAATTGGTTAATCCTTAGCAACTTTAAGATACAAGGCCATCCTCGGGTATTTTGCTGCATATCATCCATTCACCTGATGAATGACCAGCTGCGAGTCGGCCAATATGTAGAGGTGTTACGCCTTCAGTGCTTGTGCCGCTCAAAGGACAGCAAGAAGAGCCTCATAGCCGGCTTTATTGTTTGAGGCTGAGAAGTCAAAAGGGATGGAGTGCTCATGTGTCAACTCGTCAGGGCTGCGCAGGACCACTCCTGCTCCACTGCCGGCTTCTTCAAAGGATCCGTCCACCTTCAACAACTACCATGTGGTGAACTTAGGCGAATCATGTCCTAGAGTATGACTGATCTGTGGGGTGGATACTTGGACGGTTCGAAGTGCTGGAGGCTCTTGCTGGATTAATGGCAAGGGTGCGTTTGGCTTGTCACCTAGCGAAGCCAACTCAAATAGGAAGTTGACCAAAGGTTGATCTTTGATTGTCATCTTGGGTTCAAACTACACATCATGTTCACTGAGTTCGACTGCCCATGCGACCATCCTCCCAGAAGTTATGGGGCTGCCCAGCGCTTTCTTCAGAGGTAGACTTTTTCGCACAATTATGGCATGGGCCTAAAAGTACATGTGGAGTCTCCTCATAGTAGTGATGAGGGCGAAGGCAGCCTTTTCTATGAAGGGGTAGTTGAGCTTGCCTGCTTTGAGGATTCGGCTCACGTAGTAAACGGGTGTCTGAATGTTCTCTTCTTCTTGAACAAGAATGGAGATGCCATCTTCGGGGGTGACGGCCATGTGTAGATACAATGTCTCTCCCCCTATAGGTTGGCTTAGCAGTAGCTTGGTACTCAAGTAAGCCTCGAGATCCTGAAATGATGCACTGCATTCAGCTGTTCATGTCATGCTCTCCTTCAAGTTCTTACTTCCCCTCAAAGTCTTAAAGAATTAGAGGCTCCTCTCGGCAGATTTGGAGAGGAATCGATCCAATGCCACTATCTTCCCATTCAGCTTCTGAATATCCTTCAGAGTGTGTGTCTCGAGTAGTCGTTCTATGGCGGCTATCTTCTTGTGGCTGATCTTTATGCCTCTATGAGTAATCATGAACCCTAGGAATTTTCTCGATTGCACCCCAAAGGAACACTTGGCAGGATTAAGCTTCATGAAGTAACGTCGAAGAGTGTAGATGTCTCATCCAGGTCTGATATATTGGTCGACGCCTACTTTGACTTCACTAGCAGGTCATCTACATAAGCTTTCAGATTGCAACCGATTTGGTGCTTGAAGACCTTGTTGACAAGGCTCTGGTAAGTAGCTTTGGCGTTCTTCAATCCGAATGGCATCATCTTGTAATAATAAGTGCCTTGGTCGGTGATGAAGGAGGTCTTCTCCTGATCATTTTCTGCCATGAAGATCTAGTTGTAGCCAGAGAAGGCGTCCATGAAGCTGAGTAGCTCATGTCTGGCACTCTCATCGACTAGTTGATCGATTCGAGGCAGGGGGTAGCTATCCTTAGGACAAGCTTTGTTGAGGTTGGTGAAGTCCACACATATCCTCCATTTGTTCGGTGCCTTCTTCACTAACACCACATTGGCCAGTCATTCCGGGTATTGGACTTCCTGGATAAAACTAGCTTGGAGGAGTCGTTCGACTTCGTCGGCCGCCGCCTTCTGGCACTCAGGGCTGAGATGTCTCTTCTTTTGTCACACAGACTTAGTGTGCCTATTGATAGCCAGCTCGTGTCTTATCACCTCGGAGGGAATTCCCAGCATATCCTCGGGTCCCCAGGCGAACACATCGGTGTTTGCCTACAAAAATACCGTTAATGATCCTTGCATAGGCTCTACTAGGCTGGACCCAATCTTGACCATCTTCTGCCCTTCCCGGTCGATTGGTATTTCTTGGAGCTCTTCCATTGGTGTCATCCTCTGCCGCTCTGTTGCTTTTTCCAACTGGAGGCAGGCTTTCTCAATAGGCAAGGCATCTTGCACACCCTTACCCTTGGTCGAGAGCATGTAACAAGACCCGACCTCTTGCTGGTTGCTCCTAGTGACTCCCACTCCATTAGGAGTAGAGGACTTGACCATCTAGTGGAGAGTTTAGCCCAGGATGACATTGTGGACTGACTTGAGATCCATCACCAAGAATTGGACTTGGACGGTGGATGGCCTGGGGTACTCTTCGACTGTTAGGGGAAGAGTAATCATTTCTTCCGGTAAGAGAGAATGGTCGGTGAATCCAATGAGGGATCCTCTACAGGGGAGCAGCTGAGATTTATCGGTGCCCATCTGATTGAAGGCATCGACATATAAGATGTCCACCGAGCTTCCAGTATTGACCATGATCATTTTCACTTAAAAGCCATCAACCTCAACTGTTATGATGATGGGGTCGTCATGAGGCGTCTCGACGCCTTGCAGGTCGGTAGCTCCAAAGGAGATGGCTTCCTCTACTCTTGACCTCTTGTCAGACTGGCCGACCCGTAACGCCCTCTTGACGCATTGTTGGACGACCCTCCGACGGTGGGACCACCGCTGATCATGTTGATGACCCCCTTATAACTGGGTTCTGGGGGTTGGCAATCTTGCTATGGTCAAGGACGAGGCGAGCGTTGTAACAGCCAGGAAAATATATATGAATAAATAAATAAATAAATAAATAAAATAATAAAATAATTATTATATTTTGTGGTGGAGATTTTCTCCACCGCTTACTAGATTGCTAAAATCTCACCGCCTCCCAACAGTATATAAAGGGTAGGAAATGGGAGAAATTCAGGTTAAAAGAAAAAAGAGAGAGAGAGAGAGAGAAGAAGAAGAAGAAGAAGAGGAAGAAGATAGGGAAAGTGGAAGAACCATCCCAAGGTACAATCTCCTTTTAAATTTCATAATAAATCTTAGTAAATTGAATCAAAAAATAAAATGAGTGAGGAAGTTAACTAGTAATTGATATGAAGTCAAAAAAAAATCTAGGGTTTGCAAAGGATTCTTTTGTGTGTTTTGGATGCATGAAACAAACTAAAAAAAGAAGAAAAAGGAAATAACTAACCCCTAGATCCGGCAAGGACCTGTCGTCGGCCGCTCTTGGTCGCCGGCGGTTTCCTCGTCACCGTCCTGCAGCCATGGCGAGAGCGAGAGAGAGAGAGGGGGCGAAAGAGAGAGAGAGAGAGAAAGGGGGAGAGAGAGAGAGAGAGAGAGAGAGAGAGAGAGAGAGAGAGAGGAAACCGAAAAAAATTCGAAAAAAAGAAAGAAAAGAGAAGAAGAAGAAACGAAGAAGGGGAGGAGGAAGATGATCAGTTGGGTTTTTTATAAAGGGAGGAAAAATTTTATTTAGCCCCTAAACAATGTGAGAATTTCGAACGGACCTTAGTAATATGAGTTAAATTTGAAAAAGGATCGGAAAATCTCTGTTAGGCCCCTGTCATTTACTCTACTTGTAAACAAGTCCAATCTGAAGAATAAAAGTTAACTTTTAGACTTGATAAATTCCCTATAACCCCCTGTTTTATCGTAAATTACTAGAAAGTCCAAAAGCAAGTATATAAGAGTTATAAAATTTTGATAAATTGCTAAAGATAACAATAAACTCATATGTACTGCAGAATTTAATTATTATTGATTATATATGAATTTATTAGATTCTAGATTATGAATTGATTTACCTATAATATATGTTTGTTCTGAATTAATAATTAGTCATATATCTTACATTATAGGTTCTGGTTGATATTCGAGAAAATAATAGTTTGAGAGAGTCGTGACCCCTAAAGGTGAGTTCATTTCTCACTAGTACTTTATAATATGAAATTGCATGAGTTTTATATTTGATTTATCTGGTGATAAAAAATATAAATAAATAAATAATATGTCTTTTCATATATATAAAGATTTGACCTATTTTTATTGTGGTCTATCCTATAATACGATGTTAGCCTCGTACAATTTATGAAAAGCAAATTTGATTTTTATATAAAATATGAAAAAAATGAATTTGACTCTCGTGCAATTTTCAAATAATCGGGGACATTGTTTTATCTGAATGTTTTGATGAGGTATTTAGAACGTATTTTAACAGTTTAACGGATTCAAAGATTTTTTGTGACTTAGTATCTGATAAAAGAAAAAATAAACATCCGTAAACTGTTTTAACAGAAATGATGAGCTTTACCTTGTCAATTTCATTTGAAATATCTACAAATTCTGATATGCAAAGTATTTCTCACTTGACATGTGATCTCGATGTTTTCAAACCCTCAAATAGTCCACTATGGATTGGTTTTGCCTGCCATATGGTGAATGCACCTTTATTTGGCCCTTCTGTATTGGCCCTTCTGTATTGGCCCTTCTGTATTGTCCCTTCTGAAATTTATTCTGGCCCATCTGTATTTGGCCAGTAACCTATGGCAGTGTTAGGTGCATTCGATTCCTGGGAATTATCTGTTATCTGATGCGGTTTACGCATTCCCTTGCTACTGGGTTAAAATTCGTAGCCTTAGTGTGACCTATGGGGTGACTTTTACGTTCATGAAATACTCATCGAGAAATAAGATTCTGATAATTGACTGTGAAATTAAGAAAACAACAATTCTCTGATTTTGTACAAATTGGTAGTTCTTTTCCTTCTTAATGTTTACATTGATTCAAAAAGGGTTTGATTCCAAGAAATTTCACAGTTTATTCAGTTGCACATGAGAAAGGAAATATAATTGTTGTATTCTTTCTTAAAAATGATAATATTACGATATTTGGATCGTATTCTGCTATCTGTGAATTTCTCATGCAAAACTTGAAATTTGTTAATTTCTGAGAACTATTCTTATTACTATTTTGTTAGTTATCTAGGAACTCTAGTGGGAAATGTTCTCACAGAGCACTAGCTCATTCTGTTATTTTTAAAAAAAATTCAGATCCGGCGTAGCTTTATAGTAGCCGAACTTTTGGTTTGAGCTTTTGGCTGAGAGGCGTTATATGGAGAGCCTCTTCTTATTGATGTTACCTTCAGTACATTTTGTTTTGTTTTGTAAAAATGCTTATAACGGTATGCTTGTGGGCTGTAAGTACCGATTATATATATAGTTGCTCTGACTTCTATCATCAGCAGGTTTATGAATATTTTGAAAATAAACTATGTGATATGAATTACTAGGCTTGACTCGTGCATAAGACTTGTCTTGTGCACGGGTCGCTGCTGTCGCGCACCCCGTATTTTATGAAATTCCGCTGTAGTTTCGGGGCATGACAAGCGTGATAAGGATCTTCTATCTACTTTGGTTGGGGGAGCTTCCCTTCGGTCTCTCTAAGAGACAAGCTTCTTTAGGTACCCCCTCTCTATCAGGTCCTCAATATCCCTCTTCAGGATATGACAATCATTGGTATGGTGGCTTTGATCTCTATGGTAATGAAAATACTATCAAGTATCTCGTTTCTATGGCTCTGACCTCATCTGAAGAGTGGGCTACTTAAGGTGCCCTTCCTTTTGGACCATGGCGAGAGCTTTGTTGAGGGAGGTGTTGAAGACAGTGAGAGCAGACTTTGGGACTGGGTTCCTCTGTTGGTCCTTCTTGTCGGACCGATTAGAGCGGAAGTCGACCCTCGAGGGGTCTCTTGGACACTCCTCCTTTACAGGGGGCCTCTAACCAACTTGGGTGTCGACGCCACCACCGGTGCTACTACTGGTACCGATGGTGCGGGTGGTGCTAGTGCTGGTGTGGCTG
>NC_033797.1:117130319-117142673 GCF_001876935.1 Asparagus officinalis
CCTGCCTGCCGGCTTATAAGCTCGGGTATCCTCCATGTCCATATACCCATGAGCTTTGGTCATCAGCTGCTCATAATTGGCGACTGTCTTTTTAGCATGTGAGTCGGCTATTTCATTACTCTGCAAGCCGACGACAAGAGCAAACATAGCAACTGCACTCCCTGGGTCGTTAACCTCCAGCCTCTTCGCCTGGAACCTCTTGAAGTAGGTTAGAAGGCTCTCTCCAGGCTCCTGCTTCATTTGGATTAGCACATGAGGGGTGATCTTCTACTTGGTGTCAACTAGGAAGTGGTGGACGAACTTCTAGATAAGTTGTTGGAAGCTGCTGATGGACTTCTTCTCAAGAGCATTCCACCAGAGCTTGTCACTCCCCGAAATAGTGATGGGGAAGCATTGGCAGATAACCTCTTCTGATGCTTGGAGCATGTGCATCATATCATAGTAGTTCTGGACATGCTTGGAAGGGCCTCCCTCACCCTTGTACTTCTCCACGTGAGGCATCTTAAACTTCTCACACATTCACGAGGTCATCAAAAAGAGGGGTGTTCCCTTCGATGGCTTCTGCGATCGGTCTGTATAACTGACCATATCCAGAGGCCCCAATAGTAGCAGAAGGGGCTGGAGAGGCACGATGGTGTGGGAGAGTCTTATAGACCGCTCCCCTGGCATGATCCCTAAGATGACCAGGGCCAGGATTCTCACCGGTAGCTTCAGAATGAGGGATGAGGCATCGGTGAGGTTCCTCGAGGTGAGTTGACGGATGTGGTGGTAGGGTCACCTGCTCACCGTAATCTCTTTGCTGCTTGGCAGCATCATGGGGAGTCGGAGGCTAGACTATTTGCTACGCTCCAAAAGGGAGATGAGTCTCCAATTTATGGTCTCCGGAAGGTGGAGGAACAACAAAGTTGCTTGTTGTAGTTGTGGAAGCTGACTGAGGAGTTCATTAGTGAAGGCAACGAGTTGCTATTGAAGAGATTGAGAAATCTCGTGACTTGTGTCTTCAAGCTGACATGGTTTCTCGAAAAAGAAAGTAGCCCCATGGTGGGCGCCAAGTTGTTGATGTTAAGTGATCATACAGTTAATTATAATGGTTGGATGAGGTTGTTGAGGGGCCACTCCCTTCTCCGAATATCTAGTTCTGAGCCTAGTAGCTTGAGACTACATAAAGAACAGATCGTGAGAGGATGGGGCTTGGTTCTCCTGTGGTTCCTCCAACGATCAAGTCAGCTGGTGAACTTGAGTAGGGAAAATAAAGAACTACGTGAGTCCTTGTGTGTAGTGCAGTAATAATTTGTAGGAAAAAGAGATCAGATCAAAAAAGATCCCCCAAAAGTCTCATTCATGTTAGAATAGTACCTCTATATATACTGATGGTATAAGGATAGAATGGACACTCAGCCGATCATAGAATGATGGTGAACGAGCATGGGGCTGGCTGCTGCGTAAGCGCCTACTTTATAGGTGTCGACCAACGAGTGGAGGAGAGATCATCTCAACATTAAATGAGAAGTAATCGGGGGTATGGTGGTGCCGACGTGGCCCGCTGAGTCATGAAGACTATCGAGGCTAGAGGTATGATGCGCCTGTTAAGTATTAAATGAGATGCTGACATGTTGTCAGTGGGAGAGGCTTGAGACTGAAGTTATCTTTTAGCTTCGTCGAGAAGTAACGCCTTTCGAGTCGACCTCGCGAGGCGTAGAGTGAATGGTCGAGTGGGCTTGTTGCAAGTCGTCTTCGACAAGAGGATCGACAAGTATCGCCATTCGAGTCGACCCTTTAAGATGTCGACTCAGCGAGTCGGCTAAGTCGGGATCCTTGCTGGTCTTTGACCATATAGTGAGATGATTTGCTTAACCTCAGATGGCCATTCTACACCGTTAGGTTCAAATTAATGGTTGTATAAACTAATAAGTTAATTAATTAAAGATATATGGGCCCCACATTTATTTGATTTCCCTGCTAAATCTTCTCTAAGATTTCTCATATCCTCCCTTCCACCTCTCTTTCTTATTATGGTTCGGGTTAGGGTTAGGGTTCAGGTTAGTTTTAGGGTTCGATTTTCGATTCGGGTTCAGGTTAGGGCTTCGATTAGGGGTTAGGGTTTGTGGGTTTGGGTTCGGGTTAGGGTTAGAGTTCAGTTTCAGGTTTGGGTCCAAGTTGGGGCTTGGGTTAGGGTTAGGGTTAGGGTTACTGGGTTCAGGTTCGGGTTTGGATTTGGTTTAGGGCTAAGGTTAGAGAAGATTTGGCAGGGATATCAAATAAATGTGGGTGCAACATATCTTTAATTAATTAACCATTAGTTTAAATCTAACCATTAATTTGAATCTAATGGTGTAGAATGTCCATCTCACGTTAAGCAAACCGTCTCACCATATCGCTTCTCTCTCTATATATATTTTCACCTTGCATCAAATTTATAACAAACACACTACCCGTCCTGAAGCATTACTTCATATCAAATGCAATCATAAAGCTTATGGAACAAATACATCATGTCATAAATCATCCACATCCCCGAATAATAAGCTTAGAGCTCCAATTACTGAAATTCTAAAGATGAAATCCCTTGGTTCTTCATAAATGTATATTGCTTGGTAGAAAAAGAAGGTGAATAGATAGTGATACCTTGGTTCTGCATAAATGTAAACTGATCTCAGTTGCTAATTCCTAGTAAGTGTTAGCAAAATAGTATATTTTAGATCATAGCTTTATAAGCTCAAAGTTGCTAATTGTTGTTGAACTATAGGGGATTTTCTCGATATGTAAATGTTAGTGATAACAACGTTGCGACTCTATTGCATCTTGGAGAGAGGCAAATAAAACCTGAATGTGTTTATATTTTATTGGATAAAGGAGCTCTTGTTTGTGCTCCTAGTACTGGATATGGGTAATGCTAATGTCTCATTTCACCATTTTTTTAGGAGTGAAGTTTTATTGCTTTAAATTACATAAGTGTTTAAACTTTATATTTGTTAGGATTGATGTCATAATTTCCCAATTGCTAATGCCCTGAGTGTAGTCTTCTTCATTTTGATGCTTGTGTTGGTAGTTTAGATTGTGTAAGGGAATTCTCGCATGGGAAAGCTGATCGCCTTCATCCGGATTCAGCACAATAAGCATCAAACTGTTCATTCTTTTCTCGTTATTCTCATTGTGTTATTATTTTTGGCCTAGAGTTATCTCCCATACCGTGCTAGAGTTATCTTGATTCTTAAATCTCTTATTTTCAGAGGTTGTTTTGAAAATTTATAGATATTATTTGATGCCTAATTTAGGTTTTCTATAGTTGTATGCTATAATTAATTTTAGCTCTATGTTCAACTGAGTTGTCTCAATCTTCTTCATTTCTGTTCATATATTTGTCTATAGAGCCTAACTTGTGCTATGCTTTAAGATGTTGATTCATCGCAATCTAAAGTCATTGATCCATTGTAATCTGAAGTCATTGATCCATTCTTTCCGCCAGGCAGGAGAATACTATATGCTATCACATTAAATCGCAATCACTGGTTTGGCCTTCTCTGCTAATTAAGTTAATTAGCGAATTAAAAAAAGATGCTAAAATTTTTACTACAACAAAAGTTGTATATGTCCACACTTATTTTATGACACATATAAAAGTATCACTTTATTTACAAAGGATTAAATAATAGTGACAAATAAAAAATGTAGCAAATCACGACACATAGTTGTGTCATTAAAATATACAATTAAATATAATTAAAAAAAGGCTTATCAACATGATTGTGAGAGGATCTATTAATGTGCTTAAATAATAAATCTTAAATTTTAATTATAAAGATGATTAAACATTTATGAAAGTGTATGAGCTAAAAAACTTCATAGTTAAGTGTGCTTTGGTAAGAGTAATCCTAGGATGGGTGACCTCCTAATAAGTAATAGTGTTGAATGATGTTACTCTTTATATTTTATGTGTCATTGTTCTTGAACATATATGTGTCATGAGTTTTGTGATACATCCTCACATATGTAGAAAAATGCTCACCACACATGCTCTAAACATACTTTTGATATGTGTCACGCTTTATTTGCGCGACACAAAAATGTGTTGCGTAGAGATTAAGAAGTGCAACATAATTTATAACTTTTATTATAGTGTTTGTTAGAGAATGCTCTAACAGAGGCAAATAGGGAGAGGGAGAAGAACATCTTATAAGAGACAGTTTGAAGACGACAATAATGAGCACAACAAGGCAGTAGTACCCTTTACTCATAACACAAACCACTCGAATAAAATTCTTTTGATGCACATAGTGCTGGGAGCCGTCAAAAGCTAACTGTAAACTGTATATTATTTGGTACATATAACCTTTTGAAAGTCTCCAATAGTAATTGATGTGAATTTTTGAAACTCTCCAGTACTACAATATCTTTTGTTGTACATCTAAAACTCTCTAATAACTCGTGTATATTTTATATATATATATATATATATTGTTGGAAATTGAGGTTAAATCTGGAATTAAACAGAGGAATTTAGATGTGCTATTATTTTAATTTTTTCAATTAACTGTTGTGCGTTTGTGAAACGATATGCTTAAAGCAATATTTGGCCTACCCCGATGCAAGGATCCCAAGGCCAAACTGCTTCCAGAAACAGCAGTACAGTACTCTGGTGTACACCAACCCAATACTATCAAGATCTCCTTGATCTATAAGACCTTTCGGTCAAGGCAAAAGATCTCCTCGATCTCAGAAACTTTCGATTCAAAACTTTTCGATTTCAGGGTTCCTACGGGCACAATATCTACAGCAGCAGCATAACAACAGCAATAACGTTGATCCGACGTTCGTGTTCCAAGCTCGTGTGTGTATAACGACGTTCGTATTCCACGCTCACGAGAGTTTCCAGCAACCATCAAGAGCTGCCCAAGGGCGCTATTTATAGGCCTCTAAGGCCAGCTCAAGAGTCACTAGCAATTAATGTGACTGTTATAATTCTCAATGGTAATTAATATTATAACATCAATGCATTAAATTACTCTTAATGCTATTGTAACTGCTGCATACATTAACTCCTGAATACGAGGCAATCAATAGACGGATTGCTATGAAACGCGAGGGTCATGTCTTATCAAATCAGACGAACCTCGTTTGACAAACGAATATCGTCAAACAGGTAAACCTCGTATGACAAACAAACCTCGTCGGACGAGCGAACATCGTCAAACAAGCGAACCTTGTATGACAGACGGACCTCATCGAACGAGCGAACCTCGTCAAATAGGCGAACCTCGTATGACAGACGAACCTCGTCGAACAAACGAACCTCGTATGACAGGCAAACCTCGACGAATGAACGAACATCATCAAACAGGTGAACCTCATATGACAGACGAACCACATCGAACAAGCGAACCTCGTATGACAGACGAACCTCATCGAACAAACGAACATTGTCAAACAGGCGAACCTCGTATGACAGATGAACCTCGTCGAACGAGCGAACCTTGTCAAACTACGAGAACGCTAGGGACACACCCTCGTATGAATACATAGCTCGTCTGCATACTACGAAGCAGCCTACGAGACAACCTCTATGGTGTGCCAAACAGCGCCACCTCGCCCTGATACCTCCGTGCGAAGTGCGCCTAACAAAGCGCCACTTAGCGCCTCAGCCCGATTAGCCCCGATCCCCGGCCTATTGGCCCACGGCCCATGGCCCATGGCCCATGGCCCACTAGAACTTATGAGGGATTAATTCAAATAAAATACTTCTCGGCTTTCCGTTAGCAAGCCTCGAACAAGGGACTTTTTGAAACAACAAAATATTAACTTTTCACTAGGCTACTAAGCATTTATGAAAAGCACTTGTAGTTAATATATATATAGTTTGAACACTCATTTTAGAAAGCAGTTTTGACAAAAAAATCTAACAATCCCCTATAAGTTTTTAAACTAGTGCGTGTTATGGTGTCGTTGTTTCAATCGTTGTGCATAAGTTAGATGTCGTAAGGACTTGAATCCCCCTTAGACCAACTAAATAGAAGATAGATACATGGTGTCACAGAGACTTGAACCATCACATATCTAAAATCTAGCGATCACACACGATCAAACTCATCTGTGGTAGTTTTTACTTTGAACCACACTAGCCTTTGCCTTTGCACATTTGTGGCCTTGTGCTAGTCTTGGTTTCTGCTAGGGTTCTAGGTATCTTTCCACAAGACACCATAGGAGACGGCTAAATCTCCACCCAGACATAGGTGAGTTCTTTAGGCGTGTTTCTTATCAAACATCCCGCATCCGAAATACTTTAAACTCATTAAGGCTTAAGAGCCATCCTCTCTCATTATAGGATTCTAGGTGATTCCTTTAGGCGTGTTTCCTATCTAACACCCTGCATCCGAAATGCTTTGGACCCATTAAGGCTTAACAACCAACCCTCTTACATGATAGGATTATCGGTGAGTCTTTTAGGCTTGTTACCTATCTAACACCCCTCATTCGAAATGCTTTGGACTCATTAAGGCTTAACAACCAATCTCTAAACATGATAGGATTTCACTTGTAAATCATACTTGACTTTTGAACCAATCATCTTCTCATTAGTAGCGTAAGGTTTGAACTAATAACTTGTCATCAAACTTTGCAAATCTTACTTGACTTTTAAACCAGTTATCTTTATTATTAGTAGCATAAGCTTTGAACTAATAATTGGATGAACATGGTAAGTATTTGTAAAACTCACAAAACTTTGAGACCCATTGCAGCAGACGTTCTTTTAACTATGTCCTTTTTTAGACTTTTAGTTAAAGGATCAGCCACATTATCTAAAAACCGAACATCAATCATTGAGATGACTCCTTAGCAAATGAGTTCTCTCAAATAGCCATGCTTCAGACGAATGGTTCGATTCTTTCCATTGAACAACGAGTTCACTGCCACAGCACCCGTTGCCTGATTATCATAATAGATTGTAATTATACCTTATAATTCTGTCAATGGAAGGTCTCAAAGAATACAACTAAGCCACTCAACTTCATCTCCTACAGTACAAAGTGCGAAGAACTCAGATTCCATCGATGACTGTGCAATCATAGTTTGGTTGTTAGATTTTCACGAGATGGTAGCTCCGCTCATGGTGAAGACAAAACCTCCAGTAGATCTGCACTCATCTGGTTCTGAGCACCAGCTCGCATCTGAATAGCCTTCGATTATAGCTGGATATCTAATGTAGAATAGGCCCAGACCTGTAGTTACTTTTAAGTATCTAATCAATCTCTGGACATCATCCCAATGAAGCTTTCCAGGATTACTTGTGAACCTACTAAGCTTTCCTACAGCGAATGCTATATCTTGCCTTGTGCAGCTCATTGTGTACATATGACTTCCAATTATCTTTGAGTACCTTAGCTGCTCTACTGATCTTCCAGTGTTCGGTCGGAGCTTCTTGTTGTAATCATATGGCACTGACAGTTCTGGTAGGTCGTAGTAGCCATACTTCCTTAGCATGCTCTCGACATAATGAGATTAGAACAATCCAATACCCTCTTTAGAGTGTATGATTTTGATTCCGAGAATCACGTCCACAGTTCTAATGTCCTTCATACTGAACTGAGCTGATAGAAATTTCTTGGTAGATGTTACTATCTCCAAATCACTCTTGACGATGAGCATATTATCAACATAGAGGCAGATAACCATCACATTCTCTTCAGTGACCTTGATGTATAGGCACTTGTCAGACTCACTGACTTGATACCCATTACTATGAACAACCCCATCGAACTTCTCATGCCAGAGTTTCGGTGCCTGCTTAAGTCCATATAGAGACTTAATAAATTTATAAAGTTTACCAGCTGGAGCATCAAGTCCTTTTGGTTTCTCCATGTAGATCTCTTCTGTGAGGTCTCCATTGAGACCAGCTGGAGCATCAAGTCCTTTTGGTTTCTCCATGTAGATCTCTTCTGTGAGGTCTCCATTGAGAAATGTAGTCTTCACATCCATCTGATGTATGACGAACCTTTTTATCACCGCCCATGCGATAAGCACTCTGATGGTAGTGATCCTGCAAACTGGTGCATAGATATTAAAGAAGTCTATTCCTTCTCTCTGAGAGAATCCTTTTGCCACCAGTCTTGCTTTGTACTTCTCAATAGTACCATCAGGATGAAGCTTCTTCTTGAAGATCCACTTGCAACTGATAGGTCTAACACCTTCAGGTACATCCACTAGCTCCCACGTGTGATTTTGGATCAATGAATCTATCTCATCATCTATAGCTTCTTTCCACAAGAGAGCATCTGTTGACTTCATTGCTTCTTGGAAAGTCTATGGATCTCCTTCCATATTATAGGTAATGAAATCATCTCCAAAATCTTTCTATCTCCTGACACGCTTGGAAGATGGTTCAGTAACTCCTTCATCACTGACACTTTCAGTTTCTCGTGAAACTGGCTCCTTTGATGCATCTGTCGTACTAGCATTCTCTGCTATATCTTTGAGCAATAATCCTTTATCTTTGATAAACTTATCCTCAAAGAATTCTGCATCCCGAGCTTCAATGATGGAGTTGGTTCCAAGATCAAGGAACCTGTAAGCATCACTATCTTCAGCAAAGCTAAGAAACACACATCTGTTTGCCTTTGGTCCGGGCTTAGGCCTTCTGATATCTGGAACTCGAATATATATGCGACACCCCTACACTTTGAGACTATCCAAAGGATCTGGATATCCCAACCATAACTGATGAGGAGTACTATTAGTTTTGGAATATGATACTCTATTCAAAATCCAGTTTGCCATCAGTAAATCCTCTCCCCAATAGCATATAGGTAGACCGGATGTGATTAGCATCGAATTCACCATCTCGGTCAATGTGTGATTCTTCATTTCTGCAATTCCATTAGATTACGGAGAATATAGAGTATTAGTTTCAGCAATGATTCCATGCTCCTTGAAGTATGCCTCCGACTCCTTAGATCGGTACTCTCCTCCTCTGTCACTCCTGAGTCTTTTCACCTGATGTCCAAGCTGCTTCTCCACTCGAGTCCGAAACTTGATAAACTTGCTGAAGGCTTCATCTTTAGATTTTAGCAGGTAGACGTGACAAAAACGAGAATGGTCATCAATGAAGGTGATGAAGTACTTCATGCCGCCTAGAGTGACGAAGCTCTTAAAATCACAAGTATCTGAGTGAATCAAATCCAATAGGTTAGTGCTCTTTGTGACACTTGGAAATGACTTCCTTATCAGCTTTGCTTACGCACAGACTTCATACTTGTCAGATTTGTTACCCCCACATTTTGGAAGTAACCCTAACTTCTCCATGCTAGACAACTTTCTATAATTTACATGTCCTAACCTATTATGCCATAATACAGAGGAATAAACAGAAGATGATACTTTATTTACAATTGAGTTGGGTACAATAGTACTGATCTTATACATGCCATCAGTATGATATGCATTGTCAAAATACATTTTCTTAAAAGATAACACAGCCTTTCCTCCTTAGAAATCCAGCCTTATAGCCGCATCACACAACAGGCTTCCAGAGACTAAATTTTTGACAATCGAGGGAACATGTTTCACATCCTTCAATGTGAGAGTCTTCCATGAAGAAAGAGTCAGCACCACAGTCCCAAATCCAAGAACATGAACCACAGAACGATCAGTCATTGATACGTTCTCTTTGGCAGCAACATAGGAAGAGAACAAATCTCTGTTAGAGCAGACATTACAGGTAGCACCTGTATCTAACCACCAACAAAGACTTTGCTGGGAGTTGTCACCTGAAAGAGCATAGCCACACAAATGTCAAGGTGATTAACATTGTGTACTGTTCCCTTCTTTAGTGCTTTGCAGTCTTTGGCAAAATGTCATTGCTTCCCACAATTGATGCATTTGTTGCTTTTCTTGAAATCTTTCTTCTTAACATTCAGGTTCTTCGGATTATGATTCTTCTTTTTGTTAAAAGGCTTCTTTTTCTTAGAAGAAGAACTGGTATCATTCTCAGAGTTAGTAGCCACCATGTTAGGAGACGCCTTCTGCTTAGCTAGGAGCTCATTCTTGGTGTGAGTCCGAATCTCATACTCGATCCGAATGAACCTCTTCAAATCAGACAAAGTCACCTGTCTTTTTCTTCTTCGAATGTCCATGGAGAATGACATCCAAGATAGAGGAAGTTTGTTGACAATTGCTCCAGAAATGAATGTTTGGCAAAAATTAATCTTTTCGTCCTTCAGCTTCATAACAAGCTTTTCAAGCTCTTTGGCTTGAGGCAAAACCTCAGTGTCATCTTCGAATTTGAAGTCCAGAAACTTATCAATAAGGTGAGACTTGGAAAGCTTCTCCTCATATCCTTGTATTGCTCATCCATAGCATTCCAGATTTCCTTTGCAGAGGGCTTATTGGTGTAAGCATCTGTCAGATGATCAGCCAGGCAATTAAGGAGATAACTCCTACAGGAATGATCATCTTTAGTCCAAGAGATTTCAGACTCATAGTCTTCTTCAAAGTCAGGTTTCTCTTCAGAAACCACATAGTAGATTTTCAGGAGTTGCATCCTAAAAATCACTTTTCGACGCCATGCGTTGAAATTAGATCCATTAAAGTTCTCTAACTTAAGACAATCCACTCCAAGAGTCCTCGTAGGATCCATTAGTAGATCAAAAATATTGCTTTAAGATTGTTGGAAATTAAGGTTAAATCTGGAATTAAGCAGAGGAATTTAGATATGCTGTTATTTTAATTTTTTTAATTAACTAATGTGCGTTTGTGAAACGTTATACTTAAAGCAATATTTGGTCTACTCCGGTACGAGGATCCTAAGGCCAAACTGCTTCCAGGAATAGCAGTACAGTACTCTGGTGTGCACCAACCCAGTACTGTTAAGATCTCCTCGATCTATAAGACCTTTTGGTCAAGGCAAAAGATTTCCTCGATCTCGGAACCTTTCGGTTCAAAACCTTTCGCTTTCAGGGTTCCTACAGCACAGTTTCTGCAGCAGTAGCACAATAACAGCAATAACGTTGATCCGACGTTCGTGTTCCAAGCTTGCTTGTGTATAACGACGTTCGTATTCCATACTCGCGAGAGTTTCCAGCAATGACCAAGAGCTGTCCAAGGGTGCTATTTATAGGCCTCTAAGGCCAGCTCAAGAGTCACTAGCAATTAATGTGACCGTTATAATTCTCAATAGTAATTAAGATTGTAACATCAATGCATTAAATTTCTCTTAATGCTGTTGTAACTACTGCATACATTAACTCCTGAATACGAGGTAATTAATGGACGCATTGCTACGAAACATGAGGGTCACGTCTCATCAAATCAGACGAACCTCGTTTGACAAACGAACGTTGTCAAACATGCAAACCTTGTATGACAAACAAACCTCGTCGAATGAGCGAACATCATCAAACAAGCGAACCTTGTATGACAGATGAACCTCATCGAACGAGCGAACCTCGTCAAACTGGCGAACCTCATATGACAGACGAACCTCGTCGAACAAGCGAACCTCGTATGACAGACGAACCTCGTCGAACGAACGAACATCGTCAAACAGGTGAACCTCGTATGACAGACGAACCTCGTCAAACAAGCGAACCTCGTATGACAGACGAACCTCGTTGAACGAGTGAACATCGTTAAACAGGCGAACCTTGTATGACAGATGAACCTCGTCGAACAAGCGAACCTTGTCAAACTATAAGAACGCTAGGGATACACCCTCGTGCGAATACATAGCTCGTCCGCATGCTGCGAAGCAGCCTGCGAGGCAACCTCCATGGCGGCTATAGTGACAGCCAACGTGGCGCCAAACAGCACCACCTCGCCCTGATGCCTCCGTGCGAAGTGTGCCTAACAAAGCGTCACTTAGCGCCTCAGCCCGATTAGCCCCGAGCTCTAGCCCATTGGTCCATGGCCCACGGCCCACTAGAACTTATGAGGGATTAATTCAAATAAAATACTTCTCGGTTTGCCGTTGGCAAGCCTCGAACAAGAGACCTTTTGAAACAACAAAACATTAACTTTCCACAGTTTTGACCAAAAAATCCAATATATATATATATATATATATATATCATTGAGTTTTATATATGTTTGCATGTATGCATATGTCAAGTTTACATTTTTCTCCTCTATGTGTATCTTTATCCACCTCTTTAGTTTTTTTAGAACCGCGCGGAGCAAGCACGTGCAAATCTCTTGCCCTCCTAACTATTTGTCATAAAAAATTTAGAACACAACTCCAATTGGCAGACAACCCCTCAACAACGAGTACTGCTCCTATCAGAATCGTTCACATACGAGTGGACAATTCTAACCATCCGTGTACAAAATAGGGGGACAATTTAATAATTTACCCCCCCCCCCCAAATT
>NC_033797.1:117142683-117149508 GCF_001876935.1 Asparagus officinalis
ACTTTCGGTGGCGGGTGGCTCTGAGAGGATGTGCAGTCCCCAACATCCTTTATTCTTTCCTCATCAGATTTTAACTGAGATTTGATGGAAGCGCACACCACACGTATCAACTAGAGCAGACTGCACAAAGTTATTGAATTTGGCTTTACATGCGTCTCTTTTTAGGTTTGTCCTTTTCCTTCTTTTGTTTTCCTCTCAACTAATTTATAAAAAAATCAACGGTCAAGAAACATCTCCCGAGCGAAGCCCAACGAGTCAAATTTTGACAACAACCAAAACCTTAACGCCTCGTTTGGTACGCGGGAATGAGTGAGAATGGAATACAATTCCAACTCTTTTTTCATGCGTACCAAACACGATGCATTTTTTAATGCTAGAATTGAAACTCCCACTTCTTATCAATTCCCACTCTATGTTGGAATTGTCATTCTCATTCATTTAACAAGGAATTGATATTCCCACTTAAGTGAGAATAAAAATAATCAAATAATTCCTATTATACCCTCCATAAAAGATACAAATAGATATAAATTTTCATATAAAAATTATTTTTATTAAAAAATATCTTATCTTAAGCTACTAGTACAAATATTCAAATAAATATATAAGCATTGCGATGATGCAATTAACTGGATGATCATGAATATTTTGACTTGGAGTTAGAGCCGCAACGCCGACAAAGTGGTGATCCAATTCCTTTCAGAATTCTCTTTTTTTTTAACTCGAAATTGCAAACCCAAAGTTGTGATCCTAACTGGCACAGCCAACGAAAACATTTTGACTCGAAATTTCCATATTATTTTTTAACGCCGACCTAAGTTGATTTATATATCACCGACCTAATAAGTTGATTATCTTTTAACACGTTTATTTCACCGACCTAATAAGTTGATTTATATATCACTAGTCAGTTGATTATCTTTTAACCCCTTTATTTCACCGACTACATCCTTGCCTAGTTAACATATATAATAAAGGTGTTCATATAAATCACGTTCAGAACAAAAATTTTCATCTTCGCCTCCACAAAGAAAATTCTTATCGTCTCCACGCCGCTCGGTAAGTTAATAATTGTTTCTTTTTTAAATTTATATGTGTGGCAATTTTTTATCTAATGTTTATAAGAATTTTTTTATCTTGTGATGACTCAGTTAGATGTTTGGTGTTAGATTACTTGGAAAAGTAAGAGCTAATACAATTTAAAAAGAATATAATTATAGTTATATATAGAATGAAAATAACATTTCTAGAATAACAGGATGTTGTGATTCAAAAATTAGTCTCTCTACTGTCAAAATAGAAATTGAAAGTAAGGATCCAATTTCAATTCAATATCATTTTCATGATTTTGTCTTGATTCAGTCACTCTGAGTAATTAGATGGAGACTCTTAATCATCTTATGCATTTTATATCAAAATGGTCATACCTCATTACAGTGTAGCACAATGGCCTTGTTTAGTTGTGACACTATATCTGGTTCAAAAATAATGAGTTTTTCACATGCTTAGATAACCTGCCCCATATATAATTGGGCTAACAATGTTTTTTCTCAGAAAAAAGGGTTAAAAGAAACTATTATCAATTTGCTATTGCTAGAAACGTGATTTTGAGTTCAAAATTAGGAAAGAGAAATGATACAATAAGTATGCACAATTGCATTTCTTTACAAAGAAGATAAGGAAAAGAATGCTTTAACATATTCATAAGGCAAATAAAAGTTTCGTAGCAAAATCAGAACTTCTGCCATTGTACATGAAATTTCGTACTTCTGCAACTTTAAACAAGCAATTGCATGAGTAAAGCAATGTAAATTGTGCATACTTATTGTATTATTCAAACACATTGCATGTATCAGTTATTTGTTCCAATGGAATTTCTATTACCAACATATTATGATACTAATGCAACTAAACACGATGAGAGTATAGTATGTTCCAGTCATAGAGAACAGAGATAAATGTACATGTCAAAAAAATGTACATATCTAATGCTGGTGTTCCAAAATCAAGCTTAGCAAATATCTGAACAATCTCCGAGACGATTATCTTTTTAATATTTACCATGTGCAACTTTTTCCTTATAACTTGCTTTTATGTAGTGCTTGCTTCCCCACTTTACAAAGCAAATATCTGAAAATCTCCTTGTAGGCTGTCAAAAAAATCACAATAGATAGCTGATCCCCATCAAAACACCGATGATGGAAGTTACAATCTGACGACTTCCAGAAGGCTACAATTTGAAGACTTTCACGTAGATTGCTGAAGGTTACAATCTGACGACCTTCACGACAACCGATGAGAGCTCTAGTTTAACAGCCTTCACCATCAACATCGAGAGTTACAATCTGACGACTATTGCATATCAAAGAGCTAAAGTAAAGATTACAAAATGACGATCTTTGCAACGCTTCGACAGAAAGAGACTACAAATCAATGGTCTCTTCAAATCAAGCTGCGGAAGTCCTCCCCGCACACCAGCATCAAGACGCACCGCGTTCATAGCCACGAACGCAGCTCAAACACAGCTTCCAAATCGCTGCAAACGCAACCCAGACGCAGCTCTAATCGCTGACAGACGCAGCTCAAATCGCTGCCAAACGCAGCTCAAATCGCCGCCAAACGCAGCTCAGATCAGCAGCTGAACGCAGCTTCAACCGCTGCCAGACGCAGCTCCAGCTGACTTCGAACGCAGTTCTATACTGCTGCCAAACGCACCTTCAAACATAGAAGAACGCAGCTCAACATCGCTGCCCGACGCAGCTCAACATCGCTGCGCTCAGACGTAGATTCCAACGCTGCAAACGCAGCGTCTAATTGCTGCGTCTGAGCTTCCAGACGATGCGTTCAAGCTTCCAGACACTGCGTTTGAATGCAGAATTCACGTCAGAACGCGGGCCTGCGTTTGACTCGTTCAAACACGAGCTGAACGGTTCCAAAACCGTTTCCCACGATCTGAGGGGATCACAACTCCACTCAGGAGTGATTTAAGGGGCGGTTACATCCCATTAGCCCCACTTAGGAGCGAATTAAGGAGGTGGTTACACCCCTTAATCCCCTATAAATAACGAAAAACTCAACAGAGTTAAAGATCGGATTTTGGATAATCAGATCAGGGCTGGATCTTTCGGGTGCGGTCTGTTGGGACTACTTGGCAGCGAAAAGAGGATCCTTCATCCTTCGGTTGGAGCTTTGGAGATCGGCAATAAGATCTTCTTCATCCTTGGCTTATAACCGACTTTCGGTTAAATCAACTCTTTCATAGAGTTATCAACTCGTTCAGAGTTCTCCACAACGTTAAAGCGTGAGGAGAAGACTATGTTCCAGTGAAACAAGACGTCGGATCGTCAACGAGAAGCAAACTCGACGCAAGCATTCGAGGGAGGCATCTCATCGCCACCGTGAAGAACCCAGAATTAAACAAAGGGGAGAATCCAGATCATTCTCCTCTCTTTTGTAATCAGGAAATCCAATTGTAACTGAGATTAAAGGAATACAAATCAATTTTCCTTCATTTCTTTTACTGCAAAATTTTCCACCAAACAAAAGATGGCGACTCCGCTGGGGAAAAGCTTCTCTGACGAAGAAGTGGTGGCGCAATCCGACGTTCACCTCACTGGAACAACCGTGGAAACCTTGGTCGTGGAATTTGACCAAGCCAAATACGAGGAGGCTCTCTCTTCCGGATCACTCAGCCCTAAGGCTAGGCGAGATGCTTGTAAGAGCTCTAAAGAAGTCTTAACTGCTGTTGAGACGCCAAAGAAAGTCCTCTCCTTTGGCCAAAGCCTCAAGCTCGCTCTGCAAATCGAAGATCACACGCCTATGTCGACACAGCGTGTACTTGGTTGTAAAAGGCCTATAACAGATATAGGCACAATCAACGCCGGTGTTGCTGATACTAAGGCTTTGAAACAAGCCAAGAAAAACGCTGCTCGACGACGAAGAAGGTCCATCCGACGAGCACACCTCCGAGAAAATCAATCCCGAGTCCAACGCAAGGATTGCGTCTCCGAAGATCTGCACAAGCATTGCGTCCATACTCCAGAACGCACACTTCGAGGTAATGAATCCAATTACAAACCTCGGGTGATTCAACTTAAACGCGACCCTCAGTGGTGCGTTGTCCAATCAAAACACAGCCCTGTCAAGGGAAAACAAGCACCTCAAGAGTGCGTCCAAACAAAACAAGACCCTAAAGGGTCTGTTCCTTCAACTAAACGCAGGCCAAGGCCTAGTGTTTATAAATCAAAACGCGACCCTCACGCTTCGACGCCCGAATGCAATAGGGTCCGTCAGGTTCAACAAGAACCAATTTCACCCACTCAAGAACAGGGAGTTTCATCCCCGATGAAGAACTGTCCTCGGGTCTCAGATTTGCGAGAGTTGCTTTCCAGAGAAAAGCCAACGCAACGAGCAGCCCATCCATGTCATTGCGAACGGCTTATTTCAACAGTCCTTTCCGAATGTCACTGTTGTATTCCTGAACCTCGCAGATCTGTATTCGACAGATTGACTGACGTCGCAAGACCTACCAAACGGGGGCTGGTTGAGGACACCCCTAGGGGGGTGTCTCGGCTCCAAAACCGAGACACCCCTTGGGGGTGTCTCGGCCATGGCCGAGACACCCCAAGGGGTGTCTCGGTTTTGGAGCCGAGACACCCCCCTAGGGGTGTCCTCAACCAGCCCCCTACCCCTTGCTTTTCCTATAAATAGGCCCCTAGGGCCTCCATTCTCTTGGCCTTGGTTTTGGGAGAGGAATTTCAGATCTAGAGCTCTAGCCTTTGAGATCTGAAATTCCAGAGAGGAGCGGCGAAGCCCTGCCGGAGGAAGGAGTCGGGGTTTTCTAAGAGAGCGGCGAAGCCCTGCCGGATCGAGGAGTGAGCGAGCCTTCTGCAGCAAAGGAGCCTCCCCCCTTCTTCATTCCCCTTTCTATTTTCCCTTAGTGTTGCCCTTAGCGGTGATACAAAGGAGAGCTAGTGCCTCGTTTTAGCCGAGACATAAGCTTTACACCTCTGAGATCCCACGCGGATCGACGGGGTTCAGAGTTTCTAAAATCCCCCCGCGGATAGACGAAACTCTGCCCGATTTTATCGGACCAGATCTGAGTGCCCCGGTGGTCCACGGATATCAACATCCCCGTCACAGGCAAAAGACCCACGCAAGCAAGAGATGACAAACAGATCTTGCGTTTGTTTGAAAAGAGTTGTATCTATTTTGTTTTCATTGTGTACCGGTCTTATAAAAAGGCTATCTTTTTATTTCATTGTAACGATTGAAGTTGTAATGAATGCAGCAATGAATACAGCAACTTTTTCCGCAAACAGACTGGCGACCACAGTGGGAGCCAACGGCATCGCAACCGACGCCGTCGTGACGCAACCAGCACTCAAGATCGGGGTGAATGAAGAACACGAGCTCGATCAACAACGGTTCAAAGAAGGCCTCTCTTCCTCCTCCTCCAGATCCGCCTCTCCAAACGGGTACAGAAAGGTAACCTCTTTCATAAATGATTGCAGGTCCTTCGGTTCAAAAATCCAAGACCCCGTTGCCGCCTCTGCACTTGCACCACGCGACGTCCCCACGTCGTCCAACCTGGTCGAGATCGCAGATCCGGATTCCTCTTCCGCCGAGGAGATGACTTCTGAAGACGCTCCGGCATTATCAAAGAGAGCACGACAAAGACAGCGTCAACGTCTTGCTCGACAGCTGGCCGAGGCTTTGGAGCCGATGGATGGGGTCCGCTATAACGTAGATCTAAAATCCAGGCAACGCCAGGAGCAACCACGGCAAACAACCAGCCCCTCCTCCGAAGCAGAAACGAACAAATGGGTTCAAGTCAAAAGAACCCGTTCTACTCTCGAGGAGCGAATCCAAAAGCGCCGCGCCTTGCGTGCGCATGCCCGAGCCCGGGTCCAAAAAGCACGAGAGATGCTAAAGGGAGAGGCCGTAAAGAAACCGAGGCCCGAACGAGTTTGGATGCCGAAGGCCGAATCAACGCCTAAGGTAAAAGCAGGTAATATTGCTCTCCAACCTTCATCAATTTCAGATCCCGAACCTCTGGAAAAGCCCCACCGCAGCGCGGATTTCCCCAAGTTCAAGAATCCTCCGAAGGATCGTATCGATGCTCTACCCGAGAATCGAGGAAAAGCACTTGTCAAGGAAAGCTTGGGATCGTTGAAGGAGCTTCGAGCCAACATCCAGACTGGGGGTCGTACACGATCTCCTAACAAATCGATCTCTGCAACAACCAGCTCGGCGGTGCGTGCAAAGGACCAAGAGCCCGTTAAGGTTTCACCCTCACAAAGGTGTGATTCCAAACGTGTGACTCCTGTAAAAGCCAACAAGGCAATGTTTACTCAGAAGAAGACGCGTCGGACAGACAAACGCGTTATACCTGAGAACCCCTATGAGCAGCCGATAGGTTACTCCGACTGCAAAGTCAGTGAGTTGTACTATCAGGCAAACTTATCAGGGCAGTATTATCAACATGTAGCTGCCCCAAGACCGCTCCACAGAGGGTCTCGATATCCGAGAGAATCTCCGATGGAACGACAAAGCCCAAATCAAGGCGTTCCCACCAAAGAGGATCGATTGCTCGAGATGATGAACCCCTAGAAGTTACTATCAACATGGTCAACAAGGGAAAATCCCCAATCATTTCAGGTGATTCCGACCCTAATTTCTCTGTGGGAAGCAGGGTCAATTCGGGAATAACTCAGCTTCAGCTAGAAGCCGTCGGATATAACAATGACCATGGGGTCCATGAAAGAGTCCATTCCGATGATGAGTTCTCGGATTCTCATTCCGCGCTCGCCTCTGACGATACAA
>NC_033797.1:117150508-117150925 GCF_001876935.1 Asparagus officinalis
GTGACTCTCTCAAAGAGAGCCCGCCAAAGGCGACGCCAACGCTTGGCCCGAGAATTCGCGAAGGCAATGTAATCCATGGATGGAATCCGCCATAACGCGAGTCTGAAGAACAAGGGAGGCAAACAGCCTCATCAACCAATGAATGGAATCCGCCATAACGCGAGTCTGAAGAACAAGGGAGGCAAACAGCCTCATCAACCAATGAATGGCAGCTCTTCTAAGCCGCCAACGAATGAATGGGTCCGTGTCAAACGGAATCATTCGACACTCGAAGAGCGCATTCGCAAGCGCCGCGCACTGTCAGCACAAGCACGGGCTCAAGTCCAGGAAGCCCGCAGGAGATTGCAGAAGGAGGTGACGAAAAAGCCGCCACCAACCCGCCAAGTCTGGAGGCCAAAGTCTGAAGTGGCGACTCAG
>NC_033797.1:117151232-117160621 GCF_001876935.1 Asparagus officinalis
CCCAAAAAGGCATGTCTCGAGGCGCGTGACTCTTGAAAGCCCAAAGAAGGCAGTTCGCCCTCAGAAGGAAACATTGTCGTCTGATGACGATAGCGTTATACCTGAGAAGTCGTGCCAACACACGATAGGTTACTCCGACCGTCAAGCCGACGAGTTATACTATCGTGTTGGTGGTACGAGGAAAACCAGGAAGAGGAGTCCTCGAGGACTAGAAACTCAGTGCCCCTGTTCCAAACTCATTCGGGCAGTATTGTCTGAGTGTAACTGCATCAAGACGGTCCCTGAAAGAGTTTCGGTTAGAGATGTTCATTTTCGGAGGTCGAACTTTCAAGAGCCGAAACTCTGCCGGATTGAAGAGTGAACTCGGAGCTTGAAGACCAGAAGACTTGCACCATTCAGATCTGATCCTCGGCGACCATCCACGTCAGAAAAGGCAGGATCTCGAGAGGAAGAAAGAACAGATCTGAGATCTACACGAGACTACACTCCAGATCTAAGCTTGGTCTTAGATCTCGAGATCTGAGCGATTATTCCCTTGGTGGATTAATCCCTCCCGGCTATTATTCCCTTCGTGGAATAATACCCGCATACTCGTGTAGATCCGACCGGATCTAGATCGCGCGGTGGTCCACGGATTAACCCCGGCGCAGGCAAAGAACCCACCAAAGCGAGCGACCGCAAAACAGGAGCTCGTGATTTGTTCACAGAGGAGAGTTGTAATTTTTCTTTATTTTCTTTGATTTAGTTGTAACCGGATCTATAAAAGACCGGATCTTTGTAATCCAAGATGACAATTATCTCAATGAAAAAGAAAACAGTTTTCCACGCGAACAATCTGGCGACCACAGTGGGAGCCGACGATCTCGCCAACGAGATCGATGCGTCGCAGCCGCGGATTGCAATCCGGGTCGTGGAGGAGGTCGAGTATGAGTTCGACCAAGCCAAGTTCGAGGAGTACGTGTCCTCGTCCGGCTCTATCTCCCCCCGCAAGTCCAAGAAGTTCTCCTCCGGGAGAAAAGCTCGTTGGTTTGAAGCTGCTCGGGAAGCCCACGAAGCTCTCAACCCAACTGACGCCGAAGTTGCGTCAAATGAAGTTCCACCGACCTCCAATCAGGTCAACCCAACTCCCGCCAACGCCTCCACTGTTCAGGGCGTTGTGACTCTCTCAAAGAGAGCCCGCCAGAGGCGTCGTCAACGCCTTGCGCGGCAATTCGCTAAGGCGATGGAGTCTACGGACGGATTCCGCTACAACGCGGATCTGAAGAATGGAAGAGGCAAACAGCCTCAACCGCCAATGAACGGCGACTCTTATAAGCCGCCAAAGAACGAATGGGTCCGCGTCAAACGGAACCGTTCGACGTTCGAGGAGCGCATTCGCAAGCGCCGCGCGATGTCAGCGCAGGCACGGGCTCAAGCTCAGGAAGCCCGTAGAAAGCTGCAAAAGGAGGTGGAGAAGAAGCCACCACCAACACGCCAAGTCTGGAAGCCTAAGTGTGAAGTGGCGAGTCAGGCCAAAAAGCAACCAGTGCAGCCTTCTAAGGAAGGTCAAACTCCGGCGAGTCAACCAAAGTCGCCGTTAATCCCAATAACTTCTCCGGGAGATCATGCAGAGTCATCCCGCAAGAAGAAATCAATTTTGGAGCGCCTCGGTCCAGTTCCCGACGTGAGAGGCAAAGCTCCAGTTCACGAGCGTTTGGGCCCGATGAAGAAGCCCAGAACGACTCAACATACTGGGGGTCGCCATCACCTCCAGCATGACAAAGAGCTCAAGGCAGCTGCGCGCACTAACTTGCGCATCGAAGTCCAAGAGCACGCTGAAGACTCGCGCCCACGAAGGTACGTTTCTAGGCGTGTAACCTTTGAAAGCCCAAAGAAGGCGATTCAACCTCAGATGGAAACATTGTCATCTGATAATGATAGTGTTATACCTGAGAAGTCGTGCCCGCGCACGATAGGTTACTCCGACTGTCAAGATGACGAGTTGTATTATCGTGCTGGGAGTATGAACAGAACCAGGAATAGGAGTCCCCGAGAACAGGAAATTCAATGCCCCTGTTCCAAACTCATTCGGGCGGTATTGTCTGAATGCAATTGCATTAAGGCGGTCCCCGAAAGAGTTTCAGTTTTTGAAAGACTCAGTGCGGAGACGCCAAAACCAAGGCCTAGGCGCTTCCAACGAAGAAAAAGGGTGATTGAAGACGGAGAATTTGAAGGGTGATTGAAGATGGAGAATTTCCTAGGGTCACAACCAACATGACGAGCAAGGGAACGTCGGCACGAGAGGATTTCGAGTCGATTCTGAGAGCCTCCCGACCTAGAACCCGTCTGCAATCTGGAACCATCGAACGAGCAACCTATGGTAGGGTTCGGACAAGACGCCCTTTAGAAGATGAAGAATCTGATGCCGGCTCCGCAGTTGCATCAGATAATACGGTATCCAGCGAGGGACAACCCCGCGAGGCATGCTTGAAGACGCTTTGGCTAAGCAGAAAGAAAGTTTCAAGTTTGAGATGGAGATGGCCATGCAGCAGATGAGAGAAATGCATGACCAACAAATCCAAGCATTGGCGAACCAACAAGGCGAGCAGAATCGTCGTAACCCGGTTAATCTGGAAGATGAGGATACAAATGCTCAGAATACCAGTGATCATCCTGTCAATGCAGGGGGTGGTAACGAGAATGTCAATGAAGACACAGGAGAAAGTCTGAAGATCAAGAACCTCAAGAGCAAAATCAACACATTGATCTCCGATCAAGAGACGAAGAAAACAGGCATTCCTTGCCCATACCCAAGAGAATGGGAATCGATCCCATATCCGGCGAAGTTTAATCTAATTAACTTCACGCCGTTTAATGGGATGGGTTCACCTACCCAGCATTTGATTTACTTCAAATCGCACTTGGGGGTGATCTCTGGTAATGAGCCTCTGATGGTGCGGTCATTCGTCGGCACTCTTCGCGGAGCCGCCTTCGATTGGTATCGCCGCCTCAAGCCAGGCAGCGTGAACAGCTGGGATGACATGGAGACCAAGTTCCTGGCCAACTTCTTCGACGACGACACCGAGATATCTATCGGATCGTTGCTCGATGAGAAGCAGAAGGACGGGGAGTTAGTCGAAACCTTCGTCAAGAGGTTCCGGAACAAAGCGATGAATTGTCGGGACCCGATCACCGCCACAACAACCTCGCTTTGGACGTGCTGGAAGCAATGGGGACAGCACCATCTAAGACATGGAAAGACTTAAAAGTCCGGGGAGAGCAAGCTGAGCGATTCCTCAAGAGGAAGAAGGCAGAAAGAGGCCAACCGGCGACAAGTGCTCCAAAGCAAAACTTCGTCCCACGGGGGAAAGGTAAGGCACACGCTAATGCAGTTGATGCTAATCAAACTGTTCAATTGCAACCTCAAGCCAGGCAGCGTGAACAGCTGGGATGACATGGAGACCAAGTTCCTGGCTAATTTCTTCGACGACGACACCGAGGTATCTATCGGATCGTTGCTCGATGAGAAGCAGAAAGACGGAGAGTTAGTCGACACCTTCGTCAAAAGGTTCCGGAACAAGGCGATGAATTGCCGGGACCCGATCACCGAGGAATTCATCCTCCAGACCTGCCACAAAAACCTCGCGTTGGAAGTGCTGGAAGCAATGAGGATAGCACCATCCAAGACATGGAAGGACTTGAAAGTCCGGGGAGAGCAAGCCGAGCGATTCCTCAAGAGGAAGAAGGCAGAAAGAGGCCAACCGGCGACAAGTGCTCCAAAGCAAAACTTCGTCCCACGGGGGAAAGGTAAGGCACACGCTAATGCAGTTGATGCTAATCAAACCTTTCAATTGCAACCTCAGCAACAGTCGCAGCAACAAGCACCCCAACAATCTCGAGGGCAATGGCAACAACGGCCTCAGAAGCAGAAATCTGCGGAGCCGAGGTTTCCTAAAGTGTACTCCTTCAAGGATGATGAAGTTCCCGGCATCTTCAAATACCTGTTGGAGAACAACAAAATCCAGTTGCCGGCGATCGTGGATCAAGAGGGAGCCATATTGCGCATACCACAGAGCGGTCCATCACCCAACCAAGTCGTGCTACCACCTCAAGGACAAGATCCAGGCGTTAATCGACGTAGGGGGTCATAACCCCGAAACCACCAAGAATGTGGGGGCAAACGCAGTGTCAATCAGTTTCGGGTCGGTGCCTACAACTTGGTTCGAGCCAAAACGCGTCACCAAAGTCGGGATGAAGACGGTGAATGACGACCCGCACGGACAGCGCCAAAAGGGACTTGTGCCGCACACAACCCCAAATGGCGAAATCCTTTGGGTTCATCCAGATCTGATTGGAGATGAACAATGGGCCGGTTCGTCATCCGGGAGGAAGTCTAAAGGAAAAGGGAAGTCTTGTTATGGAGTCTCTGCTATCCCAGGGGAAGATGACGAAAGAATCTCCACTTTCCTGCTCTCTGAAGAAGAACAAGAAGCTTTTGCGACACGGAGCGGAAATGAATACCACTACAATTATCCGCCACCTAGTGAGCAGGGGGTGAACAAGCGGGGACCAGCCAAAACTCTCACGGAGATGGGAGTGATTGCAAGTCCCACACCGGGTAAAGAAGCTCTACGACAACCGGTGAATAAACCAAAAGAGAAGAATCCCCAAGAGGTACAGAATCCGAAGCAGTCTCGTTTCAGTCGTCCAATTGGAAGAGACAAACCGGAAAGCTCGAAGACTCCGCATAGCTTCGACATTATGGCGCAATTAGCCAACATTCCTGCACGGATAACGCTGTATGAGTTGCTGCGATTATCCAAAGAAACCAGGGAGGCCCTACAAGAAGCTTTGGCCAATGCAGAGGTATTTCTGACTCAAGTCAAGCCGGTGCATGAACAGCCAGAACCGCTGAGTCAACAGTGCAACATAGCGACTAAGAACCTTCCCTGCATTACTTTCACCAAAGAAGATATGCAGACGAAGAATTCGAACCACGATCGGCCGTTATATTTCGTCGGATACATTGGCTCCAGCCAAGTCAACCGAATCCAAGTGGATCCGGGTTCTGCTGTGAGTATTATGCCGCTTCGATTGATGCATTTCCTCAGCATTCCAGTAAGCAAGTTGGCGTCCACAGGCACTGTTATTTATGGATTCAACACTAGTGGGTCAAGACCCTTGGGTAAGATCCGGGTGAAGTGCCAGATGGGAGATCTGAAGACAGAAGTCACGTGTTATGTGATCGATGCGGAGACTTCGTACAACTTACTATTGGGTCGGCCTTGGATCCATAGTAACGTGATAATTCCATCTACTCTCCATCAGTGTTTGAAGTATGTCGACACTGACAATGAGGTTAGGACGGTGGTCGCGGATAAGCAACCATTCAAGGGGTATGAGAATTATTTCACCGATTCTCTCCTTTATGGTAACGAATCCGATACTGAACCATCGGCCCAGGGCACAGACAGCGGAGAAGAAGCTGATTCTGAAGCCGGATTCGATTACAATGGCGGTTTTGTTTTAAATGACATTGTACCCTTTGTAATCAATCTTGACGATGAACAATCGTCAGATGCAGATTGTAACTGGCAACTTGCCGATATTGCAATAAAAGATGATTTAGAGTACTCCTTGTCTCTTGATGATGTGATAAAAGAGCTGTACGACAATCCTGAGTTGTATATGCCGATCCGATCATCCTATGTAACGAAGGAACACCTCCAGCATTCTTTCGGAACAACCATGGTCATCCCGAACAAAGTAAGAGGTGCTAAAGAAGTGATTTACGGTAAAGGAAAAAGCTCTCCGTTACCAGATCATTTCCTAAGTGAAGACGAAGATGATGACAAACCTGGTCGACATCTATCCAAGTATAGTCCAGAAGCGCGCAAGCTCATGGAAAAGCAGGGCTACGATTTCACACTCGGAGAAGGTTTATACTTCGATCGAGGTCCTCGTAATCCAGCCAAAGCAGTATATGTACCAAAAGGTAAACCTGAGGATTATTATAAATATGGGCGAGGCTTAGGTTATGTTTCATCAGATGACGAATGTGGTTGGCAAATCATCGATCAAATTGCTAACAAAGCCAAGAAAGGATACTCTCCCGATGCTTCAGAGTGGGACTCCGATACAAGTCTGGGAGAAGTCTTCAAAACCCTAATGTCAAATATGGCTACAGCCGATCCATCCACCATGGAAGACGACGATCAAATGCCAACATGGGAAGACCCGTGGGTTCACCATCTGAATATGCAATATGGCGATAGGTTCGAGCAAAGAGAACCACCCACTGAAGATAAAATAGTCCAGATTAACATGGGTGATGAGGCCAACCCAAAGCCTATATTCATCAGCGACAGTCTTCCCCCAGATGAGAAGGAGGAATTGATTGCTCTCATCAGGGAATATATCGACGTCTTCGCATGGAATTATGAAGACATGCCAGGGCTCGACCCCAATGTCGCAATGCACCGCCTCGATATCAAGCCGGATGCCAAACCTGTCAAGCAACAGCAAAGACGGTTTCGTCCGCAGATTATGGAAGCCATTGAGGCAGAGGTTAAGAAGTTGATCGAATCAGGATTTATCCGAGAGGAACAACATCCAGACTGGTTAGCCAACATCGTTCCCGTCATGAAGAAGAATGGCAAAATCAGGATTTGCATCGACTTCAGGAACCTGAATGAAGCATGTCCGAAAGACGATTTCCCTCTCCCAATCACGGATGTCATTATCGACAATACATGTGGATTTGAGAGGATGTCCTTCATGGATGGATTTTCGGGATATAACCAGATCAAGATGCATCCAGAGGATGAGAAGCATACGGCGTTTAGAACACCCCTCGGCGTCTTCTGCTATACGGTGATGCCTTTCGGTCTGAAGAATGCCGGTGCCACATACCAGCGAGCGATGACTAAGATTTTCCAAGAACATCTCAGGAAAACAGTCGAATGCTACGTTGATGATTTGGTTGTGAAAAGCCGCAACAAGGAAGATCACATCAAGGATTTGAAGACAATGTTCGATCTCATGAGGAGTCATCAGTTGAAGATGAACCCCACTAAATCATTTCTTGGAATGTCCAGCGGAAAGATCGTGGTTCGTCCGAGTCTGTTCCCGGTTGGATGACTCGTTGATTCTTTAACACTTGGCTTGATCCCGAACGCGTATGGATGCATTCCATCGCTTGCGTGCGATTCGTCGATCTCGTCGCCTCGTTGGTTCGTCGGTTTGTGCTGAGCTGTGCTAAGGGACCTATAAGCAGTTTTATATGCCTACAATGAACAGGTGCATATTCACTAATCTCACACGTCTCGGTGCGCAAACCTAATCTCGTGTCCGCATAACATCTCACATATAATGATACATGTTATAAACATGAATTCTAAAGGCAGATATCCGAGGCGACTCCTCGCTCATATAGATGTACGCAGTAACAGTAACATGCCAAAACAGTTTCGGATAAAACGAAACAATCCAAACATATCCAAAACGAGGAAAAACTAGAAGTTTCCTCGTCAATCGACTCATGAGTCGACTGGGATCATCGGTCGACTCATTAGTCGACTTGACAGACATCAAGAAGAAAGCAGAAAGAATAATCTCCTGTCAGTCGACTCATTGGTCGACTCATGAGTCGACTGATAAGTCGACTGACAGGTCAACCGAGCAGGTCAAGAACCAGTTTCGCATAAAAGTGATTATTTGCAAAGATTTTTAAACTAACATGATCTTTTCATCTTTTTCAGCAGTATGCAATTAATTCTATAATATGTGTACAAATTGAAACGCAAGATTCACATGTGATTTCTTACACGAAACCCTAAATATATATTTTGCCATATTTAAAACGCATTGAAATCAATAAATCGCATGAAACCCAAGTTTAAATAAATTCCAGATCTGGATCTACATTTACAAAATCATTGGTGAGTTTTTATTAAACTGAAAATGTAGATCTTGCTGCTCATAATATAAAGTATCTATCTTTATGCACAAAAATACATTTTAGGCTCAAGAAAAACGAAATAAAACTCGAAGAAAACTACACAAACAGTGGGTGAGAGCTAGGCGAGATGTTACTCGCCCCTGATGTGCTGCAAAGTCCTGAATCCGATGAGAAGACGGTCCCTCTTCGATAGCACCACAAAATCCCGCTGAAAACTCCTCCGAAACTCCTCCAAAATCACCAAAAACGAATCTAGGGTTTGAGGGGAGAGGGAGGCTAGGGTTTCTCTGGGGTTCTGATGGGTTTTTGGTTGGTTTCGGGCAGGAAAGTTTTATATGAAAGTGGTTAAACCCGAAACAAACCAAACCAAACCCGCAACTAAAAGAAACCTGAAATAGCCCGATAGTCGACTCATTGGTCGACTCATCAGTCGACTCATTAGTCGACTCATGAGTCGACTCATAAGTCGACTGAGCAGACACTATATCCAGATTCGTACATGTTTTGTTATTTAGCCAAAACCAATGCACGGAACTCTATGAAACCACACTCATACATATCTAATAACTTGTTACCAAGTATATCATAACCTCAAGTCATTTACCACAAATAGAATTATTTATCACTAATAATTCACATATACTTCTAACAAAAATACGGGGTTCTACACTGTCGAGATAGCTCTGCTTTGTGGAGAGCCAAAGTTCCATTAATATATTGGGAGATTATGGAGATGCATGTCCTAGATAGTGTGTTACGGCAATTTATACGCTCTCAGCATGTGTCGGTTCCTGTCGAGCAAATCGATCGTAGGCGACAACCTACATCGCATCGTACAGACTGGACTGTATTCCGTACGGCCTACATAGACAGATGGATTAATATGTGAGATCTCATACAGGATGAGAGAGATACAACTATTTATTATACCACGTATATGTGTTGGTATTGGGATATCACACGTAGATGAATTATACGCGACCCACAACCATCAGCTGGATATCTGCCACGCCCACCGATAGATAGTTACATCCCTAATGCCATGATCGAGAGAGATTATGCAAGTTTCTAATCTAAATTAAAATGGAAAATTTTTATTAAGATATTATTTGCTAAGTTGTGTATATATTTATTAACTCGCAGATCAATGCTTTTGATGACATTGAACCTAATATAAATGAGCACATCAGTGACATCAAGGATCCGACTGCGTTAGGGGTCTTCAACAGGATCAAACAGAGAATAGCAAGTGTGTTTCATAAGGCTCATGTTGACGAGTTTGCAGGCCGTGAGGATAGGTCTTGATCATTTAGACAAGTGTACACGCGATGACTTAGGTCAAGTGACGATGGGGCCGACACTTCTCATAGCACGATGCATGCTAATGGAGCCGGTACTTCTCAGCCTCATACACAACCAGATACTCAGATCATCAAGGCTCATCAGCAGG
>NC_033797.1:117160631-117168071 GCF_001876935.1 Asparagus officinalis
GAAGGGGGGAAGAGTGAGGGGAAGGGGAAGAGAGGGAGAGAAAGGAGAGGAGGAATTTTGGGTTGTATGTGATTTTCTTTTGTTGAAATTTGTTACTTTTATGATTGCTCAAATTTATTACTTTTGTGGATAGATTATTGTTTATATATGTGATTTTTGTGAGTATTGTTGATTTATGGCTGAATTTTTAAGAATATTGTTGTAATCTAATATATATGTGATCGATTATTGTTCACAGGTGTATTTTCGTGAGTATTCTTTAATTCATGGCTGAAATTTAAGAATATTTTTGTGATTCAATATATATTGTTTGATTCATGTATCTTGTTTGATTCATGATGAAAATTTCATGTATATTATTGTGAAATAGTTGGGAAATTATTTTTGTCATTTAGGAAAATCGTCATGTATATAAAAATCATGCACAACAAGCTGTGCATGTTGTTTAAAACCTGCAGCTTCACAGGACTCGAAGTCCTGTGAAGTTGCAGGCTAAATTTCTAGAGGCTAGAAATTCTACTCAAACTTCACGGGACTTGAGGTCCCGTGAAGTTTTTTTCTAGTAAAAGATTTCACGGGACTTGAAGTCCCGTGAAAGAATTATGGCCCTTACTTAAATGTTATTAGAGCCTGCTGCTAAACTTCACGGGACATGAAATTCCGCGAAGTTTCAGACTTTTTTTGTCAAAACCGACCCAGTTTCAGTCAGATGGCTGAAACTGGATCAGTTTTGACTAATAGGTTGAAAAGAGGTTGAAATTTGCTATTATTTTTGTAAACGGGTTGGTTTTCAAAATTTGTCCTCGAATTAAATGACTGTCACAGTTTGCTTGCACCCTGTTCTAACTGTCCTGTCATATAAAGGCATAACGGAGGAAATAGATCTTTCTGTTGGCCTTTTGACCTGTCAACCCACTCGGCCTAGTTCTAACAATAATGATCACATCTGTTCCAGTTTTAACAATAGCTAGTCTTTAAGCCCTTGTTGAGCATGGTGTTATCGTAAATTATTTATAGTTCACCGTATTTCAATCACTCATATCTGAATAGAATTTAAAAGATAGACTAGCTAACCTCCAGCATCCTCAAAGCACGACAACCCCATCCTCCGCCCGATTAAGGTTAGATAACATGTCGTCGCCTGAAAATCATGATATTGAATAAACTAATAATACTATAATTAAAATTAAGATTATTTAAACTAATTTTTCATATGAAATGAATAAAATGAAGACCATCAAAATATATCTAAATGCAACTTGAATGTAATCAAGATATAAGAAAGTTTAATGTTCAAAAAATATTATTCATAACTGATACATCACAAAAAAGAAAATTGTTCTTTATCAATCAACCACTCATATGATGTAATAAGCAAAATATTAAGAAAATCTCTAATAATTTTCGATCATTTTTTCTTCGTCTTAATCCTCTTTTTCAAAGTTGAAAGAGCTAGTTTTTTGTTCATTTCTGTAAAATGTAAAATATGTTTATTAAGTAAATTTAATATTAAAATATATATATTAAAAAGAGTTAAGGTATAAATAATCTAACCTGATTGTATCCTTATTTTTTTATTAGTTGCAGGTGGGATTTTAAATGCAGAAGAGTCTAGCGTAGCAATAGTGATACACCTAAAATCTTCTTTTTACCTTTGCTATTAGTTGTTAATATCAGTGTGGATAAGTCTGGATTTAATTCATCAGATTGATTATTAATGATACCATCTTGATTCAACTCAATTGGTTTCTCGTTCTGTGATAATAGTACATTCGTCTTGGAATAACATAAACACGATTTAATTTTTGAAATAAATAACTAATATTAATTTATTAATGACCTTCTTTTTAGAATTTTTATTTGAGATATTTCCAAGCGTCGATAAATTTGGAGTATATTTATGTAAAACCCCGTAAATTTGAATATTTTATGATAAATATGTTATATGGTGAAAATTAATATATTTTGATATTTGGATATGATAAGAATTGATTTGAGATCAATTCAATGTATATTTGTGAAAATATGAGTGCAAATGCACAAAACATGCACAAAGGCCAAAAGAGTGAAAATCTGGGAATAATGACCAGTTATGAGTTTTTATACTTTTCACACCGATGTAGTTAGAATTTGAAAAAGTGTAAAAGAACAAAGTTGTAGGTCTGTTCATAAGCTTTCCAAAAAGTCTTAGATTACCTCATTCTGAATTCGGATGAGAAAGTTATAACCAAAATACCGAAGAAGTATTTTCCTAGTCAGACTAGGTTTCCTGGTTCGGGTCTAACTGGTTTGTTTCGGGTTTGCCTCTATAAATACCTGTATTTTTCATAAAAATTCCTTTCTTTTATCATATCTAAGAACCTTAACAGCCACCAAACCCCCATAAATCCTATTTTGAATTCAAGTTGGGTTTTTGTTGATTTTTGGCTTTTGGAGTGGAGATCTCCTTCGACGTTGCTTCTAACAAGTTTTTCCTTCAACCCCAGGCGAGTATCATCTCTACTAATCCCCCTCCCAGTTTTTAAAATATTTTTGAAGAGTTTTTAATGAGTTTTATAGAGTCTAATCAATTATTTTGTGTATAAAAATTGGATCTTTTGTATATATGTATAAAGACTAGATCTTTTCATGTTAAAGAGATTAATCACGAATTTACAGAAGTATTTTAAGATCTAAAAATAATTTAAACATTGTTTATCTGAATTTTAGATGTCTTATTCTTCGTTTTAAAGTTTCGTGCATGATTGAAGGTTTACATATGATCTCTTGTGCATATAATCATGCTTGTTATGTTCTGCTGAAAATCTGCTGGGATATTTGAAATATCATATGAACTCCAAACTGAGCCAAATTAGTGTCAAATGATAGCTATGTGAGTCTAGTTTCCAAAACGAAAAACTATTCTTAAAAAGAGTTTGTCCACAAAAAGATATACTCAATTTACTAATGACATATTCTGCAGAAAACTGCAGATGTGCTGATTTGAAATAAATTGATATATTACGTAAATGTATCTTGAGTTTCGCTCTTGTTTGTTATTTTTGAGAGAGTTTCTCAATCTTGTACTGTTATATACAATGCGTAAGAGTTGTTTAACATCTGGGATGATGATGAACACCAGATATGGACACGCACACCGAGATATGTGCACGTACACTTAGATTATGTTGTGTTAACATACTTTTTGTCGCACGTTGAGCGGATGAATACATATGAAAGAGTATAGTTAATTCATGTATCCGGAAATAGGGAGATAAAACCTATTTGCCGCAGAACGATTGAGTAAGAATATTACAAAAGTATCGTTAATTCATGTATCCGGAAATAGGGAGATAAAACCTATTTGCCACAGAACGATTGAGTAAGAATATTACAAAAGTATCGTTAATTCATGTATCCGGAAATAGGGAGATAAAACCTATTTGCCGCAGAACGATTGAGTAAGAGTATTACATAAGTATCGTTATTTCATGTATCCGGGATAGGGAGATAAAACCTATTGCCGTAGAACGATTGAGTAATGGTATTACAACAGTATCGTTATTATATGTATCCGGAATAGAAAAATAATAAATCCTATTGCCGCAGAGCGATTGAGTAACGAGCATTACAAAAGTATCGCTATAGTACAAGATGATGCACACATAAATATTTGATCAGTTGTAAGTTTTACTTCCCAGATAGATTGCCCGCGAGTAGGGTTTTTTTTCCTTTGAGAATTTGATACACCCGTTATAGACGGCAGATATATTTGTTTTAGCTTAGTTGGTATCCTCTTATATTAGAGCAGGTCACTCGGACGTAATTCGAGATGAGATGATTATTCTTTATGTTGGAGATTGGAGTATTTATCATTGATTATTTGTTTTTCATTCATAGAGAGTTATATGAATGATTTGATATATGTATGTACTGACTCTATTTTCTTATATACTCCTACCCCTTCCCCTGGGGAGAGGTAGTGATGATCTCGCTAGCGCTTTGACGCTCGTTGTTTTCCCCCCTTTCAGGCAGCGAGTCTGGCGCACGGAGAGTCGCAGGTTGATGGGACTTCTTAGTTGTCCATTTAGTTACTTATCATATTTTGTAGTTATTGCAGAACTCCACATATAGTTGATAAATTTTAGAATCTAGATTTGTATTTTGTTTCATAGAGTTGAGAGCTGTTGTGAGACTTTGTTTATGTGACTCATTGTATTTGAGATTCAGTTCAGACTCAGAGATATGTCTATTTTATTCCAGTTGGGCTCATTATTGATTTTTCTTATGCTTCTTCTGTGTATATCCAGTGTTGTCCTATTTCTATTTTTACCTGTCTGTACCTTCACCTATTTATTATTTCCACTAGAGAGATGGTGATTGTGATGGTGAAACTTGTCATAGCATGGTGGTTGGTGCTTGGCAGGTTTGACAATCCGGGTTTCACCTGGGACTGCAGCCTTGTGTGAACCCTGGGGCGTCACAATTTAATAGATTGACTGTCATCGCCATCAACCAATGTCATATTGTGGGATTTCTCATCCTTTGATATAAAAAAATTTAGTATCAGAATAATGAATACATTGCATAAAACTATAAAATATACTATTTTTAATGAGCTTGTTAGAATGTTACCTTTAGTCAGCAGTAATAGTCCCTTGTGTTTTTTTATTATCCACATCATTATCAATGATTTTAATAACCATGTAGTCTTCAATGCATTTACTTGTGTTAAACTCTATAACCTTAACATAAAGACACATATTTCTACTAATTAATCTCTTGAAAGCAAGTGGAATATCCTTATTTTCTGCATTTTGTTTTAGCCATTATAAATTAAAATTTTAACTTTATCTATTTAATTAACAAAACATATTAAAACTTTAATTTAATTTTGAGATAATTTACTAAACCTAACGAAGCTGCTAATTCTAAAGGACCAATTTTTATCAAACGAAGAACATTGTGATGAAATATTACAAATTTAGTGATGCCTATTCCATCAATCAATTGTAAGGTAAGTTTGTATCTAAATTTAAATAACATATTTGCATCATATTAAGATTATCCAATTTATTTTTTCTAAACTATAAATTATTGATGGTTATGGTGTTTTCAGTCACCAAAGTATGACCCTTTGCCAACTACGGACATGTGTCCCACTATATGCAACGCTAAAGTCAGATTAACAGTCAAAACTGTTAGATATAGGTGCCCTACAGGCAATAATTGTATATTGTAACAGGACCTATATGAATATAACATCCTTATTCAAAATGATAGTATGCTATTTTGGTCAGTATTTCTCTGATATTTTTCAAATACAAATAAAGTCCTTAGAATGATACTAGACTATCAGAATTTCAATATTGATCGTAATGAAGAAGAGATCTGATTAGTCACTAACGTTTATTCTAAAATATTCCTAGTCGATGAAGTATTGAGATAGGACATCATCACTTTAGCAAGACTAGTGTGTACTCTATTTGTCCTTTTGAAAGATGATGATCCATCTCTTAGATCATTAATACGAGACATCAAGATATAGTATACAGGTGACTCATTAGTGAATGAGTTAACTGAAATGACTCATCGAGAACATCTAGTTTAGTAATTATACTTAACTATCAAATAGAAGTTCTCAAATAATATAGTACAAAGTAGTCTCTTGACCTGAGGCATGAGTACAATATCTTACATCTCAGTATAGGTGTACTTAAACTTTTACCTAACCACAGTTCTCACTGAGTTGTGCATAATGGTTCTTGTTGGGTGTATCCCGAGACATAAGTAGATATTGAGATGCCAAGATGGGGTTCGTCTCTCCTAGTATAGGGGGTTGATGTAATAAGATTGTTTGATATAACTATAACCTATAAATCCTTGGCCGAGGTGAATAAGATAAACCGAGTGTCAGTTTGATCTTATAGGTTATGAGTTTAATATTAACAAATACTAATCAAGCTATTAGGGTTTGACGGTTTACCATACTCTATGCTCGATAGTTTAACATGGTTTGACGAAAAGATCGGACTGTACGGTGCTATCACTGAGTGGTCATGATAAAATTAGGTAAGCATCTTGCAGACCTGTATCACAACTTATATCCGGGTAGTCTTCATGTGTAGCTAGCACCTTTGTTGTACTTGTGGATATGATCCACTACCGAGTTTTAAGTTGGGTCCTAGAGTCACACCAAGCGCGTACTTGAATCCTATGAAATACAAATTTATAAAGTAATGTGTATGATTGATATGCATATATGATTTTTTTCGGATACACATAAATAGTTATATGTATCGGTAAAATCAGAATGCTATGTGTTTAAGAAATGATTTTCTGATTTTTCCCATAAAGTTAACTTTTAGTCATGTCACGCCCCGCTTCCCAAAATACCCAGGAATCGGAATGCGAACAAGCCCACGACGTATTAGACTGAGGAGAAATGAATACTAGACCATTTCTACTCAATCTAATACGCTAAGCATCAACAATAAGTGCAAAGTCACAGATCCCGATCATAATTAGTAAGAATATAATAAACAACTCAGAACAGAAATGAGCCATATCACAAATAATATATCATCCGAGACATAAAATTTGGGTCAAACATGCCCTTATTACCAAACAGTCCAACTAAAGAAATATGAAAAATACATCGTCCAATAGAAATAGAAAGGAAGTACTACAAAAATAAACTAAGTCCATCAACTGACTAAAAGAGGTAACTAAGCTTCAGCTTCTTCTTTAGATCTGTCTGTAAAACACTCCTGCTGAGGATACTCGGGCTCTGGTGTGTCTCCAAGCTGGATCTGTCTGTCCTCTAAATCTGATGTACAACCCGAGAGAATAGGAGTACATCAGTGTGCATGCCACACGACATGATCCCACAATGGAGAATAGAAACGGTCGAACGACAAAATACAATAACAGTAAATAAAATAGAACCATGCACCTGGTATTCAAACAGTCTAAATAAAATCCACTGTAGGCGTATAAAACTGCCTATGGGTCCCTTAGCACAGCTCAGCACGGTGATTCGACAAACCAACGAACCATTGGGCGACATATCCAAACACGATCGTTAGTCCATAATACCAAAGCCAAATGACACGCGACGAAGCGGATCAACGAGGCGACGAGGCTAACGAACCGCACACAAATAATGGAATACATCCACTCGCATGCGGAATCAAGCTAACGGTTCGGTGAGTCAACGAGTCATCCAACCATAGAACGGATTCGAACTCAAACACCAAAGCGGGTTTACTGCCAAATCAGAGTTCAGATCAACAAATCAGAGTTCGGATAAACCGGAAAACAAAAAAAACCAACATTTGGAGGACTCGGCCAAAACCGAGCCACCTCTAGGTGGCTCGGTGGCCGAGCTACCAAGGTGGCCGGCCGTGTTAGACCCTAGAGGGGGGTGATTAGGGTCTTATGCTAATCTAATCTGATTAA
>NC_033797.1:117169366-117174958 GCF_001876935.1 Asparagus officinalis
GCGCATTCACAAGCGCCGCGCACTGTCAGCGCAAGCACGGGCTCAAGTCCAGGAAGCCCGCAGGAGATTGCAGAAGGAGGTGACGAAAAAGCCGCCACCAACCCGCCAAGTCTGGAGGCCAAAGTCTGAAGTGACGATTCAGGCTAAAAAGCAACCTTTGCAGCCTCCAGCCAAAGTTCAACCTCCGGCGAACCAAGCTAAATCGCCGAGAATTCCCATAGCTACTGTATTTTATCCCGAAGCCTAAGTAGGGATAAGTCAGCGTCTAATACACGTTGTTGGGTAGCCTATTCCCGTAACAATAGCGAAGCATATGTATTCGACATCATAGCACAAAGTCTCAGAGAATTCACTCTCTTAGCACAACGTTACATGCGGAACGGATTTAGACAATCCGCATGGCGCCACTTTGCGCATTGAAGTCCGGGAGCCCGCTGAGAATTCACGCCCAAAAAGGCATGTTTCGAGGCACGAGACTCTTGAAAGCCCAAAGAAGGCAGTTCGCCCTCAGAAGGAAACGTTGTCGTCTGATGATGACGACGTTATACCTAAGAAGTCGTGCCAACACACGATAGGTTACTCCGACCGTCAAGCCGACGAGTTATACTATCGTGTTGGTGGTACGAGGAAAACCAGGAAGAGGAGTCCTCGAGGACTAGAAACTCAGTGCCCCTGTTCCAAACTCATTCGGGCAGTATTGTCTGAGTGTAACTGCATCAAGACGGTCCCCAAAAGAGTTTCGGTCTTCGAAAGGCTCAGTACCGAAACGCCAAAACCAAGGACTAGGCGTTTCCGACAAAGAAGAACGATAGTTGAAGACGGAGAATTCTCGAGGGTCACCACTAATATGACCAGCAAAGGGACGTCGACACAGGATAATCCTGAGTCGATTCTGGAAGTACCCCGGCGGATGACCCGTCTGTAGTCCGGAGCCATCATACGAGGAACTTATGGTAGGGTTCGAACAAGATTATCGTCAGAAGATGAAGAATCGGATTCATGCTCTGCTATCGCATCAGACAATACAGTATCCAGCGAGGGGCAACCCCGCGAGTCACTGATGATAAGCGCGGAACAAGTAGCCAAGATGCTCGAAGAAGCCATGGCTAAGCAACAAGAGAGCTTCAGGCTTGAAATGCAGATGGCCATGCAGAATATGAGAGAAATGCATGACCAACAAATCTGAGCGCTGACAAATCAGCAAGGCGAGCCAAGTCGTCGTAACCAGATTGATACACAGGTGCGAATGAACCCCATAACGCCAATAATCCTCCCGTCAATGCAGGGGGTGGTAACGAGAATGCTAACGAAGACTCAGGTGAAAGCTTGAAGATTAAAAACCTCGAGAGCAAAATCAATACATTGATTTCCGCTCAAGAGATGAAGAAGACGAGCATTCCTTGTCCCTACCCAAGAGAATGGGAATCAATCCCTTATCCGGTGAAGTTCAGTCTAATCAACTTCACGCCGTTTGATGGGAAAGGTTCACCCACTCAGCATTTGATTTACGTCAAATCGCACCTAGGGGTCATCTCTGGTAACGAACCTCTGATGGTACGGTCCTTCGTTGGTACTCTTCGTGGAGCCGCCTTCGATTGGTATCGCCGCCTCAAACCAAGAAGCGTGAGTAGCTGGGATGACATGGAAACTAAGTTCCTCGCTAATTTCTTCGATGACGACACCGAGATGAGAAACAAAAGGATGGGGAATTGGTTGACACCTTCGTAAAAAGGTTCCGGAACAAGGCGATGAACTGTCGGGACCCGATCACTGAGGAGTTTATTCTCCAGACTTGCCACAACAATCTCGCGTTGGACGTGTTGGAGGCAATGGGAACGGCACCCTCTAACACTTGGAAAGACTTGAAGGTGCGCGGTGAACAAGCCGAACGCTTCCTCCGAAGGAAGAAGGCCGAGAGGAACCTACCGACGGCTAATCCTCTGAACTCAAACTTCGCCTCTCGTGGTAAGGACAAAGCACCTGCAGCTACTGGTGGTGCTAATTAAACGTCACAACAGCAATCCCGAAGGCAGCAAAAGACTTCGGACCCGAGACTCCAAAAAGAGTATTCCTTCAAGGACGAAGACGTTCCAGCCATCTTCGAATCCCTCCTTGAAAATAATAAGATCAAGCTACCGCCTATCGCAAATTAGGAGGAAGCTGACAATATCGCGGATCCGAAGTACTGTGCATACCACAGGAGGGTCCTTCATCCCACCAAGGATTGCTTCGCTCTCAAGAATAGCATCCAAACCTTGGTTGAAGCTGGCGTCATAACGCTGAGATAAGCAAAATAAGAACGGCAATACTCCGAAAAGTATAAGAGTATAAACTGCTTCTCAATACTCCGACAAGTATAAGAGTATAAATTGCTTCTCAATCCTCCGACCGGTATAAGAGGTTAAACTGCTCCCTGATACTCCAATATGTATATAAGTCTAAACTGTTTCATTTCTTTCACGAGAAGTTCCTGGAGAATTTTTATATGTAATATTCTTAAGGATAACCCGGTCATGTAACTGAGTACAATGTCGGACCCAGTTCCACAAGGGAAGCTGGGGGTGGATTATTCATGTATCGGGAAGTTCCCGAAAGAATACCATGGGTGATATTCTTAGGGATAACCCAATCACTATAAAAGTGATAAGTAAAACATCCACATTTAAACTCTAAATGTCGGAATGTTTTCCATTATTGTTATCAAATTCACTAATTCTCATGAGTTATCTTGTTGAGACGAGATTCGATCCTTTTGACAGATTAATCTTTCCTCACAAAAATCCCCCACTGATCAAGTCAATTGACGGTGGGTCCACTAAATTTTCTGTCCGCCAATTCATGGCAATTTCCAAAGCTTGACGTGTTAAGTCCTGATTACTTAACGTCAAAACCCTTCATCGAGTGGCCAGCACAAACCAGTATTTCTACTGCTACTTGTATTCCACTCCCTGTCCGTTCGGTCAAACCTTCCTACAGTTAGGACCAAAACCAAAATCCCCTCTCGATTCCTCCAATGAACGAGAGGTCCACTTTCAAATCGAGTGATCAAACCTTCCTACAGTTAGGGTCATCTCAAACTCCTGCTTAGTCAAACATTCCTACAGTTAGGACCAAAACCACAATTCACTCTCGATAAACGAGGAATTCACCTTTAATTCGGTAATCCAACCTTCCGACAGTTAGGATTATCCGAATCTGTCCGATTCTCGGAGTGGAGATCCCACTTCTAGTTTCTTTTGCGCTGGAAATAGAATATAAAATTCTTCCTTTCCAGAATCAAGGAATAGAATATAAAATTCTTCCTTCCTTGTATTCGGGTTCGCCTTCACCCTAAAAGAAGACCGGGAAATAAAATATAAAATTCTTCCTTTCGAGAAGACTCCGTTTTTTCAAACTCCTAGAATCCGTGCTTCACACGTATAGGAAGTTTATCTCGAATCCTAAGCAGGGATAAGTCTGCGCCTAACACGCGCTGTCGGTTTAGTCTTTCTCCGTAGAAAAAGACACCAGAGTTCGATTCAGGGGTATCCTATCCTTAAACCTAAGCAAGGATAAGTCTCCGCTTAACCCACGCTGCCGGTTAGTTCTTAACCGTTAAAAAGAACACCCGTCCGCATATTCTACATTGTGGCAGGTTGTTATTAATAACACCAAAATCCATGCCTTACACGCATGGGGAATTTCATCCTGAATCCTAAGAAAGGATATGCCGACGCCTAACACGCGTCGCCGGTTTAGTCTTTCTCCGAAGAAGAAGACACCAGAGTTCGATTCTGGGGTATTCTATCCTGAAACCTAAGCAAGGATAAGTCTGCGCCTGACACGCGCTGCCGGTCAGTTCTTAACCGTTTAAAAAGAACACCCGTTCACATATTCAACATTGTGACAGGTTGTTATTAATAACACCAAAATCCATGCCTTACACGCATGGGGAATTTCATCCTGAATCCTAAGAAGCGAGCCCGACTCAAACGGTAGTCGGTAAAGGCTAATCAAATCCGTTGAAGGCTGGGGGTTAGCCAAAAATCCTAAAGTCAACGCCTAACACGCGTCGTCGGGTAGTCTATTCCCGTGAGAAAGACGAAGTCTACGTATTCAATATCGTAGCACTAAGAGCGTTAACTCTCTTAGAACAACGTCACATGTGGAACGGATTTAGATAATCCGCATGCTAGCCCGACTCAAACGGTAGTCGGTAAAGGCTCATCAAACCCGTTGATGGCTGAGGGTTTGCCAAAAATCCTATAAATATGAGAGTCACTGACGCATCAGATTCATTAGTTGGTCTCGTGAATTGAGCATCCAATAACATTCGAAACCCTAGGGTCAACGCCGGTCAACGCGTAACCCTAGGCCAATGCCAGTCAACGCGTTGCGAGCAAAAAGTCAACGTATGATGTTCAAACCCTAAGCGTCAACGTCCGAGACAACGCGTAACCCTAGGTCAACGCCAGTCAATGCGTTGCGACTCAAAAGTCAACGTACGATGTTCAAAACGCCTAAGGTCAACGCCGGTCAACGCGTAACCCTTAGGTCAACGCCCAGTCACGCGTTGCGATCTAAAAAGTCAACGTACGACGTTCAAACCCTAGGTCAACACGTAACCCTAGGTCAACGCCTATCAATGCGTTGCAATGAAAGAATCAATACTCCGAAAAAGTATACGAGTATAAACTGCTTCTTAATATCTCCAAATAAGGTATACGAGTATAAACTATTTCCTATTTTTGGTTGAGAAGTTTCTGGAGAATATTTTTCTAAAAATATTCTTAAGGATAACTCAACAACACTTCGCCGGACAACGCGTCGCAAATGAGAACTCAACGCCAACAATCGATGGTCAATTCTATGTTGAACCAACAAACACGAGCTAAAGATCAGAAAATCAGGAATCAACTTCAAGTTCAAAATTCCGACAATGGTCAGATAATAAATGCAGCACCGGAAACCTTACAGACATTCAACGAAGCACCGAATAGCCTGAAGGATTGAAGAAATCAAGAACAGAAGCCATTCCAAGGTCCCGTTACACCGACTGAAGGTTGGGACAATCATATCCAAAATATTCCAGACTCTTCTATAAAAGAACGAGGCTGAAATACTTTGGAGGGGGTATCTGTAGGCGTATAAAATTGCCTATAGGTCCCTTAACACAGCTCGGCGTGGTGATTCGACAAACCAATGAACCATCGGGCGACATATCCAAACACGATCGTTAGTCCATAATACCAAAGCCAAATGACACGCGACGAAGCGGATCAACGAGGCGACGAGGCTAACGAACCGCACGCAAACAATGAAATACATCCACTCGCATGCGGAATCAAGCTAACGGTTCGGTGAGTCAACGAGTCATCCAACCATAGAACGGATTCGAACTCAAACACCGAAGCGGGTTTACTGCCAAATCAGAGTTCAGATCAACAAATCAAAGTTCGGATAAACCGGAAAACAAAAAAAACCAACATTTGGAGGACTCGGCCAAAACCGAGCCACCTCTAGGTGGCTCGGCCAAGGAGCTACCAAGGTGGCCGGCCGTGTTAGACCCTAGAGGGGGGTGATTAGGGTCTTATGCTAATCTAATCTGATTAA
>NC_033797.1:117174983-117197483 GCF_001876935.1 Asparagus officinalis
TCAGACAATACAGTAGCCCAGCGAGGGCAAGGGCCCCGCGGAGGTCACTGATGATAAGCGCCGGGAACAAGTAGCCAAGGATCGTCGAAAGAAGCCATCGCTACGCAACAAGGAGAGCTTCAGGCTTGAAATGCAATGGCCATGCGCCCCAGATATGAGAGATATGCAGGGGATGACCGAACAAAATTCCCGAGAGCGGAGTGTAGCAGCCAGGCAAGCGAGCCAGTAGTCGTCCCGTAACCAGGTTAATTCTGGAAGATGAGGACACAGGTCGGGCGAATGAAACCCATAACGCCAATAATCCTGCCCGTCAGATGCAGGGTGCGAGCCGGTAACGAATGCTAACGAGACTCAGCGTGATAAGCTTGAAGTATTAATAAACCTCTGGGGGGGGAGGAGCAAATCAATAATGATTGATCCGCTCAAGAGATGAAGAAGACGGCATTCCTTGCTCACCTTACCAAGAGAAATGGAATCAATCCCTCTATCCGGGTGAAGTTCAGGTCTAATCAACTTCACGGCCGGTTTGATGGAAAAGGTTCACCCATCGCTTTGATTTAGTCAAATCGCACTAGGGTCTCTCTTGGGTACACCTCTGATGGTACGGTCGGGTCCTTCGTTCTCTCTCCTCCGGGAACGCCTGTCGATTGGTATCGCCGCTCAACAAGAAGCGTGAGTAGCCTGGAGAGTGACAGAACTAGTTCCTCGCTAATTCTCGGCGGACGACACCGAGATATCCATCGGAACGTTGCTCGATGGGAGAAACAAAGATTGTGAGGAATGGGTGAACCTTCGGAAGGTGTCCGGCAACAAGCGCATGGAAACTGTCGGGAGCCCGATCACTGAGGAGGTTATTCTTTCCAGCTATGCCGAACAGACTCTCGCGGTTGGACGTCGTTGGGCAGATGGGAACCGGCACCGTTTAACACTGTGGAGAAGACTTGAAAGGTGGCGGGGTAACAAGCGAACGTTCCTCCTAAGGAGGAACGGGACGCCGGGAGAGGAACCTTACGACGGCTTTAATCTGAACTCAAAACTTCGCTCTCGTGGGTCAAAGACAAAGCACCTGCAGTACTTGGTGGTGGCTAGATTAAACGCTCAACACAATCCCGAAGGCAGCAAGAGCTTCGGACACCGGACTCCAAAAAGAGTATTCCTTCACGGAAGGACGAAGACGTACCAGCATTTCGAATCCCTCTTGAAAATAATAAATCAACTACGCTATCGCAAGTTCAGGAGGACAGCTGACGAAGTACGCTCGGTCCGAAGCTACTGGCATTTACCACACGCGGGGTTCCTGTCATGCCCACCAGAGGATTGCTTCCGCTTCAAGATAGCATCCAAACCTTGGTTGAAGCTGGGCGTCTAGCGCTTGAGAATAGCAATAAGAACGGGCAATACTCGAAAATATAAAGGATAAACTGTCTCATACTCCGACAAGCTAAGAGTATAAATGGCTTCTAATCCTCGCGGTATAGAGCGTTAAACTGCTCCCTGATACTCCAATATGTATATACAGTTTTTTTTCTAAACTGTTTCTTTCTTTCCCGAGAAGTTCCTTGGCGTGGCGCGGGTGAGAATTTTGTAAGTGTAAGTATTCTTAGGATTAACCCGGTCATGTAACTGGGAGTGACCAATGTCGGAGCCAGTGTCCACAAGGGAAGCTGGCGGGTGGATATATGTCATGTATCGGGAAGTCGCCGAAAGAATACCACGGCGTATTATTCTTAGGGATAAACCCAATTCACTATTGAAAGGATGATAAGTAAAACATCCACATTTTAAACTCTAATGTCGGGGAATGTTTTTTCATTATTTTATCAATTCATTAATTCTCATGAGTTATCTTGATTGAGACGAGATTCGACCTTTTGGACAGAATTAATCTTTCCTCACAAAATCCCACTGATTCAAAGTCAGATTGACGGTGGGTCCATAATTTTCTGTCCGCCAATTTGATGGCAGATTTCCAAGTTGACGTTTAAGTGCTGATAACGTTAACGTCAACCCTCCATCTTACGGGGGTGGCACAGTACAAAACAATATTTCTACTAGCTACTTGTATCTATCCTGCTACTTATAAAATCGCCAAACCCAAATCCTCTCGATTCCTCACATTGTTGTTGATCGGAGACCATAAATGTTCTATACTATATCCCCGCTCGTCACCTACAGTTAGGACCAAAACCAAAATCCCTCTCGATTCCTCCAGATGAGACGCGGAGGGGAGCTTCCACTTTCAAACGGAGAGTGATCAAACCTTCCTATAGTTAGGTCACCTCAATCTTCCTGCTTCGGGTCAAACCTTCCTAAGTACAAGACCAAAAGAACAATTCACTCTCGATAAATGAGAAAAAATTCACGCTTTAGTGATACTGGTAATCTCTCTGACGTTGATTACCGAATCTTCACTCCTATTAGTTCAGCTTTCGCGGATTCCTGGGGGTGGAACGATCCACCTCGAGTCGTCTCTTTTCCAACTAAGATAGAATATAAATATTCTTCTCTTCGTGTTGAGGAGATAGATATAAATATTCTTCCTCTCCCGCATCGGTTTTGTCTTTTGCCCAAGAGAAGACTCCGTTTTTCAAACTCCTAGAATCCGTCGCTTCAACACGTATAGGAAGTTTTATCTCCGAAATCCTAAGCAGGGATAAGTTGCGCCTAACGACGCTGCTGTCGTTTTAGTCTTTCTCCGTAGAAAAGACAACAGAGTTCGATTCAGGGGTAATCCTATCTTATAACCTAAGCAAGGATAATAGTTGCCGCTTAACCCGCGCCCTGGTTAGTTTCTTACTGTTAAAAAGAACACCTGTCCGCATATTTCTACATTGTGGCAGTGTTGTTATTAATAACACCAAAATCATGCCTTACATACGCATGGGAATTTCATCCTGAATGCCTAAGAAAAGATATGCGGCGCTTAACACGCGTCGCCGCGTTTTAGTGCTTTCTCCGTAGAAAGACACCAAGATGTTCGTTCTGTGGGGTATTTTATCCCGAAGCTAAGTAGGGATAGTCAGCGTCTAATACACGTTGTTGGGTAGCCTATTCCGTAACAATACGCGAAAGCATATGTATTTCGACATCATAGCACAAAAGTTCAGAGAATTCACTCTCTTAGCACAACGTTTACATGCGGACGATTTTAGCCACAATCCGGCATGCTGCCGCGACTCAAACGGTAGTCGTAAAGGCTAAATCAATCGCAGTTGACGTGCGGGTTAGCCAAAATCCTAACAGTCAACGGCCTAACACGCGTCGCCGGGTAGTCTATCCCTGGTGGAGAAGATGAGTCTACGTATTCAATATCGTAGCACTGAAGAGCGTTAACTCTCTTAGAACAAAGTAATGTGGAACGGATTTAGATAATCCGCATGCTAAGCCCGACTCAAACGGTAGTGCGTAAAGGCTCCATCAAACCGCGTTGATGGCTGAGGGTTTGCCAAAAATGCCTATAAAATGAGATGTCCCTGACGCATGCAAGATTCATTAGTTTGGTCTCGTGAACTTGAGCATCCAACGCATCTCGAAAACCCTATGGTCAACGCTGGTCAACGCGTAACCTAGGTCAACAAACGCCAGTCAACGGCGTTGGGCGATCAAAAATCAACGTATGATGTTCAAAACCTAAGGTCAATCGTCCGAGACAACGCGTAACCCTATCGTCAACGCCGGTCAATGCGTTGCGATCAAAAGTCAACGTACGATGTTTCAAAACGCGCTAAGTCAAACGCCGGTCAAGCGCGTAACCCTAGGTCAACGCAGTCACGCGTTGGATCAAAAAAGTCAACGTACGGACGTTCAAAACCCTAAGGTCAACACGTAACCCTAGGTCAACGCGCTATCAATGCGTTGAATGAAAGAATCCAATACTCCGAAAAGTATACGAGTATAAACTGCTTCATTTATATCTCCAATAAGGTATTACGAGTTATTAAACTATTTCCTATTTTTGTTGAGAAGGTTCTGTGAGAATATTTTTTCCTAAAAATATTCTTAAGGATAACTCAACAACACTTCCCGGAACAACGCGTCGCCAAATGAGAACTCAACGCCAACAATCGATGGTCAGTTCTATGTTGAACCAACAAACGACGCTAAAGATCAAAAAAATCAGGAATCGACGTCAGTTCGAAATTCCGACAACGGTCAGACAATAAATTGCAGGAAAACTTACAGACATTCGACGAAGCACCGAATAGCCTGAAGGATTGAAGGAATAAAGAACAGAAGCCATTCCAAGGTCCCGTTACACGACTGAAGGTTGGGACAATCATATCCAAAGTATTCCGACTCTTCTATAAAGAACGAGGCCTGAAATACTTTGGAGGGGGTATCTGTAGGCGTATAAAACTGCCTATGGGTCCCTTAGCACAGCTCAGCACGGTGAATTCGACAAACCACGAACCATTGGGCGACATATCCAAACACGATCGTTAGTCCATAATACCAAAGCCAAATGACACGCGCCGAAGCGGATCAACGAGGCGACGAGGCTAACGACCGCACGCAACACAATGAAATCATCACTCGCATGCGGAATCAAGCTAACGCGTTCGGTGAGTCAACGAGTCATCCAACCATAGAACGGATTCGAACTCAACACCGAAGCGTTTTACTGCCAAATCAGAGTTCAGATCAACAAATCAAAGTTCCGGATAAACGCGAAAACAAAAAAACCACATTTGGAGGAACTCGGCCAAACGAGCCACTCTAGGTGCTCGGCCAAGGCCGAGCACAAAAGGTGGCTCGGTGGCGAGCACCAAGGTGGCCGACCGCAGCCACCTTTTGGTGGTCGTGGCTAGGTGCCTCGGCCACCTTTTGGTGGCTCGGTGCCTCAGCCACCTTTTGGTGGCTAGGTGCCTCGGCCACCTTTTGGTGGCTCGATGCCTCGGCCACCTGTGCCAAGGCACAGTTCTGAATGCCTATAAATAGGCTAGGGGGCTCATTTTTCAAGGGTTGGAAGTTTTGGAGCCGAAACTCTGCTGAATTGAGATCTCAACTTTGAGAGTTTGAAGCTTTGAAGACTTGGACACTTTCAGATCTGGTTCTTGGCGATCATCCACACCAAATAAGGCAGGAGTTCGAGAGAGATCAGATCTGAGATCTACGCGGTTTCCCTCCGGATCAAAGCTTGGCCTTTGATCCCGAGAACTAAAGGCTACTATTTCCTTGGTGAAATAGTACCCACCGGCTGTTATTTTCTTCGTGAAATAACACCCGTCATACCGTGTAGATCTGACCGGATCAAGATCGTGCGGTGGTCCACGGATTAACCCGACGCAGGCAAAGAACCCACAAAAGCGAGAGACCGCAAAACAGGATCTCGTGATTCGTTCGACAAATAAGGAAAGTTGTAATTTTCATTTTCTTTTGATTTTATTGTAACCGGATCTTATAAAAAGACTGGATCTTTGTAACCGATAAACTGTTAACAAAGTAATCAATGGAATCGAAGAAAACGATTTTTCCCGCGAACATCCACTAGTAGGGTATAACGATCAGAAGAAACCAAAATCATACAAGTAACGAGGTCATACACTAGCCATCCTATAATAGCTTACTAGTCCACATCTCAAAGAGGTCAATGTCTGCATTACTGGATAACTGACTATTCACGATCCTCTACGCGCATCCAATACCACGAAACGATTCGGTAAGAGGACTACATGCAATCCAATTTCAACCTAGTCCGAACTCAAACAAAACTCGGTGACGAAGCGATTTCACTGACCACGTACGAAATGATTCTCTAGCCCAACAGACTAACCCTAGTGCGAAACGATTCACTGATGCGAGCCTAGAAGATAATCAACAACCATATCCGATCATGCGAACCAAGACTTTCCCACCCCCAACATATTTTGTATTTTTAGGCCTATAATAGATCTTTGGTTCACCCCTTAAGTATGGTCAACACACACAAACATATCACTAAGTTTTGTTCATGATGCGCAAAGCCACTAAGTCATAAACTCCTAACGGTTCTCAATTATCACAAGAAATAATAACTACAGCTGATCATGTGCAATAATATCATGACATATCACATAATCAAAATTAAAAATCATAAATCATGAACAACAACTATGTAATTCAAAAAATAATATTTTTCCAAAATAAATTTATTTTAAATTATTTCTCATTATAATTAATCTAAAATAATTTCTTTTCCAAAATAAATTCCTTTAAATTATTTATAAATATTCTAAAATGATCTTTAAAATATTTATCAAATTTTTATTATTTATTACTATTATTATTATTTAATATCGTTTATTAAACAAACCCACGCAAATTATCACAATATACACGCTACAACATAATCATAACACAGTCTAATATATTCATATAATTCATAACAGATCTAAAAATTCAGATTTGAGAAGAGGGATCTTGCCTATGAGGCTAAGGGCCAACGAACGAGACTGCGACACCACTGTAGAGGCGGTGTGACGGGACTGAAGAGGGACGCAATCCGAGGCGGATCTGAAGTTGAACGATGGTGACTATAGGAGCTGACGTAGACGAATGAAATGTCGTTGCAGAAGAGCGGTGGACAAGTCAAGGCGGTGAGCGAAGGAGAGGGAGGCCGGGAATGGAGCGTGCACGGGTTAGTGGTGGAGGTGTCGTGCTGGCGGTTGAGGGGAGGTGAGAGAAGTTGAAGACTGAGGGAGGAGATGGGTGGTGGTTGCGGGTGGGTGCGAGATAGGGCGATGGCTAGAACGAGTGTGGAGGCGTAGTCGAAGGACTGAGTGGGGTCAGGTGGCACTATAGGGGAGAAAATATAAAACAGGATTTTTAAATCATAAAAAGTTCTAAAAAATTGAGAAAATATAACACTCTTTTAAAAATAATAATTTAATATTTTAAAATACTAGAAAATTATTTAAACTAGTATCGATAATTCATGGTCATTATATTCTACCCCTCTTAAAATAAATTCCATTATCAGAATTAAAATAATGGTGATGCACAAAGAAAACAAGGACAAAATATAGAACGAGAGACTCAATACAACTCATATAGAGAAAGATTCAAAATAAACTACATGTCCATAAGCAAAGGGGAATGTAATACAAGAACGATACAAGATAAGATACAAGACATGACACCTAAGATTTAGCATACATGTAGCAGACCATAATAACAATAACATAACATAACATCTAGGCACATGCAAAAATATAAATATCAGTCAAACATAGCATGATAGTAAGGAAGTCAAACAACAAATATACAATTATAGAAAAATATAATATCAACATGATATTATTGATATAGTATCATAAGATAACACATCACAATATTAAAATATAATCAATAACACTGAATTGGCAAAATATAACAAATATATAGCATACAAAAATTTGATATAATTACCTAATTCAAACAATTGTCAATCACTAGAATATATGAAAAAACATATCAACTCAATAATATAAATAACTAAAAGAAGAGGATAAAGAAGATAAAAGACAAAAAGATCTCAACAAAATATAAATCACTCATACGTAAGCAGATGATAAACATGATAAAACACAAAAATATAAAAACATAATACAAATAACAAATGAATCATATACAAGCAAAAGCAAAAAAATATTTGATGAGTATGTAAGCAAATAAAATAGCAAAGAATCAAACATACATATAGTTTAGACAACATTATAGACAACATAAAATGACATGAAAATACTAAAAATCAAATCATAATAGTAACATCATACAACCAGTTAGTAGAATAGACATTTAAGGTATACAAAAAAATATAATTACAACCAAACACATGAATAAAATTAGCAAATCACATTCAACCAAATAAGATATATAATGCACAAATTTCGAAAATAAAAATTTACAACTATGTTAAAAAGATTTAAAGATAGTATTATAGCAACATATATTTAAAGCAGTCAAAACATAAACACACGTAAGAAAATATAGATATAATAATCAAAAAATAGCAATTAGTAAAGATAAAACATGATGATAAATTCAATAAAAATAGTTATATAGTTATAATCAATAATTTTTGAGAGCATATGGCAGTAAATAATTATCATACAAGACAAAATACTAAGTCAAATATTTAACAAGTTTTATATAATATAGCAACTAAAATCATCATATATAATAGCCATTAAAAATAAAAACACATACATAATAATAAGCATATAAAAGTCTGAATACTCATAGTACTAATCATGCTAATAAGATAAATTATGATGGAAATAGTCATAAAATATTATATGATAAAATAGACATAAAAACAAACAAATGATTCAAAATAGACATATAATATAAAACATAATAAGGACATAATTATATATGTATTCGACAAGCAATATAATAAATTATAAATATTATTAACATTCATAAGATAAAATAATAAATATAAACAAGATACAACCATAATAATTATTACTGTATAATATTAATTCAGATGTAATAATATATGACATAGTAGTCAAAATCACATAAATACAATCAACATAAATATACATAAATAAATATGTATAATACATAAACATAAACTATAAAAGATAAAATAGATTTATAAACAAATGAAAATATAAGAAGGGCATAAATTCGTATAATAAAAACACCACTATATTATAGATAAACATACCATGAATGATTGATGAACATGTGAACATAAACACTGATAATACATGAAATATAACACGATTAGACACAGTTGATACTAGAAATGATGAATGACTATAAATCAATAAAAAGTATACATCGTAAATATAATAATCTACGTGAATATACTATAATGAAAAGAGAATAGTAAGTATAAAAAATAAAAAAGTAAAACACAACACAAGTAAACGAAAATAATGAATAGAGAATGAACAACAAACAATGACACAATAAAAGGACATAAAAATTTAAAAACACCATAAAATAAACATTGAAAAACAACATGTGTATACAATGTATATTGCCTATGTATTATTTTGTCATTTGCGGCAACATACATGTCGATAACGAAGCAAACAAACAACAAATTTGCAAATGCACTATAAACAACCAATGAGTAAATACCATACACACCCACAATGCTATTTAGAATTATCTTTTATATTAGTTATAAAAGAATAATAACTAATGATACGAGATAATATAACAAAAATTATATAATTAGTAACTCAAATTCCAAACATAACAATATGAATAATTGCTCGAATATATTGCTCTTAGAAATAACGAAACCAATGTGAACATACTAAAACAACCTAAACAAGATAAAACTAACCGATAAGATAACTATGTACTAAAAATATCGTGAGTTAAAAAAATAAAGAATAAGAATGTATATGTAGAATATTAAAATCAAAATTGCGTAAGGTAGGAAATAAAATATAGTTTATTAAGATAATAGGATAAGGGCTTAAGTATAGTCTTACAGATGAAATAATGATATGTATCTAAATTGTCCATTATATTTTTACTAGTGAGAACTCGGGACCGAGACCTGCATGGGCCACTAAGAAAACCTGTCACGCTCCGCTTCCCAAAATACCCAAGAATCGGAACGCGAACAAGCCCGCGACGTATTAGACTGAGGAGAAATAAATATTAGACTATTTATACTCAATCTAATACGCTAAGCGTCAACAATAAAGTATGAAGTCACAGGTCCCCGATTATAATTAGCAAGAATATAATAAACAACTTAGAACAGAAATGAGCCATATCACAAATAATATATCATCTGAGACGTAAAATTTAGGTCAAACATGCCCTTATTACAAAACAGTCCAACTAAAGTAATATGGAAAATACATCATCCAACAGAAATAGAAAGGAAGTACTGCAAAAATAAACTAAATCCATCAACTGACTTAAAGGGGTAACTAAGCTTCAACTTCTTCTTCAGCTCTGTCTGCAAAACACTCCTGCTGAGGATACTCGGGCTCTAGTATGTCTCTAAGCTGGATCTGTCCGTCCTCTAAGTCTGACGTATAACCTGAGAGAATAGGAGTACGTCAGCATGCATGTCACACGGTAAAATCCCACAAAGGAGATTAGAAACGGTCGAATGACCAAATGCAATAACAGTAAATAAAATAGAAGCATGCAGCTGGTATTTGAACAGTCTAAATAAAATCCACTACTAGGGTATAACGTTAAGAAGAAACCAAAATCATCCAAGTAACGAGGTCTGTTAGACCCTAGGGGGGGTGATTAGAGTCTTATGCTAATCTAATCCTGATTAACTTCCAATTAAAATTATATTGATTAATTTGTTCTTGCAAGAATGATATAAGATAGATATGAGTAAGAAAGATATGAATAAGCACAAATAATAAGTACGCTAAGCAAAACACAAACAAACGATATGTTTATGATGTTCGGTCATCACGACCTACGTCCCCGTTCCTCACCTCGAGGAGATCTCCACTATCACAATCCGGTTTGAAAGCCGGAACTTCTACACACTCGGTTTACAAGCTTACCAAAAACTCTCACACTATGCAATCACACTTTAAATACTAAGTGTAGGAACCTAGCCTGTGTCCTCCTCCTCAAGTGCTCGGATGCAACCTCTCCCTAGGTTCGTCAACCGACGCCACTCCTATTGGATTCGACCCCGTCTCTCGCCTCACACTTCTCTCGGTGTACAAGTGTATTACAAGTGATACTCACAAATAAAGATTAAATATAATGGTTTTCTCAACAACAAATGAGAACGCAAATGAAGCTCACACTCACTAAATCACACACCACAACCCACAATATATAGTATGGAATATTAAGCTCAATACAGTGTGTGTGATAACAGTGAATGAAAAATATGTAACTCAATAAATATATCTAAAATATGAAAATGAAATTATAATCTATATGAAAAGATGAGTTAGGAAAACTTCTCAATAAACAAGAAGAGCAGTAGAGGATGATGAGGATAGGATCCTCAGTTGAAATAAAAAGCCTCTTCTTGTTGTAGCAGACTTCTTTTAAAACAGATGATCAGAATCAGCTTAAACAGCTCTTAAACAACTCTTAATCTCTTGTTAAAGCATATGTAAAAACAAACTCTTAATTTTGAAAGAGAACAACAATGGGGTATTTATACCCACTCAAAATATCACCCAAAACAAACTTGAAAAGACCAAAGTAGCCTCAGACAGCCGTTGCAGAAAATAGCCGTTAAAAGGCAATGATGAGATCGGCGGTCGACCGTGGAAATCTCGCAGTCGACCGTGAGGCACAAAAAAGCCGAGTATAGGGTTTGAAAGCTGGCGGTCGACCGCGAAGGTCTCTGCATGGATTCACGATCGACCGTCACGGTCGACCGCGAGGACATAAAACCTATACTAAAAAGTTTACTGCTGACGGTCGACCGTGGCGGTCGACCGCAAACTGATACATGACATATGACAGGTTTTGGGCTGATTTTGAAATTGCGTTAAAAATATCAAATCAATTCCAAAAATAGTAAAACTTTAGGAAAAGTTTCTAAATGATAATACAAACATGTTAGAGAAGGAATTTTTGAAAAATTAATTTTCGTTTGTGAAAACTCCCTATTTTTGAAAAGTGTTTAAAAAACAAATTTGCAAATACACTATAAACAACCAATGAGTAAATACCATACACACCCACAATGCTATTTAGAATTATCTTTTATATTAGTTATAAAAGAATAATAACTAATGATACGAGATAATATAACAAAAATTATATAATTAGTAACTCAAATTCCGAACATAACAAAATGAATAATTGCTCGAATATATTGCTCTTAGAAATAATGAAACCAATGTGAACATACTAAAACAACCTAAACAAGATAAAACTAACCGATAAGATAACTATGTACTAAAAATATCGTGAGTTAAAAAAATAAGAATAAGAATGTATATGTAGAATATTAAAATCAAAATTGAGTAAGGTAGGAACTAAAATATAGTTTATTAAGATAATAGGATAAGGGCTTAAGTATAGTCTTACGGATAAAATAATGATATGCATCTAAATTGTCCATTATATTCTTACTAGTGAGAACTCAGGACCGAGACCTACATGGGCCACTAAGAAAACCTGTCACGCCCCGCTTCCCAAAATACCCAGGAATCAGAACGCGAACAAGCCCGCGACGTATTAGACTGAGGAGAAATAAATATTAGACTATTTCTACTCAATCTAATACGCTAAGCGTCAACAATAAAGTATGAAGTCACAGGTCCCCGATTATAATTAGCAAGAATATAATAAACAACTTAGAACAAAAATGAGCCATATCACAAATAATATATCATCCGAGACATAAAATTTAGGTCAAACATGCCCTTATTACAAAACAGTCCAACTAAAGTAATATGGAAAATACATCATCCAACAGAAATAGAAAGGAAGTACTGCAAAAATAAACTAAATCCATCAACTGACTTAAAGGGGTAACTAAGCTTCGGCTTCTTCTTCAGCTCTGTCTGCAAAACACTCCTGCTGAGGATACTCGGGCTCTAGTATGTCTCCAAGCTGGATCTGTCCGTCCTCTAAGTCTGACGTATAACCCGAGAGAATAGGAGTACGTCAGCATGCATGGCACACGGTAAAATCCCACAAAGGAGAATAGAAACGGTCGAATGACCAAATGCAATAATAGTAAATAAAATAGAAGCATGCAGCTGGTATTTGAACAGTCTAAATAAAATCCACTACTAGGGTATAACGTTAAGAAGAAACCAAAATCATCCAAGTAACGAGGTCTGTTAGACCCTAGGGGGGGTGATTAGAGTCTTATGCTAATCTAATCCTGATTAACTTCCAATTAAAATTATATTGATTAATTTGTTCTTGCAAGAATGATATAAGATAGAAGATATGAATAAGCACAAATAAAAAGTACGCTAAGCAAAACACAAACAAACGATATGTTTATGAGGTTCAGTCAGCACGACCTACGTCCCCGCTCCTCACCTCAAGGAGATCTCCACTATCACAATCCGATTTGAAAGTCGGAACTTCTACACACTCGGTTTACAAGCTTACCAAAAACTCTCACACTATGCAATCACACTTTAAATACTAAGTGTAGGAACCTAGCCTGTGTCCTCCTCCTCAAGTGCTCGGATGCAACCTCTCCCTAGGTTCGTTAACCGACGCCACTCCTATTAGATTCGACCCCGTCTCTCGCCTCACACTTCTCTCGGTGTACAAGTGTATTACAAGTGATACTCACAAATAAAGATTAAATATAATGGTTTTTTCAACAACAAATGAGAACGCAAATGAAGCTCACACTCACTAAATCACACACCACAACCCACAATATATAGTATGGAATATTAAGCTCAATACAGTGTGTGTGATAACAGTGAATGAAAAATATGTAACTCAATAAATATAGCTAAGATATGAAAATGAAATTATAATCTATATGAAAAGATGAGTTAGGAAAACTTCTCAATAAACAAGAAGAGCAGTAGAGGATGATGAGGATAGGATCCTCAGTTGAAATGAAAAGCCTCTTCTTGTTGTAGCAGACTTCTTTTAAAACAGATGATCAGAATCAGCTTAAACAGCTCTTAAACAACTCTTAATCTCTTGTTAAAGCATATGTAAAAACAAACTCTTAATTTTGAAAGAGAACAACAATGGGGTATTTATACCCACTCAAAATATCACCCAAAACAAACTTGAAAAGACCAAAGTAGCCTCAGACAGCCGTTGCAGAAATAGTATGAAAGTTTGCTGCTGGCGGTCGACCGTGGCGGTCGACCGCAAACTGATACATGGCATATGACAGGTTTTGGGCTGATTTTGAAATTACGTTAAAAATATCAAATCAATTCCAAAAATAGTAAAACTTTGGGAAAAGTTTCTAAATGATAATACAAACATGTTAGAGAAGGAATTTTTGAAAAATTAATTTTCATTTGTGAAAACTCCCTGTTTTTTATAAGTGTTTAAAAAACCTGTTTTTCGTGAATATGAAAATTAAGATATGACTTGTAAATACGCATATATATATCATGCATACATTTGTAGGCGTCTAAAAATGCTCATAGATATCCAAATACTGTTCAAATACAAAGAGAAGATGATAAACACCAGTATCTAAGTCATGGGAGATCATACAAGCCCAAAGGAAGCAAAATGATCTGTGAATCAACACAAAACAATGTGAATTTATAGAACAATGCAAACTGCAGCGTGTGGGCGCGACAGTGTTTGCTGCCGCGCATAGGCGCGACAGTGTTTGCTGCCGCGCATAGGCGCGACAGTGTTTGCTGCCGCGCATAGGCGTGGCAGTAGTTGGTGTCGCGCGTGGTGCCATGATACGATGTCCACATGGTGCCATGATAAAAAGGAGACGTGTGCTGACGTGGACAAGTGGTTAAACCACGTAAAAAGTGGTTAAAAGTTGTGGAAGAGCGACAGTGTCGACTGCCGCGCTCTTTGGCCGCGATAGTGTCGACTGCCGCGCCCTTTGGCCGCGACAGCAGCAACTGCCGCGCCCAAAGGGGCAGTTGTTGATCGGTTATTTTCTTCAGTTATTATCCAAGGAGGCTATAAATACCCCTTAGGGCCGTCATTGACAAGGGGGAGCCAAGCACAGAGAGCAGATTGGGGCATAGAGACTTGAGCTTTTGGTGAATTGGAGCAAGAGAGAGAGTCTTCCTTCTTCACAAACATCCTCAAGAAGCTTTTGGCGATTCCTAGAGATCTAAGCTCTGACTTGATCTGTCACGCCCCGGGTCCAAAACGTGATAATTTAGAGCGTGACTCGGTCGGCAATGCACCCATACAGTTACATTCACGTCTCTGGATCATCTTGTATATAGATATATTGCTAAAAGAACTATTACATAGTGCATGCAACTAAAATAACAAAGGAACGAGATAGATAAAGAAACTCTGAAAAGACAAATTCTCTTACATGTGCATGCAACTAAAATAACAAAGGAACGAGATAGATAAAGAAACTCTGAAAAGACAAATTCTCTTACATGTCCACAACTTTTCAAAGTAGGAAAGAGGACTCTGAAAAGACAAATTCTCTTACATGTCCACAACTTTTCAAAGTAGGAAAGAGGAAAAATACATCTTTGTCTGGAGTACCACAAGTGATTACAAGAAATACTCAATAACTGAAGCTGAGAGAGTGAAGAGAGAGAGAAGGTGATCACTGTCACTGGTCTTAATCCTTAAAGTACTCTTGGTCCTGCGAAGAAAGAACAATTCCCGAGTCTGGGGCATGCAAACCCCAGGGGAGTTAGAAAACTCCCAGCAAGCATGTAAAATGAGGAAATTATGCGTGTGTAAGTATAAGTGGTAGATATAAAGAAAAGAGAAATTCTAAATTTCCAGTGATAAAAGAAAATACTAATCTTATAAATCAAAATAAGATGAAAACTCAATTAAAGATGACGAGAGAAGTTGCTAATTGTAGATATTAATCATGGTCTACCTCAAGCACATATCTTATACACTGTACTAAAAGGATTTAAGATTTAGAAACTCACAACACGAGATGAGTACGTCGAGAGAATAATCCAAACGAGGAAACTCTCGTATATACCATATATCTCAAATTGTAAATCGCTAAATATTAACTCCTAAAATTCTATAAACAAACAATACAAATATACATCACCAAAACCTCATCCAGGACATGTCGTGCATGCTAAATCTATCACAACGCATACAAGCATATTATTCTTATTTTACATGTTATTTGAATTAGAGAAGAATATTTTCATGTATATAAATCGGTTCCCCGTAAACCATCCCGGGAACACGGCTTCAAGTCAAGTATTTGGCCCTTTGGCCCATGTATATATAACTCAGGATATCAGGAATGCGCATGTGCCCGTTTATATACATGTTATATTCTCCGTCCAATTCCCCTTTATAAACCCCATGTTTGTCGGTTTAATTTAAGTGACCGTGCATGAAATGTTGTGCACTAACCACAGAGTTACCGTGGAACGACTTTTGTAAAACTATGAAAGATAAATCTCCAGATAAAAATCACAAGCAATATCTACACTTAACAATCCACTTAACCCCTAATTAAATGGAACTAATACGTCAGGCGAAAAATCCAAACAAGGAACCCCCATGTGTATATTATATGTTCCGAATGATTAGGAGCTAAGTGTTAATACCCACATTCTAGCGTTAAGAGTAAATATGACTATACAGATAACATAAACATAAACAAGGTTATAACTCATAATATACCTGCTCGAACAGGTGTGGGAAGTCGCGGTGCATATCTTCCTCGTGCTCCCAAGAATCTTCCTCAGCTCCTTTCCGGTTCTACTGGACTTTAACTAATGGAATCACTTTAACTAATGGTATCTTAATTGTAGTCAAATCTACCTGAAGCTCTAAATCTGGCCCGTTAAACACTCGTTGCTGCTCTTTATCGCATAAGTGCTTCTTGAGCATAGAAACATGAAAGACGTCATGCACACCCGACATCGACACTAGAAGATCAAGTCGATACAAGATGGCTCCAACATGTTCCATAATTCAGAGCGGACCAATATATCTTGAGGCAAGTTTTCTCCATCTACCAAACCATTGGACACCCTTCATAGGTGAGACCTTCAACAAAACATAGTCTCCAACCTGAAACTCTAATGGCCGTTGCCTCTAATCCGTGTAACTCTTTTGCTAACTCTCTACCACAAGAGTACACTGTAAAATCAACGCTACCTTCTCTAAAGTTTTTCTAACAAGATCTGGTCCTACTAGCAAGCTGTCCTCCGGCTCTGCCCAACAAATCGGGGATCTACATGGCCTCCCATACAATGCTTCAAAGGATCCATGCCTATAGTGGATTGATAACTATTATTGTAGGCAAACTTAATCAATGGTATATGATTCTCCCAACTACCTTGGAAATTTAACACACACGCCTGAAGCAAATCTTCCAACACTTGGTTAACTCTCTCCGTTTGACCATCTATCTGTGGGTGAAAAACGTTGCTATAAGCTAGCTGGCTGCTAAAAGAATTCTAGAAGCTCTTCTAAAAATGTGATGTGAAAACTAAGCCACGATCTGATCAATCATCTCTGGAACTCCATCAAACGTACTATCTCTCGAATGAAAATTCTCGCATAAGTCTCCACGGTATGAGTTGTTTTAGCTGGTGGGAAGTGTGCCGACTTTGTCAATCGATCAACAATCACCCAATGGAATTATTCCCTTTGTTAGACTTTGACAATCCTATAATGAAACCTATAGAAATATCTGTTGGCCTTTTTGTTTTGATGATGTTTTACAAACAATCCCTAATATTGTTTTGTCTAGTGTTTGTGTTTTTCTATTAGGTATTCTAGACAAACAATGAGTAGGAGGTTGGATGGAACCGAGCATTCATAATCATATCCATTGGAGGATGGAAGGAATAGTGGAGTGAAGCAGTACATTTCAAGTCAAGATCCAAGATCAAGCTTCATCTGCAAAGCTCAATTGAAGATCAAGAGTGCTTGGGTAAATTAGCTTATGTGTTATATTATGTGTGTTTAATACTTCAAGCTCAATATCATATACACACACATTTTATGAGTTTATACGTTTTGGGTTTTATCCGCAAACAAAGTTTTTACAAACAAATAAATTTATGTTTATATACATATATGTTTGTTTTCATGTGGATAAGTTATTTTAGTTTAGTTATATAGATATGAAACAAATATACATTCATATACATATTCAAATGTTTTATATTCTATTGTATTTGAAAAAATATTGTGTTTTTGGTTTATAGACTTAACAACTATAGTTTTATATCTTTTATCAAGTCTATAGAATCACTTTACAAAGTTTCAAAAGTTTGTTAAAAATATTTTGTCAAAAACATGTCTTGTTTAGTTTTCATGTTTTGGATAATTTTGAAAAATAATGAGATTTCACAATTGGGAGATGCAATTTGAAAATTTCTTTTTGTAACATGTTTATTTTTATGTTTACAAGTGTTTCCCAAAGTTTCATAATTTTTGGAATTTATTTGCTATTTTTAAAAGAGGTTTAAAATTTATTTTTTCTATTCAAAACAGGCTGATATTGTGTTATCAGTCAACTGATGCAAGGGATCAAGTTGACTAAAGAAATCATTAGGAAAGTGTAAAAGTTTTTATTTTTGCGACTGATGAACTAACAGTCGACTGATGAGTTTATTAGTTGACAGATAATATCTTCAGTCGACCGATGAGCTATGAGCTGTCTATAACGGTCAGCTCATCAGTCGACTGATACTGTTCATCAGTCGACCGATGGCCTCTAACGACTAGTTTTTCTCGATTTTTAGGTTTTCATTTCTTTATCTTTTTTCTTAGTTTTCTCTTGGTTTTGGGGCTTGTTTTATGGTCCTATATATACCCCATACCCTCAAACTTCTAAGGGCGATTAAGAGAGTTTTTAAACAAGTTTAAGAATGTTTCTAAAAGAGTTTAAGGGTTTCAAAGTTTGTTTACAAGTTTGTTTGTGAAGAAAATTTCACAAGAGCTTGAGGAGATCATCATTTGTGTTTGGTCATTCAACTCATCTCCCTCTCTCTCTTGTCATCTTTAGAGAAGTGTTTCTAAACTCAATCTGGATTTACATTTATTATTTGTCTATATTTGATTTACTCTTTGTTACACACATCTTTAGAGAAGTGTTTGTTTACAAGCTAGAGTCTATATTTGATTTACTCTTTGTTACACACACTCACTTGAGCTTATTGTATTTTTATACATAGTATATTTGGGGTTGTGAGAGATTTTAACATTGAGTTAGGCTTTATTGAGTTCTTGCCTTGTTTAGAGAACAATCATTTATTGTTGAGCGCTAATTTGTGTGGTTCACTTTGTATTGCACAAGTACACCAAGAGGAGTGTAGAGGTTAGAGATGTGGTTGGTCACAAGAGGAGTGTTATCGGTAGTAAAGCCTAGTGAGAGGTAGAAATTCTGAGTACTTGAGGGAGATACGTGAAAGACCAACACTTGAGGTGGTATTTGTGTAGTTGCATTATGAGTAATTGTGAACGTTGATCGGTGAGCATTGAAAACCGATATTATGTAATGTAAACGTTTTTCGGGTGAGCGTTGAAAACCCGATTGTGATAGTGGATTCTCCCCGGGAGTGAGGAGCAAAGATGTAGTTCGAGGGGACTGAACTCCGTGATTATTTTCTTGTGTTTGTGTTTGGCATTGGCGCATTTATTCTTATATATTTTCATATCGTCATTGTTGCATCTTTATATCGCCCTTAGTTTAAATGTATATTCTAGCTCATATATCTTATTGTATTTCATACTTGCTAGGATAATTTATTAATTAGTTTTAAATTGGCATAAATCGGATTAGATTAGCATTCACCTTATTCACCCCCCCTCTAGGGTGCTTTCAATATCTGCTCACTTTCACTCAACAATGGGTAAAGACTGTAGGATACCCAAGGGTCTCTAATGTTCTACCTTCACCTGCTGATAGGTAAAGCATTTAGCTACATACTCCACAATATCCCTATACATACTGCTCCACCAAAAATATCTCTTTAAGTCCTTATACATCTTGGTTGTGCCTGGATGCACAGTGTATCTGGTACGGTGCGCCTCATCAAATAGATCTCTCTTCAACTACAGATTATTTAGCACACTACTAGCCGACCCTTCATTCGAAGGCCCCCATCTGCTCCAATGGCCCAATCTGTCTTGGGTTCTTTGGAAATTTCCCCCCTTCATGTTTAAATCCAAGAGTTCTCCAGTTGAGCGCTGACCACTCTATCCATCCAGGATGGCAGTATGGTTAACGCTCCTAAAAATGCACTACATCCGCCAATCTCTGGCCTAAAATCAAATTGACTAAGTTTACAAAGATCTCGATATAATGAGTTGTAGGCAAAAAAAATTACCTTAATCCCTTCATAGTAACTTGGAACAGGCAAAAGAGCTTAAGCGTCCGTCTGTGGGAAGGTAAGACGACTCCCCTAGGGTCCAACTGACTCAATCCTCTTGAAGCTGATTAGAATGTCAGTGCGCCCTTCAAGGACCTAAGTCGACAAAACCCCCTATGCCAACTCGCCCTCACCTCAAAGACTTTAGGACGAGACCTCGAGCCGAGACCTCTCGTGTTAACTTGAAGGATGACCTTAGTCGATTTGAGAATCAATAGACCCTGAGCCGAGACCCTTTTGTCGACTCGAAGGGTGGCCTTAGTCGACTCAAAGTCTGAGACCCAGAGACCCAGAGCTGAGACCGTTTAGCAGACTCGAAGGAAAGCCTTAGTCGACTCCTCTTCCCGAAGTTGACTTGCCAAGAGCCCCTTCACTTTGAAGACCAAATAGCCGAGACCCTTCGTGTCGACTCGAAGGGCGGTGTTAGTCCGCTCCATGAGACGACACCCCATGTAAACCCGAAGGGTGGTCTAAGTCGACCCGAAGCAAAGCGAACCCATCTAGTTCGCCAGCACAAATAGGGGCCCACTTGAGTTGTCCAGCACGAGTCGAGTCGGGCTCGCCTATTTAGCCGACTCACCATCACAAAGGCTCGAGCTCGCTTGAAGACCAAGCTCGCCTGACAGCTAGAAACCCGTCAGCACTATCAACAGCCCACTTGGAGTATGGGAACAGTCACACCAGTGGTCATATCCCACGTTTCAAGGGGAGAGCATGGCGTTCCTCACCCAAGCATGGCCATATCCCACAAATCTAGGAATTGGTCAGCCATTAACGACTATAAGAAGAGGCGGCTAAGAGGACCCTCTAGATGGTCACAGCCCACAACTAGGGTGGCTGTTAGGCCCTCTAGGTGGTCACATCCCACAGCTAAGGCAGCTATTAGGCCCCTTAGGTGGTCACATCCCACAGCTAGGGCGGCTGGCTCCGTGACCCCTACTAGTGGTCAAATCCCATAAATCAAGGGATGACTTATACCATTCCTTGCATATTTAAAGTCACTTTCAGCTAACGTGAAAGGGGTTGATTGGCTGCCTAGTTTTGGTTGGCTAATCACCCCACTTCTGAAGGTTGAACCTTGGCTCATTTTGCTAAAGACACCCTTTGATGAAGGAGACTCGTCTGAATTCTCAGACTTAAGACTCCCAAGCTCTTTGCAAACTGTTGCAATGTAGCTCTCTCCAAATAGTCAGCTCTCCAAGCAGAGGCTTCCGTCGGCTGGTAGAACATTCTTGGCTATAAGCTTAAATTGTTGAGATAAACTCGATCTGAACTCTCAGATTTGAGGCTCATTGGCTCTTTAGCCCTCTCTAAGCTTTCGACCTTGATATTTCTCAAGCTCGGGTAGTCAAACTCAACCACACCAAAGCTTCTACTGCATACTAAAGCTCAACCATAACTTTGATCGTATCGTCCAAGGGAAGCAAACTCAGCACGAGCATTGAGGAAGGCCTCCTATCGCTACCGAAGAACCCATGTTAAACAAGAAGGGTCATTCCCTTCTCCTCTGTTGTAAACATTGATCATTAGTTTGTAATAAGCCAGTATTATAAATACAAACGACCCCTCATCGGGAAGTCAAATTTTACACCCAAAACGAGCACCTCAAAGCTATAAGCCCGTGACGATGCTTCCTACTCAATGCATCTGCTACGACGTTCGCCTTTCTTAGATGACACTGAAGTGCAAACTCGTAATCTTTGATGAACTCAACCCATCATCGTTGCCTCTGGTTGAGTTCCTTCTGGGAAAAGAGGTATTTCAGACTCTGATGGTTTGTAAATAGTTCAAATTGTACTGCATAAAGAGAATGCCTCCACACTTAAAGTGCAAAGGCCATTGCTACCAAATCCAAGTCATGAGTGGGATAATTCTGCTCATGAGTCCTCAAGTGTCGTAAGATGTAGGCCACTACTCTCTGAGTCTGTATCAAAATGTCTCCTAGTCCCGACAACGATGCATTTATGTAGAAAACAAAAGTCTTGTCATTGCCCGGGATAATCTGCACTGGTGCGGTAGTCAACTTGGCCTTTAAGGTCTCAAAGGCTTTCTGACATTCTGAAACCTAAACGGACTGAACACCCTTCTTCGTAAGGTGTGTCAGAGGGGTCACAATCTTTGAAAAACCCTGAATGAATTTTTGGTAGTAACCGGCAAGCCCTAAAAAGCTACGAATCTCTGTAACGGTCTCGGAGGCTCCCAATCAAGAACTGCCTCGACTTTAGCTAAATCAATTGCAATGCCCTCCTTGGTGATGACGTAGCCCAAAAATCTAACTTCTAAAAGTTAAAACTCACATTTTGCTAAACTTAGCATTTAACTAGTGCTCTCACAAAGTCTGTAATGCTAATCAAAGGTGTTGTTCATGTTAGGTCTCATGTTTATGAGCCTACTATCTAATCTAGTTTTAGTTATTAACAAATAATTCCTAACAATATTTATTGAATGTTTACATTTAATTGTTGGGTATTCTACACAAAGATCCTCCATTGGAGGTTGGATGGATTGCGTCTTAACGATGACATTCATGGAGGTTGGAAAAATATCGGAATGAAGCCATTTGTAATTCAAAGTCAAATTCAAG
>NC_033797.1:117202483-117237751 GCF_001876935.1 Asparagus officinalis
CCAAGCCCAGATCTGGGCCCAGATCTGTCCTATAAATAGATCCGAAGGCTCATTATTTCAGGGTGGGACTTTTTTAAGGCGAAACTCTGCTGGATCAAGAACTAAATCTCGGAGTTTTGGAGCTTGGAAGACTCGGACTTTTCAGATCTGGTTCTTGGCGATCGTCTACGTCAAATAAGGCAGGAGTTCGAGAGAGATCAGATCTGAGATCCACACGGTTATCCTCCGGATCAAAACTTGGTTTTTGATCCCGAGAAGAGTATCGATTTCGCTTGGTCGATTTCGATTACTTAGGGCTATTATTTCCTTGGTGAAATAATCCCCTCGGCTGTTATTTCTTTCGTGAAATAACACCCGTCATACCGTGTAGATCCGACCGGATCAAGATCGCGCGGTGGTCCACGGATTAACCCCGGCGCAGGCAAAGAACCCACACAAGCAAGAGACCGCAAAACATGATCTTACGATTTGTTCGAATCAAGAAAAGTTGTAATTTTTCTTTTTTTCTTTGATTTCGTTGTAACCGGATCTTATAAAAAGACCGGATCTTTTGTAACCGATAAACTGTTGCTCAAGAAAACAATGACATCAATGAAAACAATTTTCCCCGCGAACAGTGCTTAAGTAGGTTTTAATTGTTTTGGTTCTTTAACTTGTGTGTTTTTTTGTGAAGGAAACACTTGGAGCTTGAAGATCACGGATTGAAGAACTAGGATTTGAAGATTTGCTTTCAGGTAAGTCCTCTTTCTAGTTTTTAATTTCACCCTTTAGCTACTTCTTCATAATTAGAGACAACTAGGACTTATAAAAAAAATTTTATTTTTCGTTGACCATAATAAAATTCACCCTCTATTTTGACATTTACTAACAAGATAATAAATTCAAACAAATCCCCCCCTTCTCATTTGTTTGATTGTTAACCCTAATTAAAAAAAAGATTTTTCTTTTCCATCCTTTTTAGTTGCTTTTAATTCATAAGGTTGCATTTCATATTGATAGTAGGAATTCACCAAGTGATTTGAGCATCTTGATATAGCACACACTTAAAAATATTTTTAAGAGCAAAACCCCATAATCAAGATAAGGTGAGGGATTTCATCACCCTTTCCTTAGCCCAAAAATCACTAATTCCTCACTTCGCAAACCCAAGCTTAATAAAACTCATTAGACGTTGGCCCCTAAGTATTCGAGCTCAATAAGGAACAAGAAATCCTTAAGTGAACCGGTTTAAGTTTTCTCAGATTAGTTGGTGTCTAAGGCAAGGTTTAGGCGTTGCGTAAAGCGCTCCGTAAGGAACGCGGTACTTAATTGATCTCTGATCACCCTTTAGTACTATCCTTACCTGGCTAACTACCTGGATAAAACTTTTATCTTTTCACTATAGGAGTTTTTGGTTAGGAGCTGGTCTAGTGAATTAGGCTAAACCCTAGAATTAGAGTGATTGAAAAGTGATTGTTTTGATTTATTTTAGTTAAGATTTTTCTTTATCCTTTTCTTCTCATAAAAAAAAACTAATTTTTTTCTTCTTAAAAAAATAATAAAAATAAAAAGAAATATTTTGGTGTATGCAACAGTGGATTAGGGATAATACACGTCGATTAATTCGCTTTAAACCAATCATAGAAATGGAGCATCCTAATCCACCCGTTCTTCATGATATGTGCTATCCCATTAGGAATGTAATCCCCTCGTGCATTAGGCTCCCTGAAATAAATAGGATAAATTTTAAGCTTAGACCGCAATACATAAATATGCTTCCCAAATTCCTTGGTAATGAAACAGAAGATGCATATATTTTTATTTCAGAATTTGAGGAAGTGTGTATTATGATTAAAATGAGAGAATTAAACAAAGATGCGATTAAGCTTAGATTTATTCCATTTGCTCTTAAGGATAAAGCTAAAAAATGGCTGTACAGCTTACCCACAAATTCCATCTCAACTTGGGATGAATTTATCACCGTTTTTTTTAAGAAATTTTTCCTTATTCATAAAACGGTAAAGCTTAGGAACAACATTCAAAACTTTAAAATTATCCCGGGAGAACCTTTTTGGAAGTATTTTGACCGATTTAAAGATCTTCTCATCCAATGTCCTCATCACAGTTTAGAAAAATGGCGATTGTGCCAAATAATTTATGAGGGATTAGATTATTCTGCAAAAACTTCCTTAGAATCAATGTGCCACGGGGATTTCATGAGGAAAAACGCTGATGAAGCGTGGGAGTTTTTAGAGAGTCTTTCTGAAAAAACAATGCAATGGGAACACTGTGATGACAGGGTTTCATCAGTTCCCCATTCTAAGTCAGTGGTCTTTCCTTGGAGTCAAACATTGCTTCTGAAGCGAAGATGGCGACAATTCTGCGGAGGTTAGAAGCCTTAGAAATTATGGAACGAGCTCCAGCTCAACTCAATCATGTTTCTCTCCCAGGATGTCACAATTGTCAGTCTCCTACCTACGTTTCAGAGGAATGCCCTCTCCTAGAAAACAACAATGCATTAGAACAGATGAACGCTGTATTCCAGCATCCTAGAAATGATCCATTTTCTCCAACCTATAATCCAGGTTAGAGAAATCATCCCAACTTTGCATGGAATCAAGGAAATTCTCCCGAAACTCAAAACTTCACTCCCGCTTCGACCTAACATTTTCCTAGGGAAAACACAGTTTCTTTCAATTCTCATCCATAATTTCAATAATCCAATCTGCCATATCAAAATCAGTCTCCTCTTCATCAAGCTGTAATTCAGACTCCTCACAATCCAGATCAGGATAAACGTCTCAATATCTTGGAAAGGGGTTTAGAAACCATAATTAAGGCCTCTACTCAAACCACGAATATGTTGACTCAAACGTCTAGCACGCTGAATTCCTTCATGCAATCAACCGGACAAATGCTCAACTCCAACACTCAAGCTATAGCTAGATTAGAATCCCAACTTGGTCAACTAGCTAGTGCCGTGAGTGAAAGAGAGAAAGGAAAATTTCCGAGTCAACCCGTGGTCAACCCTAATAACACAGGATGCAGTTCATCCTATGAAGCTCAAGTGAATGCAATCCATTCACTTCGGTCAGGTAGACAGGTCGATAATCAAGTGAGAACTCCTCCAAGTCAAACTCTTGATCCTGTACAAATTCCTTCTCCTTCTCCTTCTGATGAATCTATTCAACAATCACTCCCCTCAGATGACCAAGAACCTGAACCCGAACTTGAGCCTGCTTTTGATAGATTTAGACCAGTTGCTCCCTTTCCAGATAGACTCAGGTCTAGGAAACACTCTCCTCAGGAGGAGAAGATCCTAGAAACATTCAAGCAGGTTAAGGTCAACATTCCTCTCTTAGATGCAATTGAACAAATTCCATCTTATGATAAATGTTTAAAAGAATTGTGCACTAAGAAGAGGAGAATAAATGTTTCAAAGAAAGTCTTTTTAGCCGCCAATATCAGTGAAATGATGTCAAATCCCATACCTTTGAAACGTAAAGATCCAGGTTCCCCCATCGTTTCATGTATCATTAGTAATACTCACATTGATAAGGCGCTTTTAGACTTAGGGGCTAGTGTCAATTTGCTTCCATATTCAGTCTATCAGCAATTGGGTCTAGGTGTACTGAACCCAACCAAATGTACCTTACAGTTGGCTGATAGATCTGTCAAGGTCCCTATGGGTGAGTTAGAGGATGTTCTGATTAAGGTTGGAGATTTTATTTTTTCAGTAGATTTTGTAGTCTTGGAAACACAGCCTATTTTCAATCCCAAAGGACAGACACCTGTCATCTTAGGACGACCGTTCTTAGCCACTTCTAATGCTCTCATCAACTGTAGAACTGGTCAAATGAAGCTGTCCTTTGGGAATTTGACTGCTGATCTCAACATTTTTAATCCAGGGGACCAACCAAATAATCAGCCTCTAGAAATAAATTACATTTAGGAAAGATCAAGAGAAGAAGAAGAAGAAGAAGAAGAGTCTGATTTGAGTTTTGAGGAAATTTTTGATGAAGAGTTAGAGTTTTTAGAAGAAGCAGATCAGGTCCTTGAGAATAATAAAACTGTGTTAAACATGTGCTGCTTTGAATTAAATGTTGAAGAACTCTTTCTTGATAAACTTAGATTCTTGGAGAATAATCAACAACCAAATTTTCAGAACTTCACAGAAGAATTGGTTGTTAGAAAATAAAACTTTACAGTACAAGAGTCTAAGTTCATTAAGAAATGTAAAATGCATGACACTAATAATACCTACCTTACTTTGTTGCAAGAATTACTGAACACCACGAAATACTTGGAAATTCACATTATTGATTATATCATTCTGAATTTGTTTAAAATCCGGGAAAGAATTTTCAACAGTAAGGTAGGATTCAATGTTGAACAGGAACTCCTCATGTTGAATATTTCATTCTACATTATTTATTTTATTTATTTCAGAATAATAAAAAGAATTTATTCTTCTCTCATTTGAGAGCTTCTTGTTCAGTTGTTAAAAAAAGGAAAAAAATAAAAAAAAAAGAGAAAAGAAAAAAAAGAAAAAAAAAAGAAAAGAAAAAGAAGATTAAATTTTTTTTATCTCATCCTCCTCAGACCAAAGGTAATTGCAGATTTTTATCAGCCGATTAAATGTAAGTGCTTCACTTCTTATCTGCTTTACTTTATGCATCATAGAGTTTGCATTGAGGACAATACAAAATTTAGGTGTGGGGGTGAGAATTAGTTATTTTTTCTCTTTATTTTACATTTTTGTTACATTTTTTTTCCTTTTTCTTAAAATTTTTTTTTGTCACTTGCCAAATTGATAGAGTTATGTAATAATTGATTTATTTGATAAATTTAAAATTTTCTAATCCCTAGTTGGTTATTTACTTAAGTTCATCTTTTATGATAACTCTAAATAAATTTCTTAAGAAATGATTTTCAAAGTAGTATACTTTACTTAAGCCTTAACCTATATTTTTATTTAAAATAGAGGAATTTATACATGCTTAGCTTAGAGTTGAAAAATAATTTTTCAAAGTGTCTTGATTTACATATTTTTCAAAATATATATACATATACAAAAAAAAATTGCAAAAGAAGAGTGCGAAAAATGGGCACAAAAAAAAATTTGCAAAAGAAGAGTGCGAAAAATGGGCACAAAAAAAACTCTTGAATTCTAGGTGATTCTATATTATAATGCCTAAGCTGACCAAGTAATTAAGCCCAAGGAGTATTTCCATACTTAATGACCTAAGCCCAATTGGGTTGGGATCCATTGGCCCAAAACTCATTAAAAGATCACTTAGAAAGCCCGTTAAAATAGAAAAAAAAAAACACCAAGGATGAAAGAGTTAAAAAATAACAATAATAATAATAAATGTTTTATAGTTGTATATATGGTCTTGGAAAATATTTTAGATCAAGCAACTTGAAAATTATTTAAAACAAAGAGTTGGCATGTTCTTTTCAAAACTTTTAAATTAAATTTCTAAGTTTGGCTTGGTTTTGTATTGCTACAATGGGAAGATTTTCTTGAAAATATACCTTAGAGTTATATACAAAAATGTTTTCTTGAGTGATAACTGGCTCCAATTAGATTATCTAAAAGTTATCAAGTGAATTTAGTTATTTACTGACTTCTTTAATTTGGCAAGTTCTTAGTTTGCACATAAATGAATGAAAATATAAATAAATATTATTAAATATAAAAACCCCTAAAAATCTCTCTTCTCTATTTTGTAGCATCTTAGAAGCCCATGAAGCAAAAGCTTAAAAGAGGAAAATGATTGAAGTCCAAAGAGCAAAGCCCATAAAAAAAATACACCAAGGAAGCTATGCTTGGACTTGGATGCAGAGTTGGATCTTCATTCTTTATTCTCAAATGAAATTTTCGAATTTGAAGGCCAAAGCCTATTAAAAACGGATTACACCAAGGAGTCTTCAATGGGCCGAAAATCAAATGCCATTGGACTTGTTTGCTGCAGACCTGGATTGTTATTTTTCCCAATGGACCGGACTTGACATAGGCTTTGAATTTTAATCATATGCATTGGATTTCAGCTCTCAGGACCGGACTTAGGCTGCAACTTGATTTTCATTCATTTTTGAAAATCATATGGGCCTCCTATGTTGGGCTAGAGAAGAACAAAAAGCAAATTCTTCACTAACAAATTCAAAGGAGGAGATTGCTTTGCTTGGGCTCAAGACAAATTCAATGGCTCATATTCATTGATGATTACTTGTTCGCGGTGAAAGTTGTAGTTTTCATTGACGTTGTGACGCCCCTGGGTTCACACAAGGCTGCAGTCCGAGGTGAAACCAGAAATGTCAAACCTGCCATGCACCATACCGTGCAATAACATGTTTCACCATCACAATTACTATCTCTCTAGTGGAATCAACAACAAGTGTAGGTACAAAGCAAGTAAACGATATACAAGAATCAACTGATGAAATAATAGAGATCAAATTAATATTTCACCATCTAATATATTGGAATACAAATAAATGTCTGAAATAAATAAACTGGAGTTCTCAACAAGTCTCAAATACAAAATGTCTGACAAAGGGAAATAAGGCACACAGCCTTTAAAATTTCTAGAATAAAACTCTCACATGTCTACACAAAAGTCTACAGTGGAGCTCAAAAGAAAATATAACTAAATAGACGGCTAAAACTAAAATGCGTCGCCATCAACCTGCGACTCTCCGGGCCCCTGGCTCGTTACCTGAAAGGGGGAGGGACAACGAGCGTCAAAGCACTAGCGAGCAACATCACAACCAACCCCAAGGGGTAGGGCTCGTTGTATATGAAAATACAGTTGATATATAAAAATATAAAAATTATTTATACTAACAATAGTGGGTTTTAGTACTTAGGAAATTACAACACGAGCATAGGTACGTCGAACGAAATAATCCAAACAAGGAAACCCTCATGTATATACCTTGTATCTCAAATTGTAAATCCCTAAATACAACCCGAGGTTTTACACAAGAAACAATAAAGAAAAGAAAATCAAACCCAACTCTACCGATACAATTTAAATGTGTCAAAATAATAATAAATATCATGTCCAGCCTAGGTAGCTATCATGTCCCAGCTTCATATAATATGTCGTGTTCCAAACTCGGTTAAGAAACATACTCAAGGTTTAGCAATTATCCAACATAAGACTGTAATAGATTATAGTCCAACACGAGGACTCAAATGGATTATAGTCCAACACGAGGACTTTAATGGATTATAGTCCAACACGAGGACTGTGTGTATGAAACATGGAATACTAATAGTATAGGTATACATATTCTACCCTTGTACATGCCTCGCTGTACAGATCTAAGCTTGTGTTAGAAAAATGTCATCTTACATATGTAGATGGAATACTAATAGCATGAGAAACGAACACTAGCATGTTAGACCTAACTTTTAACTCCTAAACATGAGTGAAAGCATTTAATCAAAATAAAAACTCATATTTGTTATTCTTAAAAAAATTTCCAGATCTGGGTTTTCATCAAAAACTTGTTGGTGAGGATTTCAAATCTGAAACACATGATTTCTAGCATTCACCCTAATAAGAGCATTGATTTATACTTGAAAATAAGTCTTAGGCTCAATAAAACTCATGAAAAACATTTGTAAACTATTGAAAACATGGGAGAAGGATTAGGCGAGATGTTACTCGCCTCAGATGTGATGAAGAATGATCCCCTTCGCTGAATATCTTGTTTCTAAATTTCTTGTCTTCTCTAGCAAGTATACAAACTGGGATTTCGATCGTAGTCAAATCAACCTGAAGCTAAATCTCCGATGCGTTCAACACTCACTGCTGCTCTTATCATGAAGTTGCTTCTTGAACATTAAAATATGAAATACTTTATGTACACTAGACATCGGTGCGGGAAAGTCTAGTCCATATGAAATAGCTCTAATAAGCTCCAAAATCCGAAACGGTCCAATATATCTCAACTCAAGCTTTCTCCGCCTTCCGAATCGCTGAATGTCTTTCATAGGCGATACTTTCAGCATAACTAACTCTTCAAATCTAAAACTCTAAATGTCCTCATCTCTTATCTGCATAGCTCTTTTGCTGACTCTGGGCGGCTAGAATATGTTCTCTGCTCAATGTTACTTTCTCAGTAATCTGTCTCATAAGCTCTGGCCCAAGCATTAAACTATCCTCCGGCTCTACCCAACACATAGGCGATCTGCAATGCCTCCCGTACGATGCTTCGTATAGGGTCACACCAATTATCGCTTGATAACTGTTGTTATAAGTGAACTCTATCAGTAGAATATGATTCCTTCCATCTACCTTGAAAGTCAATGACATAAGCCCGCAACATGTCCTCCAACAACTGATTTACTCTTTCCGTCCGACCATCCGTCTCGATCCGATACAATCATGTCTGAAACTCCCGATCCGATACAATCGTGTCTGAAACTCCATGAAGTCAACTATCTCCCCAACAAATATCCTCGCATATCGATACAATCGTGTCTGAAACTCCATGAAGTCAACTATCTCCCCAACAAATATCCTCGCATATGCCTCGACGGTATAAGTAGTCCTCACTGGAATGAAATGTGCTGACTTTATTAGTCTATCCATTATCACCCAAACAAAATTATTTTTTTTCTTCGACTTCGGCAACCTTACAATAAAGTTCATAAAAATGTCCGCCCACTTTTGTTCCGAAATGGATAAAGACCGAAGTGTTCCTACCGGTCTCTGATGTTCCACCTTTACTTGCTGATAGGTACGACACTTAGCTATATACTCTGGAATCTTCCTACGCCTATCACTCTACCAAAAGTGTCTCTTTAAGTCCTTGTACATCTTAGTTGTTCCTGGATGTACTGAATCGCGAATTTATAGTCCTCAATAAACTCAATCCACCGTTGCTGTCTCTGGTTGAGTTCCTTCTGGAAGAAAAGATACTTCAAACTCTGATGGTCGATGAACAACTCAAAATGCACTCCATACAAATAATGTCTCGTGACTTCAGTGCAAATATCACTGCTACTAACACCAAATCATGAGTGGGGTAGTTCTGCTCGTGCACCCTAAATTGTCATGAGATATATGCTTCTATCCTCTGAGTCTGCATCAAGATGCCTCCTAAACCTGCCAATGATGCATATGTGTAGACAACGTATGTCCTGTCGCTGCTCGGAATAGTCAAAACCGATGCTGTAGTCAACTTAGTCTTTAAAGTATCAAAGGCCTTCTGGCACTCCGTGTTCTAAATAAACTGTACACCCTTCTTCGTAAGGCGTGTAAGTGGAGCCGAAATCTTCAAGAAGTCTAGGATGAACTACCTGTAATAACCGGCTAACCCAAGAAGCTTCAAATCTCTGTCACCATCTTTGACGATTCCAAATCAAGAACTGCTATAACCTTAGCCGGATCCACTAATATGTCCTTTCTACTGATGACGTGGCCGAGAAATTCTGACTCCTGAAAGTCAAAACTCGCACTTGCTGAATTTGGCATAGAACTGATGCTCTTCTAGAGTCTGCAAAGCAAACCTTAAACGCTACTCGTGTTCTACCTCCGATCTCGAATATATGAGAATATCATCGATAAAGACAATCACAAACTGGTCTAAGAAGGGACGAAGAACTCGGTTCAAAGATACTCCAGTGAGTAATACTCTAAGATAATAACTTATTTATCTAACTCTATCTGTAGCTCCCTCACATCAGTAGGTGTCATACGATAGGGTGCTCGGGATATCGGTACTGTGCTCGGCTACAACTCGATGCAGGAACCAACCTCTCTCACTGGAGGAAATCTAGGTATGTCCTGAAAGACATCCTGATACTCTGAGACAACTTCGGCCTCGCACAAATCAGTACACTGATCCCTCAGAATTACCTACTCGACGTATACCAGAAATGGCTCTACATTTCGATCACCCTGTGAGGTTGCTACTCACAAGCTGATTGTTTCAGTAAAACAGTCGATACCAATATAGTATGATGATAGCTAATCTATACCAAGAAAAGAAAAATGTTGAAATTTGAAATCAGCAACACGTTCAACTCGATGACTAACTCAGACTCATCTAGTCTGATGACACATCTCCTACAGATAAAAGGGACACTCCTTCTAGAGGAGTAGAGACTGACAACGGAATAACTATGGAATGTGCTACAAGCTGAAACCTATCAACGAAGGTATGAAAGATAAGAAGTAAGCAAATTTCCGAACTCAAACTAGATCCGAGCTGAAAAGGAAATTACGAAGAAAGCTCCGCTCGTACCCTGATCACGCGGTACTAATGAATAGACTCTGCTGGATAACGCAAATCTCCTGGGTGATGCAAATATGGCCTGCTGACCCTTAATCCTCGTATTAACAAGTAATGCCTCTATTTCCCCACTGCTGGCTGTAATTACGACTCTGAGACGGTCGTTCGTGACCTCTATCTTGCTGGCTCCCTGCTGGTGTACTGCGATAATTCTTTCGCTTTTTGTTCGATCTTGTTGTGGTTGTAACATGTACTCCGAATTCTGTGCTACTTCGGCGCTCTCGAATCATATTGTGCTCCTTTCTTATATTGTCCTTGTTGCTGGGTTAAAATCATTCTCCCGTTGCTAGGATTCTCTTGTCATTGTCATTTTTACTATTCTGGTTTTAATTTCTTCCTTCACTACGGGTATATCTCCCTGCTTCACTAAGACTAGTTTTAACTGCTTGTTGAAGTAGTGACTAAAATTCTCCCAAATAGATGATAATTGCTACCCGTCAAAAATCTGGATGTTGTTGCTACCCTCTAGCTATGTCCTTAGTACTGAATACATCTAGCTTCTGCTTGGTACTAAGTCGACGTTAAAGAAATTTTCACATACTCCTTCCCTTATAGGTGGTAAATGAAGTTGGTGCGCATTGAAACTCTGGTGCTCTTATTGTATGATATCTTTTTTTTTCTTTCAGAGTTAAACCTCCTACTCTGCGGCTCTATAAACAGCTGATTGTGATGGTGGTGCCTTCATAAGTATTGCTTCTTTACTTTATTGCTTCTTTACTTTCACGACGGGTACAACCGGTGATGGAACTCCTGAAAGTAGTACTACTGACGGTAACAGATACACTTCTAGCTTCTCGAGTGTTGTAAGATCTTGTTGCTAACGGTGCCATGAAGTCGATCAAATACTATGGAGCCTGCTGCGGCTCGGTTCTGCATGCCCAGCTCTCCAGGTACGAGTTTTACCTCGACCACATCCTTGTTTCGATATTTATAATATCAAAAGGAGAGCTTAATTATCACAGTAAGTGAGATAATAAATAAATATATATATACATTGTATCACAATACAAATTCATAACACATAGTATTCACGCAAATACCTTCAATCAACATAAAATAGTTGTCAAAAAAAAATATTCTCGAATTTTGAGATATACGCAGATACCGTCCTCACTCATACTAGGAAATCCTTAGCGGACTCTATACATGAATCCTAAGAAACTCTAACCTAGCTCCACGACTCGACACAGGATGATCCTAAGGATACTGGAACTAGAGCTCTGATACCAACTGTGACGCCCCTGGGTTCACACAAGGCTACAGTCCGAGGTGAAACCAGAAATGTCAAACCTGCCATGCACCACACCGTGCAATAACATGTTTCACCATCACAATTAACATCTATCTAGAAGAATCAACAACTGGTGTAGGTACAAAACAGGTAAGAGATAATACAAGGAATATGATAGATTTCGGATTAAGACATCTCATCAACCAAATAAGCTGGAATACAAAGTCAATGTCTGAAATGAATAATAACAGTCTGGAGATCTCAACATGTCTCAAAATACAAAACATCTGATACATGAAATAAGGCACACAGACTTTACAACTCTAGAATATAAATCTCTCAAGTCTAAAAATGTCTCGAGTGGAGTACAAATATGAAATACATCTAATAAGATGATAAGCGGGCACTAATAAAGAAAAATCGCCCTCAACCTGCGACTCTCCGGGCTCCGGGCTCGTTACCTGAAAGGGGAGGGACAACGAGCGTCAAAGCGCTAGCGAGCAACATCACAACCAACCCTAAGGGGTAGGGCTCGTTGTTTATGAAAATACAGTTGATATATAAAAATATAAAAATTATTTATACTAACAATAGTGGGTTTTAGTACTTAGGAAATTACAACACGAGCATAGGTACGTCGATCGAAATAATCCAAACAAGGAAACCCTCATGTATATACCTTGTATCTCAAATTGTAAATCCCTAAATACTAAACCCGAGGTTTTACACAAGAAACAATAAAGAAAAGAAAATCAAACCCATCTCTACCGATACAAATTAAATGTGTCAAAGTAATAATAAATGTCATGTCCAGCCTAGGTAGCTATCATGTCCCAGCTTCATATAATATGTCGTGTTCCAAACTCGGTTAAGAAACATACTCAAGGTTTAGCAATTATCCAACATAAGACTGTAATAGATTATAGTCCAACACGAGGACTCAAATGGATTATAGTCCAACACGAGGACTTTAATGGATTATAGTCCAACACGAGGACTGTGTGTATGAAACATGGAATACTAATAGTATAGGTATACATATTCTACCCTTGTACATGCCTCGCTGTACAGATCTAAGCTTGTGTCAGAAAAATGTCATCTTACATATGTAGATGAAATCATAAATACTACAATTTAATACCCGATAAACAAGGCAACTTCTCATGTTCAAAAATGATAAACGGAACCCTCGATCATATATGAACACTGTATGAAAGTATAAGCACAGTAGGTGATCAATCAGAAACACAACGAAATAGGAAAAACTTCGATGAGTCGACTCATAATCAGCTATGAGTTGACTCATGACTCATGGGTCGACTCATGACTCATGGGTCGACTCATGAACTGACGAGTCGACTCAGCAGACACAAATGAATAATAGGGATTGACTTAGTGAGTCGACTCATGACAGTCATGGGTCGACTCAACCTGATGAGTCGACTCAAGATGAGTCATGAGTCGACTCACGGGCTAAAAACTGCATATTTTACAACTGCAGCTCGTCCATCTCGTTCCATACTCCTACTATACGGATCTTCACCTCCATAACTATCAATTCTAGACTATGAGGCAGTGATAAATTCATGTATAGCATGAGAAACGAACACTAGCATGTTAGACCTAACTTTTAACTCCTAAACATGAGTGAAAGCATTTAATCAAAATAAAAACTCATATTTGTTATTCTTAAAAAAATTTCCAGATCTGGGTTTTCATCAAAAACTTGTTGGTAAGGATTTCAAATCTGAAACACATGATTTCTAGCATTCACCCTAATAAGAGCATTGATTTATACTTGAAAATAAGTCTTAGGCTCAATAAAACTCATGAAAAACGTTTGTAAACTTTAAAAAAACATGGGAGAGGATTGGGCGAGATGTTACTTGCCTCAAGTGCTGACAAATCCCCAGAAGATGATCCTCCTTCAATCTGAACCGCGAAACCCCACCGAGAATCCTTCGAAACGCCCCAAAAACGCCAAAATCCGAGCTAGGGTTTAAAGAGGAGAGAGAGGAGGGGGCTGAGGCTATTAGGGTTCAAAAGAGGATTCTAAGAGCTTCAAAACGAGTATATATACCTAGGGTAACAACCGGGTTTGGTATAGATAAAACCCAACCCGAAACAGAACCAAAACTGGCGTCTGCACGCCCAGCGGTCGACTGCCTGACAGTCTGCACACAGATTGAGGTTCGGTATAAAAGCCATAACTTTTTGATACGACCTCGGAATGAGGTAATCTAAGATTCGTTGGAAAGCTGTTGAAGAGAACTACAACTTTGGTCTTTTGCGTTTTTCCAAATTCTAACTGAAACGATATATAAAACACATAAACTCTTAACTAGCCATAGATTTCCAGATTTATACATCGAGCATGAAATGTGCATTTGCTCTTATATATATACATATATACATTGAATTGATCTCAAATCAATTATTAGCATACTCAAACATCATAATATATTATTTATAAATGTATAATATATTTATTATTATTTATCATAAAATATTTAAATTTTTCGGGGTTTTACATTCTCCCCCCCTTAAAGGAATTTCGTCCTTGAAATTCAGAAATCATACTTAAGCAAATAATAATACTAGAGAAGCACGTAGAGGGTCTAATTCAACCTGAAACCATAAACATAAACATCTCAGAATATTTACTCTTGATAAGCATACTGGGATATTTATATTTAACTGTCCAGGATGACTATATTCCCACTCAACCCTTAATCGAATGGAACTAGTACGTCTGGCGAAAAATCCAAACAAAGAACCCCCCATATATATACCATGTGCTCCAAAAGATTAAGAATTAAGCGGAAATATCCTCATTCTAGCATTAAATCTAAATATAACCACACAAATAATCGTACATATAAATCAATCCACTTCCTCAATAGGTGTAGGAAGTCGCGCGGCATAACATATTCGCGCTCCCGAAAATCATCTTCGATGTCTACACTTAACCATCAAAAATGTAAATACCCCTACTTAACCCCTAATTAAATGGAACAAGTACATCGAGCAAAAAATCCAAACAAGGAACCCCTCATATATATACCATATGTTCCAAGTACTTAGGAGATAAGTGTTAATACCCTCATTTTAGTGTTAAGTATAAACATCACCATACAGGTAACCATAAGCCATAAACAAGTCATACAAAAATTTGATTTACTTGATCAAACAATTGTGGGTAGTCGCGATGTATATTCTCCTCGCGCTCCTGAGAAACCTCCTCAACTCCTTTCCGATTCCACTGAATTTTCACCAAGGGAACAATATCTTGTTTCTAAATTTCTTGTCTTCTCTAGCAAGTATACAAACTGAGATTTCAATCGTAGTCAAATCATCCTGAAGCTAAATCTCTGATGCGTTCAACACTCACTGCTGCTCTTATCATGAAACTGCTTCTTGAACATTAAAACATGAAATACTTTATGTACACTAGATATTGGTGCTGGAAAGTCTAATCCATATGAAACAGCCCCAATAAGCTCTCAAGCTTTCTCCGCCTTCCAAATCGCTGAACGTCTTTCATAAACGATACTTTCAGCATAACTAACTCTTCAAATCTAAAACTCTAAATGTCCTCATCTCTTATCTGCATAGCTCTTTTGCTGACTCTGAGCGGCTAGAATATGTTCTCTGCTTAATGTTACTTTCTCAGTAATATGTCTCATAAGGTCTGGCCCAAGCATTAAACTATCCTCCGGCTCTACCCAACATATAGGCGATCTACAATGCCTCCCGTACGATGCTTCATACGGGGCCACACCAATTATCGCTTGATAACTGTTGTTATAAGTGAACTCTATCAGTAGAATATGATTCCTTCCATCTACCTTGAAAGTCAATGACATAAGCCCGCAACATGTCCTCCAACAACTGATTTACTCTTTCCGTCCGACCATCCATCTCGATCCGATACAATCGTGTCTGAAACTCCATGAAGTCAACTATATCCCCAACAAATATCCTCGCATATGCCTCGGCGGTATAAGTAGTCCTCACTGGAATGAAATGTGCTGACTTTATTAGTCTATCCATTATCACCCAAACAGAATTATTTTTTTTCTTCGACTTCGGCAACCCTACAATAAAGTTCATAAAAATGTCCGCCCACTTTTGTTCCGAAATGGGTAAAGACCGAAGTGTTCCTACCGGTCTCTGATGTTCCACCTTCACTTGCTGATAGGTACGACACTTAGCTATATACTCTGGAATCTTCCTACGCCTATCACTCCACCAAAAGTGTCTCTTTAAGTCCTTGTACATCTTAGTTGTTCCTGGATGTACTGAATCGTGAATTTATAGTCCTCAATAAACTCAATCCACCGTTGCTGTCTCTGGTTGATTTCCTTCTGGAAGAAAAGATACTTCAAACTCTGGTGGTCGATGAACAACTCAAATTGCACTCCATACAAATAATGTCTCGTGACTTCAGTGCAAATATCACTGCTGCTAACACCAAATCATGAGTGGGGCAGTTCTGCTCGTGCACCCTAAATTGTCATGAGATATATGCTTCTATCCTCTGAGTCTGCATCAAGATGCCTCCTAAACCTGCCAATGATGCATCTGTGTAAACAACGTATGTCCTGTCGCTGCTCGGAATAGTCAAAACCGATGCTGTAGTCAACTTAGTCTTTAAAGTATCAAAGGCCTTCTGGCACTCTGTGTTCTAAATAAACTGTACACCCTTCTTCATAAGGCGTGTAAGTGGAGCCGAAATCTTCAAGAAGTATAGGATGAACTACCTGTAATAACCGGCTAACCCAAGAAGCTTCAAATCTCTGTCACCATCTTCGACGATTCCAAATCAAGAACTGCTATAACCTTAGCCGGATCCACTAATATGTCCTTTCTACTGATGACGTGGCCGAGAAATTCTGACTCCTGAAAGTCAAAACTCGCACTTGCTGAATTTGGCATAGAACTGATGCTCCTCTAGAGTCTGCAAAGCTAACCTTAAACGCTACTCGTGTTCTGCCTCCGATCTCGAATATATGAGAATATCATCGATAAAGACAATCACAAACTGGTCTAAGAAGGGACGAAGAACTCGGTTCATCAAATCTATGAATACCACGGGTGCATTAGTCAACCCAAATGGCATGACCAGAAACTCGAAAGATTCATATCGAATCAGGAAAAACGGCTTTGGGAAAATTCATCTCCCGAACTCGAAACTATAATAACTCAAATCAAAGATCAATCTTCGAGAAAAATATTACGCTTCGCGCAGCTGATCGAACAAGTCAAAAATCCTAACAAATCCGAACAGTGAACTTGTTCATATCATAAAAATCTACACATAATCATAGGTTACCGTCCTCATTCTCCCGAAGAGGATCAGTATTCCCATAAATAAAAGATACTCCAGTGAGTAATACTCTAAGATAATAACTTATTTATCTAACTCTATCTGTAGCTCCCTCACCTCAGCAGGTGCCGTACGATAGGGTGCTCGGGATATCGGTACTGTGCTCGGCTACAACTCGATGCAGGAACCAACCTCTCTCACTGGAGGAAATCTAGGTATGTCCTGAAAGACATCCTGATACTCTGAGACAACTTCGGCCTCGCACAAATCAGTACTCTGATCCCTCAGAATTACCTACTCGACGTATACCAGAAATGGCTCTACATTTCGATCACCCTGTGAGGTTGCTACTCACAAGCTGACTGTTTCAGTAAAACAGTCGATACCAATATAGTATGATGATAGCTAATCTATACCAAGAAAAGAAAAATGTTGAAATTTGAAATCAGCAACACGTTCAACTCGATGACTAACTCAGACTCATCTAGTCTGATGACACATCTTCTACAGATAGAAGGGACACTCCTTCTAGAGGAGTAGAGACTGACAACGGAATAACTATGGAATGTGCTACAAGCTGAAACCTATCAACGAAGGTATGAAAGATAAGAAGTAAGCAAATTTCCTAACTCAAACTAGATCCGAGCTGAAAAGGAAATTACGAAGAAAGCTCCGCTCGTACCCTGACCATGCGGTACTACTGAATAGACTCTGCTGGATAATGCAAATATGGCCTGCTGACCCTTAATCCTCGGATTAACAAGTAATGCCTCTATTTCCCCACTGTTGGCTGTAATTACGACTCTGAGGCTGTCATCCGTGACCTCTATCTTGCTGGCTCCCTGCTGGTGTACTGTGATAATTCTTTTGCTCTTTGTTCGATCTTGTTGTGGTTGTAACATGTACTCCGAATTCTGTGCTACTTTGGCGCTCTCGAATCATATTGTGCTCCTTTCTTATATTGTCCTTGTTGCTGGGTTAAAATCATTCTCCCGTTGCTAGGATTCTCTTGTCATTGTCATTTTTACTATTCTGGTTTTAATTTATTCCTTCACTACGGGTATATCTCCCTGTTTCACTTAGACTAGTTTTAACTGCTTGTTGAAGTAGTGACTAAAATTCTCCCAAATAGATGATAATTGCTACCCGTCAAAAATCTGGATGTTGTTGCTACCCTCTAGCTATGTCCTTAGTACTGAATACATCTAGCTTCTGCTTGGTACTAAGTCGACGTTAAAGAAATTTTCACATACTCCTTCCCTTATAGGTGGTAAATGAAGTTGGTGCGCCTTGAAACTCTGGTGCTCTTATTGTATGATATCTTTTTTTTTCTTTCAGAGTTAAACCTCCTACTCTGCAGCTCTATAAACAGCTGATTGTGATGGTGGTGCCTTCATAAGTATTGCTTCTTTACTTTCACGACGGGTATAACCGGTGATGGAACTCCTGAAAGTAGTACTGCTGACGGTAACGGATACACTTCTAGCTTCTCGAGTGTTGTAAGATCTTGTTGCTAACGGTGCCATGAAGTCGATCAAATACTATGGAGCCTGCTGCGGCTCGGCTCTGCATGCCCAGCTCTCCAGGTACGAGTTTTACCTCGACCACAACCTTGTTTCGATATTTATAATATCAAAAGGAGAGCTTAATTATCACAATAAGTGAGATAATAAATATATATATATACATTGTATCACAATACGAATTCATAACACATAGTATTTACGCAAATACCTTCAATCAACATAAAATAGTTGTCAAAAAAAATTTTCTCAAATTTTGAGATATACGCAGATACCGTCCTCACTCATACTAGGAAATCCTTAGCGGACTCTATACATGAATCCTAAGAAACTCTAACCTAGCTCCACGACTCGACACAGGATGATCCTAAGGATACTGGAACTAGAGCTCTGATACCAACTGTGACCCCCCTGGGTTCACACAAGGCTGCAGTCCGAGGTATTACTATCTCTCTAGTGGAATCAACAACAGGTGTAGGTACAAAGCAAGTAAAAGATTCTACAATAAATACATGATGAAATGATGGAACTCAAATTAATACATCTCATCAACCAAATAAGCTGGAATACAAAGTCAATGTCTGAAATGAATAATAACAGTCTGGAGATCTCAACATGTCTCAAAATAAAAAACATCTGATACATGAAATAAGGCACATAGCCTTTACAACTCTAGAATATAAATCTCTCAAGTCTAAAAACATCTGATACATGAAATAAGGCACATAGCCTTTACAACTCTAGAATATAAATCTCTCAAGTCTAAAAATTGAAGGCATCGAAAATTGCCTATAAGTCTCCACGAACGGTTCAGTGTTAAAGAACGACGATGAATGTCACTATCCGATCCACATGAGTCTAATCGACGTCGACGAACGACTGAAGTGAATCGACGAGCTACGTGAGCGGATAGGATTTCGGAACAACGAAGATCCGGGCCAATCGGAAGCCCGGCACTGTTCACAAAAAGGACAACGCCCTTCATGCCTCGATCACTCTAAAGACAATCCAACCACCAGAGCGGATCGAACTCTTCGTCAAGCATCCAGCGCACCTGGAATTACTCAAATCAGAGTTCGGACGAAGAATCTACAGGGAAAACAACGATACACCTCAAACGGAGTCCCGGGAAGTCGAAACACCCCGGGGGTGTCTAGGAAAAGCCTAGACACCCCAGGGGTGTCTCGGCCAAACCGAGACACCCTAGGGTGTCTCGGCCTGGCCGAGACACCCTAGGGTGTCTCGGCCTTGGCCGAGACACCCCAAGGGTGTCTCGGCCATAGCCGAGACACCAAGGGGTGTCTCGGGCCTGGCCAGAAGACACCAGGGGGGTCTCGGCTGGCGCGAGGACACCAGGGGGTGTCTAGGCCCGCTATTCGCCTCTCATATGGCTATAACTAGCCCTTGGGCCTTTGGTTTTGGGAGGTAGGATTTTTGGAGAAACCCTTGCGAAGCGCATGGCTGCAGATGAAGAGTGTTTCGTTGGCGCTTTCAAAAGGCGAGAGGAGAGGTCCCATCAGAGGCTTCATCACCCGTTTCCCGGTTCTTTTCCTTAGTATAATACCCTTCGCCGGTAATGCAGTAAGAAGAGAGCCGATATCCTCGTTTTAGCGCGAGATAGACGCTTCAAGCTTCTTTAGATGCTCACAGCGGATCGACGAAGTTGCTGTCGATTTTTCGGAGCAGATCCTGAGTGCTGGGCGCGGTGTACCACCGGAATATTGCGTCCGTCAGAAGGGTAGCTAAAAGACCCACGCAAGCCAAAGAGACGGCAACCCAACGGATCTTGCATTTGTTTGAAGAGAGTTTGAAACTTTTTTTTGTGTTTCGTTGTGTAAGAGTCTTTACCAAAAGACATGCTTTTTGTTTCATTTATAAACTAAAGTATAATGAAGCAAGCAGCAATTGATACACAACTTTCTCGCGCAACAAGCTGGCGCCACAGTGGGAGGCCACGGCATCGCTACGAGCGTCGTGACGCAACCGGCATTCAAGATCCGGGTGAATGAAGAGATCGAATACGAGTTCGATCAACAAAAGTTCGAAGAGTACCTCTCTTCCTCCTCCTCCAGATCCGCCTCTCCGAGCAGGCGCAGGAAGGCATCCTCCTCCAGAATCGCTCGCGGGACCCTCGGCTCAAAGACCCAAGAGCCCCTTGCCATCGCTGCACTCGCACCACGTGGCGTCTCCGCGTCGCCCAACGTGGTCGAGATCGCAGATCTGGGCTTCTCCTCCGCCAAGAAGATGGCTACTGAAGGTGCTCCGGCTATATCAAAGAGAACGCGCCAAAGACGGCGACAACACCTTGCTCGTCAGATGGCCAAGGCTTTGGAGCCTATGGACGGGGTCCGCTACAATGAAGATCTCAAATCGAGACAGCGCCTGGAGCAACAACGGTACGTAACCAACTCCTCCTTCAAAACAGAAGCGAATGATTGGATTCGTGTCACGAGGACTCGCTCAACCCTCGAAGAGCGAATCAAGAAGAGCCGCGCATTGCTGGCGCATGCCCGAGCTCTCCTACAGAAGGCGGATGAGATGCAGAAAGAAGAGGCGGTCAAGACTCCGCCAAAATTCAAACAGATGTGGATGCCAAAGGCAAAACAAACGCCTAAGACGAGAGTTGAAGATGTTGCTGCCCAACCTTCACCAAATCCAGGTCCCGTTCCCCTTGCCCCCGCACCTCCGGTGGAGCCAGGTAAGAACACGGATCCTTCAACATCCAGGGTCCCTTTGAAAGGTCGCCTTGGTCCCTTACCAGAGAATCGAGGTAAAGTACCTATCAAAGAGCGATTGGGTCCGTTGAAAGATCCCCGAATGATAAACCCGACTGGGGGTCGTTCTAACTCCCCCCAGGAAAATAACAAAGGGAAAACCCCTATTGCCGACCGCATCGGGTTGCGTATCGAAGTTCAAGAGCCCGTTAAGTTTTTACGCTCACAAAAGCGTAGACTGGAACGAGCGACTTTTGAGAACGCTAATAAAGCGTCATATTCGTCTGATGATGATAATATTATACCTGGAAACTCGTGCCAACACTCTATAGGTTGCTCCAGTTATCAAACTGATGAGTTGTACTATAGAGCTGGGGGTGCGAGTAAGTCTTGGAAGCGAAACACGGAACCTCACTGTCCATGTGCCAACATCATCAGTGTGGTGTTATCAGAGTGCTGTTGCTCTGAAGCTCCAAGGAGAGTTTCGGTGTTCAAGAGAATCTCCACCGGAACGTCTGAGACTAAGCCTAGGCATTTCCAGCGAAGAAGAAGGATAGTCAAGGACGGAGAATTCCCGAAGGTCACCATCAACATGGCCAGCAAAGGAGCATCGACAGGGGACAATCCTGAGTCAATTCCGTTGGTACCTTGGTATTTAACTCATCTGCAATCCGGAACCATTACACGAGGGACCTATGGTAGGGTTCGGACGAGATTACCGTCGGAAGACGAAGGATCAGATGCCGGCTCAGCGATTGCTTCGGACAACACGGTATCCAGCGAGGGACAACCCCGCGAGGAAGATGCTTGAAGACGCCCTAGCTCGGCAGAAAGAAAGTTTTAAGTTCGAGATGGATATGGCCGTGCAGCAGATGAGAGAGATGCATGATCAGCAGATCGCGACTCTGACAGCTCATCGAGGAGAACCCTCTCGACCCAATCATCAGAATCAAGATGAAGATGAGCGGGAAGAGAATAATGTCAACATAATTATTCCCCCCGTCAACAATGACAACGGAAGTGGTCCTGTAGATGATAATGCAAAAGAGGACCACGTTACCTCTCCCCAAAGCCACTCGAAGATAGAAACGAGTGAAGATAAGAAGATGAAGGACTTGGAGAGCAAAATCAACGCGTTGATGAACGCTCAAGAGGTAAAAAGGTCCGGCAAACCATGTCCATACCCAAGGGAGTGGGAATCAATTCCATATCCGGCAAAGTTCAATTTAATCAACTTTACGCCGTTTGATGGAAAGGGTTCCCCTACCCAACATTTAATATATTTCAAGTCTCACTTAGGAATAATCTCCGGCAATGAACCCTTGATGGTACGGTCATTCGTTGGCACTCTTCGCGGAGCGGCCTTCGATTGGTATCGTCGCCTCAAGCCGGGGAGCATCAGTAGTTGGGACGACATGGAGGACATGTTTCTGACGAACTTCTTCGACGACGACACTGAGGTCTCAATCAACACTCTGTTTGAAGAGAAACAGAAGAACGGTGAGACAGTCGAAAACTTTGTGAAGAGGTTCCGGAATAAAGCAATGAATTGTAGGGACCCGGTCAGCGAAGACTTCATCCTCGAGACCTGTCACAACAATCTGTCCTTGGACATCCTCGAAGCTATAGGAATGGCGCCACCAAAGACCTGGAAGGATCTGAAGGTGCGAGGAGAAAGAGCCGAACGATTCCTCAAAAGGAAGAAGGCGGAAAGAGGGCAAATAGCTAATAATGCTCCGCAACCAAACTTCGCCCCTAAGGGAAGAGGAAAAGCACATGCAAATGCCGTGAACGCAAATCAGACGTTCGAGGTGCAAGCGCAGCCGCAACAGCAGCAGCAAAAGGCGCCTCAACAACCAAGGTGGCAACAGCAGACCCCGAGCCAAAAGCCTCGGAGCCAAAGTTCCCGAAAGTCTATTCGTTCAGAGAGGATGAAGTTCCCGGTATTTTCAAATACCTCGTTGAGAATAATAAGATCAAATTACCTCCAATCCAGGATCAGGAAGACGCCAAGAGAGTCAATGATCCGAAATACTGCGCATTTCATAGAGCAGTGCACCATCCTACCAAGGTATGCTATGCTCTTAAGGACAAGATCCATGCTCTCATCGATGTCGGGGTCATCACAATGAAGCAGCCGAAAGAGAAGAGAGTGGGAGCAAATGCAGTATCGATTAGCTTCCGTTCTATTCCCTTAAACTGGTTTTAGCATGAACCGGTAATAAATGCAGCAGTAAAGACGGTGAACGATGATCCTCACAAGCAGCGCCAGAAAGGACTTGTGCCACACTCAGCCCCGAATGGCGAGATTCTCTGGGTTCATCCAGATTTGATAGGAGATGAACAATGGACTGGAACTTCTTCCAAGAAAAAGTCAAAAGGAAAGGGTAAGTCTTGTTGTGGAACTTCTGCTATTCCAGGGGAAGATGACGAAGAAATTCCCGCCTTCCCGCTTTCTGAAGATGAACAGGAGGCCTTTGCAACCCGAAGCGGGAATGAGTATCACTACAGGTACCCGGATGCTTCCGAGCAATTAGGTACCAAAACACCTCCTTCCAAAACATTGGCAGAACTGGGGATTGCAGCAATTCCCCCAACGCCTGTAGCTACGGAGAAAGTCCAGCAGAAAGAGAAGGGGAAAGAGCCTTTACGTCAAGAAGCACAAAACCCGAGGCAGTCTCGATTCAATCACCCGATTGGGAGAGACAAACCGGGAAATGCAAGCTCTCCACCCCATTTCGACATCATGGCGCAGTTGGCCAACATCCCGGCTAGGATAACCCTGTACGAGCTGTTGCGTCTTTCAAAGGATACGAGGAAAGCATTACAAGAGGCCTTGAGCGATTCTGAAGCTTTCTTAACTCGAATCAAGCCCTCTCCTGAAGGACCAGAGCCATCAGCTCAGCATTGCAATCTTGCGGCGCATCATTTTTCATGCATCTCTTTCACCAAGGGAGACATGCAGACGAAGAACTCAAAGTATGATCGGCCCTTGTACTTCACCGGGCACATTGGCTCCAGCATGGTCAACCGGATCCAAGTTGATCCGGGTTCTGCTGTTAGCATCATGCCATTCCGATTGATGCATCATCTCGGAATCCCGACAAGCAAATTAGCCTCCACTGGCACTACGATTTACGGATTTAACACCAGCGGGTCTAGGCCCTTGGGGAAGATTCGAATCAAATGCCAGATCGGGGATTTAAAATCAGAAGTTACCTGCTATGTAATTGATGCAGAAACGTCCTATAACTTACTGTTGGGTCGACCTTGGATCCACGGTAACCTTATAGTTCCGTCAACTCTGCATCAATGCCTCAAGTACGTGGACTCAAATAATGAAGTCAAGACGGTGGTCGCGGATAAGCAACCGTTTAAGGGATTGGAGAACTATTTCACCGATTCCCTTCTATACGGCGCTGAATCCGATACTGAATCACCGGCCCAAGGAACGGACAGCGGAGATGAAGCTGATACCGAAACTGGGCTTGATTACGATGGTGGTTTTGTACTTAATGACATTGTACCCATTGTAATCAATCTTGACGATGATAAATCATCGGAAAGTAGTTGTAATTGGCAACTTGCCGAAGAACTATCAATAAACGATGATTTAGAGTATTCGATGTGTCTTGATGACGTCACTAAAGAGCTTTGTGATAATCCTGACCTGCATATGCCTCTTCAGTCATTTTGTCTGACGAAAAAGCAGGTACAAGATCCATGCGGAGCGACGCTTGTCATCCCCGCGGGAAAATGGAGTGGAAAAGAAGTCGTCTACGGCAAAGGAAAAGAAGCTCCGATACCCGATCACTTCTTAGAAGAAGAAGACGATGAAGATAAACCTGCCCCTCATCTATTTAGATATGACGCAAAAGCGCGCGATATGATGGAAAGGTATGGGTATGACTTCACACTCGGAGAGGGTCTTTTCTTTGGTCGAGGTCCGCGAGTTCCACCTCGAATGGCCTATGTACCGAAGGGAAAACCCGATGATTATTATCGTCACAAGAGAGGTATCGGTTATGTCTCCTCATCCGATGATGAATGTTGCTGGCAAATCATCGATCAAATTGATAACAAAGCTAGAAATGGAGGCTCATCCGATTCCTCAGCTTGGGATTCCGATTCTAGTATCGGTGAGATGTTCAAGAAGCTGATGTCGAACATGGTTACGGTCGATCCTACCACTATAGAGGAAGACGACCAGATGCCGACATGGGAAGATCCTTGGGTTCATCACCTAAACATGGAGTACGGTGATAGGTTCGAGCAAAGAGAACCTCCTACCAAAGATCAAGTACTCCAGGTAAATATGGGCAGTGAGGAAAATCCGAAGCCGATATTCATCAGCGACAGCCTCCCACCTGAAGAGAAAGAGGAATTAATCTCTCTTATTAGGGAGTACATCGATGTGTTCGCCTGGAATTATGAAGACATGCCAGGGCTCGATCCAAACGTAGCAGTGCATCGTCTCAATATCAAGGCGGATGTCAAACCTGTCAAACAACAACAAAGACGGTTTCGCCCGCAAATGATGGAGGCGATTGAGGCCGAAGTTAAGAAGCTTATCGACTCGGGCTTTGTTCAGGAAGAGCAACATCCAGAATGGCTCGCCAATATTGTCCCAGTCCTTAAGAAGAACGGGAAGGTCAGAATTTGTATCGACTTTCGGGACCTCAATGCCGCTTGCCCAAAAGATGATTTTCCCCTTCCCATCACAGATGTTATCATCGACAATACGTGCGGGTTCGAGAGGATGTCTTTCATGGATGGTTTCTCTGGCTATAACCAAATAAAGATGCATCCAGATGATGAAAAGCATACTGCTTTCAGAATGCCTCTCGGCGTCTTTTGCTACACAGTTATGCCCTTCGGCTTGAAGAATGCTGGTGCTACATATCAGCGAGCCATGTCGAAGATCTTTCAAGAGCATCTTCGAAAGACTGTCGAATGCTACGTAGATGATTTGGTCGTGAAGAGTCGTGATAAAAAAGATCACATTAAGGACTTGAAGACCATGTTCGACTTGATGCGAACCCATTAATTGAAGATGAATCCTACCAAGTCTTTCCTCGGAATGTCTAGTGGTAAATTCCTGGGATTCGTCGTCACCACCAAAGGTATTCACATCGATCCTGATAAGGTAAAGGCGATCAATGAATTACAACCTCCGAGGAACCTCAAGGAGCTCAGAGGATTGCAAGGGCGATTGGCTTATATCCGTCGGTTCATTTCAAACCTCTCAGGAAAATGCCAACCATTCTCCAAGCTAGCAAAGAAGGGCGTGTCTTTTGTATGGGATGACGCTTGTCAAAAGGCATTCGAGAGTATTAAAGAATATCTCTCGAAACCTCCTGTACTCGTTGCACCGAAATCGGGCAAACCGTTCTTGATTTATGTCAAGGCGACGAGCCACTCATTAAGTGCATTACTTGCACAAGATGACGATAACGGTCACGAGCAAGCAGTATATTACTTGAGCCGAACCATGGTAGGTGCCGAATATCGATATCCTATGATTGAGAGAGAATGCCTCGCCTTGGTATTCGCCATTCAGAAGATGCGGCATTATCTGGTCGGGCAGACCATTTACGTCATCTCTAAAGTTAACCCGGTTCGAGTATTCATGACTCAACCAGCTTCCATGAGTTGGCGATTAGCAAAATGGGCCTTACTCTTGTCCCAATACGACTTACATTTTAAACAACAGAAGTCAGTAAAAGGGCAGGCCATCTGTGATCTCCTGGCAGCTAATCCAACTACGGACACCACCGAGATATATGACGATCTACCTGACGAAGCCCACGTATCCTTCGACGGCGCTTCGCGAGCAACTCATGTTGCAAGTGCTCCTGGAAGTTCTAAAATCTCCTCCGGAGTTGGAGTAGTCTTAGTTTCCCCAGGAAAACACGTGATGCCTCGAGCCTACTGCGTTATCGATGCGAATGCTCGAATCAATGGTAGCAGAGTAATAACGGATTGATTATAGAACTCAAACTTGCGGCTAAGGAGCTGGGGGTTTGAGTATCTCGGAGGCTTTCGGTGATTCTCAGCTAATAGTCAAGCAAGTCCAAGGAGAATATGAAGTTCGAAGCCAAGATCTAATACCATACCATAAGATGGCGGTAGAGATGGCGGAGTCATTTGAAGGATTCTTTATCGAACATATTCCACGGCTACAGAATACTTATGCAGACGCGTTAGCAGCATTGGCCGTGTCACTTGTGCGATTCGTCGATCTCGTCGCCTCGTTGGTTCGTCGGTTTGTGCCGAGCTATGCTAGGGGACCTATAAGCAATTTTATATGCCTACAGATACCCCCTCCAAAGTATTTCAGTCTCGTTCTTTTATAGAAGAGTCTGGGATACTTTGGATATGATTGTCCCTACCTTCAGTCGGTATAACGGGACCTCGGAATGGCTTCTGTTCTTGACTCCTTCAATTCTCCAGGCTTTTCGGTGCTTTGTCGAAAGTCTGTAAGAGTTCCGGTGCTGCATTTATTGTCTGACCGTTTGTCGGAATTTTCTGAACTTGAAGTCGATTCCTTTGAGCTGACCATTGATTGTGGCGTCGAGTCTTTATGCACAACGCGTTGTCCGGCGTAGTGTGGTTGAGTTATCCTTAAGAATATTTATAAACAATATTCTCCAGGAACTTCTCAAACCAAAAATAGGGAATAGTTTATACTCATATACCTTATTGGAGTATTAAGAAGCAGTTTATACTCGTATACTTTTCGGAGTGTTTTTGTGCCTAAATGAGCTGAACCGGCTTAAAATGAGCCAAAAAAGGCAGTAAATCGGCTCAAAAAATCCTCCAACTCCTCCGAACAAATGGGAGAGGGGTGAGTGAATGATGGACTGAACCGTCGCTCGATTTGAAGTCGTTTCGATGCTCGGTTCGGCTTCAATTTGGATTTTGGTTCGAACTGGGTCCGGTCCGGTTCGGTTCGGTTTGGTTCAACCCGGTCCACCTTATATAAAGGGGGTCTTTTTCTTTTCTTTTTTCTTTACCCTAGGGCCGGCCCCCCCCTTTTTGCCTCCTTTTTGAATTTCTCTTCCCTCGAGCCTCCGTTCTCCCTCAAAACTCGATCTTCGTCTTAGATTCATCCTTCCTTTTGATCCTTGACTGAGAAATCCCTCGAAACTTCCATATTTAGACTTTCCTTCGAGCCCCTCGAGCGCGTGGTTCGAGCACTTCCAAGATCTAATTTTTGTCGGATCCTCGAGCTTCCCCTCAGGTATATCTCCATAATCTTGATCTATTTCATGTTTGATCTAGTGTATGGAATAGCGGGATCGCATATAAGGGTTGAGGGAGTGATTTGATGCCTCAAGCTCGCCTTTTTAGGGGATAAAAAAGTGATTTTTATTTCTAGATCTGACCTCTTGAATTCTTTTTCTGTAGGCCATTATGTCGCGAGTATCGAGAGGTCGTTTTCCTGCTGCATCGGTTGATGGCGCGCCTCCCTCATATGCTGGTGAGCAATTTTTTGACCTTTTTCGAAAATTTACAAATTAGTCCTCTTTTTTCTGGATATTTGCAAATTAGTCCATTTTACCCCCCGTTGTTCTCCTTGGTGAGGCAACCGGGAAAGGCCTTGGTTCTCCTTGGTGAGGATCGACGCTTTATGGAAATTTTGCAAATTAACCCTCTTCTTCTGAGAATTTTGCAATTTAGTCCTTTTACCCTATTTTGCTCTCCTTGGTGAGGCGATCGGGAAAAGCCTTGATTCTCCTTGGTGAGGATCGACGCTTTAAAGATGGGTTTTGCTTGGTCAAAACCACATCTCATAATAAAGGGGGCGTTTTGACGCTGCATTGTGCTTTATAAGGCAGGGATATATTGTCGATATACCCTATCTTATAAATGCGCAATGTGGCCAAATCGTCTCGCCCTTTATAAGGCAATGACTCTATCTTACCAATTTGTAAGATGAATTCAATTTCCTTTTATATCTGAAATTAACAAACACTTAACTGCTTGTTTTCAGTGGAATATCCTTCCGGAGCTTTTTCATCGCATGCGGTGAATGGACGTCGTGATGAGTATTATTCCACATCTGATGACTTTTCGCCCATTCCGTTCACCTCCCAGTTTGCTCCGGGCACGTCGTTGGAAGTTGTCCAAGTGGTGAGGGAAGGTGGCCATCAAGCTCTTCGCCAGCTGATCACAGATGCGCCTCTCGTGCAGGATGCCAGTTCCGTTCAGTCTCTTAGGAAGACTGACTTCTTGTTTGGAGACTCTACCAGGGATCCCGATGCAGTATTTATTGAGGCTGAGCAGTGGCTTTACCAGACTGGCAGTCGTTATATGTATTTGCCGAAGATTCCTCGACACCGTTCTTTGACTGAGCTCAGGCGCCAAGCTGTGAAGCGGGAGATGTCGTGGAGTTTGACAAAGGAACATGAGAGCGTTCACTGCGGCTATATTACTCATCAGGCAGTTCCTGGTTCGAGTCGAGATCACATTGTTGGACTACATCCTGGAGTACTGGGGCTAGATACTCCGCCTCGCAATGAGTTCCTCACCACTGCTTCTACTTTGAGGAATCGCCTCGCTATCTTAGGACGGGAGATGCCTGCACCGCGCCACAGATTCTATGGTTGGGTCCATTCTTTGGACAGGTTTTGGTGGGCTCGTATGACGAAGTATGTCTTGAGCCGATGGAGCGAGGAGTTACATGCTTGCGGTCTTTATGCAGCCATTCGGGCCACTATGCATGGCTTGCCTACAAGCGCGAAGCATTTCTTTGCCCTATGCGAGCTTTACAATCCAGATTCCAACACTTTTCTGACCAGGCACGGAGAGTTGGGCTTGGCTCTACATGAGATGCACAAGATTTCTGGTTTGCCCATGGGACAGATGTTATACCAGGAGTACTTTCCCTCCAACCATGAGTTGAGTCAGCTGAAGGATCGCATGCCCGACCGCTACGAGACCTTATGGGACCTCACTTGTCATTATCACATTGCTTTGGCGCAGTCTAAGCCCCTAGCGAAGAGGACCAAAGCAAATGTGAGCCTGAAGCAGTTCGCATCATACTTGTTCAGGAATCTGGAGAGCCATTCTGGCCAATCTATTTGTGAACTGGCACCGCTGACTCCTTCAGAGGTTAATGAGCTGCTGAATAAGACTAACGCCCAATCCTATACCATTAGCAGTTCCGAGAGCGGCTTTCCTGCAGGGACTAAATTCAGATCGTTCTTATATCATGCGACCACACCGATTCGTCCGATGACTCTCCTTGCCGGTTATCTCGCCATCTGGTTGAAGAAATGTGTGGTCCCGTATCAGTCTGGTGACGCTCTGCCACTGGAAGTGCTCTATCCTGCAGTTCAGCTTGCCTACAAGAAGGAACTTTCGCTTCTTCCGGTGATGGTTGCTAACATTCATCGAGGGCTTCGGCAGATTTCTGGTGCTTTTACACGGAGAGATGATGATAAACCGACTCAGATTCCTACCATTAAGGTAGAGCTCCCGTATATTTATTTGATGGCTTGGTTCGTTCTTCATCGTTCCGATGTGATGTCAATACCGAATGCCATAGATCAGTCTGTCCCCTTTCTACAGTTGCTTGAGAATGGTGAGTGGGAGGGCCGAGGATTCCCCGATATCAGGCGTCAGCTACAAGTCCACAAGTGCTGGGCATTCTCCACTTGCTTTCCACAGTTCTCCAGCCGGTACGGCGAGTGTTTGATTGATGAGGAGAAGCCGAGGGAGTATAGGACTTATCTGGATATGGGCTGCTTTAATTGGCTAGTGAACATTAGGCCGGGTTACCTGACTTTCCGGGTGGGGAATCAGTGCTTCATAGAGCCGTATCTACCTTGCCGATTCGCCCGCCAGTTCGGTTATGACCAGCTTTATGTTGGGAACCCGCGCCAGCAGCTTCGGGCTCATGGAGGTCTGGTGGACGGTCTTCGTGCATGGTTGTGGACCGTGACTGGTTGCACTGGAGCTAGGTTCAGTCTCCCAGGTACTGAGCGACAGTTGAACCTCACTTTCCTGAGCTGCAAGTGGTTGCTAGCAGCTAATAAGACTGTCCGTGTGAAGCCTATCGAAGAGTTGGTGGCCGAAGAAGCCTCTCAGCTTGATTCTCGTGTTATCCAGGACGGTGCTCGATCACAGAGGGCTCAGGGCAAGACCCGCCGACTTGATGCAGAAGGTCACAGGGCCTTTAGTTCTGCTGGAGAGGCCTCAGGCGGAGACCCTGAAGACTACGAGGCAGATTTGGAGCAAGGTTAGTCACCTATTTTTTCTTTTTCTCTGCATTTCCAAGTTGCTATTCCTGACCACTATTTGATATTTCAGGGACAGCGACCAATAGTGACGACGAATTCCGTCCTTTTACCCGGGCAAGACCTTCGATTGCTGTCCGTGCTGATAGGCGGAAAAGATTAGCCCACAAGCCGCATGCAAATTCACGAGCATCTGAGATGGACTTGGCTGATGAGGATCCTGTTAGTGACGGAGGTAACGTCTATTCTATAGATCATTTTCTTGATCGTTTAGAACTTCTGGCTCATGCTTTCCCATCCTATGCAGGATATCGTGAGGAAGGCGAGATGAGTCCCGATGATTGTGCATCTCCTGGTGAGCCTGACTCACCGCACCAGGTAGAAAAGCCTGCAGAGACCGCCCATGTTGGGGAGTCTGTCAATGAAGGACCCAGTTCGGTGATTCCAGGTACATCTTCAAGAGGTAACTTGTCTCTATTGGCCATAGTTTCCTTCCTCTTCCCTTATATCTTTTTATGTCAGATTTTTCGATTGATGACTTCGATGGGGAGGGCCTGCCTATGGACACTTCTATGTTCAGCTTCATGTATGACTCTCCTCAGATCGATGGCCAGCCGCCTCAGGATATGTTTCCTGAGTCTGTACTCCCTCAGACTCCCGGGAACGGTTATTTTGAAGGTGCGTGCCTCTTCTCAAGCTAACTATAGGACTAGCCAATTCCTTGACTAATGCAACTATAATATGATGTTTCTGTTTTGTGCCTAACAGGGGCTTTTGTTGAGGCTGACCCTGTTGAGCCGGCTGTACGACCAACTCCACCAGTCGATGCAGCTACAGTCCTTACATCTCCACCACCCCCAGTGACTCGAGGGGGAGGAGGTATAATTTAATTAACTGAGCAAAGCCATTCATTTCCTTATTGAGGCTTTTGACGAATTTCTCTTCTTTGTGTAGGGCTTCCTTCTCAGCTTCATGTCCTCGTTAAGGAGTTGTTATCGGGGAATGACCCTGAGAAGATCATCATCAGCGTAGAAGTCCGCTCTTATTTCTCCTCCCTGACTGCTATAATTGGCAAACTCCTCCACGACGGACTTTCTCTTCGCCAATTTAAGCCCTACCTCGATTCCAAGATAAATTTGATTAGGGACATAGGATGTCCGGATCTGGCGACGGCTATGGTTGATGACCTTGATCGCTTAGAGCGTGAGCTTCAGATGTTTCATGAGCTCCGGGATACAGGTGCCTCTTCATTCGTTGCTGCCGAGTTGGATGCTCGCTTACAGACATGGCGCAGTACTCGGATGGTTGCCGAGCTCGAGATTCAGGTGCAGCGGGGCCGCATAGATCGAGTTGAGGCTGATCTTGCCACTAGATCATCTTCCCTTGAGGAGCTTGATTCTCAGATAGATCAGCTCCGACGAGAACTCCGTGAGAAGGAAGACACAAAGATGCAGAATCAGCAAGCAAATGCTGCTTTATCTGATGAGCTGAAGTCCTTGAAGCAGACACTGGCTGAGACAGAGGAGGTTGCTGTGAGGACTTTAGCCGCGAACGAAGAGTCTGTCAGAGCTGAGTTGCAGGAGGAGCTTAGACGCTCTTATGACGAGAAGTTATCTGAATTCAGTCAGCAGATTCTTAGCCATGGGCTTGATGTATGATTTTATTTGCTGAAAACCTTGACATTTGATTCTCTTTAGTGGACCTGATTTTTGTCTTTATCTTTATTATGATTCCTCATTCCGTTTGAAATGATTGACCATAATACTCATAGGATTTTTGGCAAACCCCCAGCCTTCAACGGGTTTGATTAGCCTTTACCGACTACCGTTTGAGTCGGGCTAGCATGCGGATTGTCGGAATCCGTTCCGCATGTAACGTTGTGCTAAGGGAATGAACTCCCTTAGACTTCGTGCTATGATGTCGAATACATAGACTTCGCCATTGTTACGGGAATAGGCTACCCGGCGACACGTGTTAGGTGTTGACTTTAGGATTTTTGGCTAACCCCCAGCCTTCAACGGGTTTGATTAGCCTTTACCGACTACCGTTTGAGTCGGGCTAGCATGCGGATTGTCGGAATCCGTTCCGCATGTAACGTTGTGCTAAGGGAATGAACTCCCTTAGACTTCGTGCTATGATGTCGAATACATAGACTTCGCCATTGTTACGGGAATAGGCTACCCGGCGACACGTGTTAGGTGTTGACTTTAGGATTTTTGGCTAACCCCCAGCCTTCAACGGGTTTGATTAGCCTTTACCGACTACCGTTTGAGTCGGGCTAGCATGCGGATTGTCGGAATCCGTTCCGCATGTAACGTTGTGCTAAGGGAATGAACTCCCTTAGACTTCGTGCTATGATGTCGAATACATAGACTTCGCCATTGTTACGGGAATAGGCTACCCGGCAACACGTGTTAGGTGTTGACTTTATCCCTACTTAGGTTTCGGGATAAAATACCCCAGACTGGTATTCTGGTGTCTTTTTCTACGGCGAAAGACTAAACCGGCGACGCGTGTTAGGCGTCGGCATATCCTTTCTTAGGATTCAGGATGACATTCCCCATGCGTGTAAGGCATGGATTTTGGTGTTATTAATAACGACCTGCCACAATGTTGAATATGTGGACGGGTGTTCTTTTTAACGGTTAAGAACTAACCGGCAGCGCGGGTTAAGCGCAGACTTATCCTTGCTTAGGTTTCAGGATAAAATACCCCAGAATCAGACTCTGGTGTCTTTTTGTGCGGAAAAAGACTAAACCGGCAGCGCGTGTTAGGCGCAGACTTATCCCTGCTTAGGATTCGGGATAAACTTCCTAGGATGAATCCTAAATTGACAAATTTTGGAAAGAGCGGTGCGGGAAAGGAAGAATTTTATATTCTATTTCCCGGTCTTCTTTTAGGGTGAAGGCGAACCCAACAGACAAGGAAGGAAGAATTTTATATTCTATTCCCTGATTCTGGAAAGGAAGAATTTTATATTCTATTTCCAGCGAAGAAGAAACTAGAAGTGGGGTGTCCACTCCGAGAATCTGGAAAATTTAGATAAACTTGCCTTTTATAGGATGGGTTATCTAAACTGAAAATTGGTTCTTCGTTTATCGAAGTGGTATTTCAACTTTGGCTATAACCATGAGAAGGCTTGACCAAAGAGAAAGAGAAGGGAGTTCTTTCGTTTATCGAAAGGGGACTCCGAAATGAAAATGGACCTCTTGTCTATGGAAAGAGTCAAGAGGGCCAGATGGATACTTTTGGTGGACTCACTGTCAATTGAAACTGATCAGTGAGGGATTTTGGTGGTGACAATGATTTTGGGTTATCCTCTAGAATATTAAGTGTAATATTCTTCAAGGAACTTCCCGGCCCAGTAAATGAGTTATCCTGAATGTACTAGGGATAGTACTTTTTCAGGAACTTCCCATTTATTGGCATTAATTGCCTGGCGCCCTCTTGAGTAATCAGGCGATATGCGCTGTTTGAATAGACTGTGTCTATTACAAACGGTCCTTCCCATTTGGGTTCGAATTTACCTTTCTTCTTGGAGGTGAGAATTATTGGTCGGCGAGCAGCGAGGACCAGATCTCCTTCCTTGAAGCTTCTCTGTCGGACTCTTTTGTTAAAAGCCCTTGACATCCTGGCTTGGTAAAACTCGATGTGTTGTTGAGCCTCCAAACGCTTTTCATCCAGCCTCTCGAGCTCTTCGAGACGCTTCTGATGTTGTTCCTCCGTCGTCATCTCTGTTGCGAGGGCAATCCGAAGGGATGGAATCTGAATTTCCAGCGGTAACACGGCTTCACATCCGTATACCAACGAATACGGGGTGGCGCCTGTGGGGGTGCGTATAGTGGTGCGATAAGCCCAGAGTGCCTCACCGAGGTTATCGTCCCAGTCTCGTTTATTGGTCTTCACGAGCTTTGACAAGATCTTGATGATCGTC
>NC_033797.1:117238751-117261167 GCF_001876935.1 Asparagus officinalis
CGTTGGTTCGTCGGTTTGTGCCGAGCTATGCTAGGGGACCTATAAGCAATTTTATATGCCTACATCAATAGGGGCATAAACAGAAGTGAAGATAAAGTTTCAGTTAGATGGTTTGTGATGAAGAGAGTCAGAGACTAAAAATATTCCAATATATTATTGTAAGAGGGAGAAAGAATCTGACCATCCAACAATAACACTACCCTAGTATCTGTAGAATCCAGGTGACACCAATGTACTATCCTCTTTCCACCTAAAGATCTGAGAATTCTAGATGAGGGAGAAGATAACCTTCTTTCCTAAATACCAATGATATCAATTGTAGACTTAGAAATAAATTCCTTAACAATACGATGTTTAACTGGGTCATTAAGACCTCTAACATTCCAAGTAGCAAAGATCATTATGAGAAGATGTTTAACACTCCTATTGAAAACGAAAACAAACAAATAGTTTTAACTGTTCTGTTGATTCCTCTCAATTTCCTTATTCTTTAAAACATCCAGAGATTGCTCAGATAACGTGACACCACAATTTTCAGCAATATATTCTATAATATCTTTGGATAAAGAATTAATAGGCAGAACAGAAGATTTTTTGTTCATACCTTTTGTAGCTGATCGAATCATCTTTTTAGAGGCTGAAGCTTGCTTAAGGAAGCTCCTATGCTTGTTGCTGAGAACAATTTTCCAAAAAGAGCGAGTTGTAGAAGAGGAAACTGCTTGCTTAGAGAATCCAGGAGGAGCAAAGGTAGATGATTGAACTGCTGGAGTTTGATTAGAATTTGGCGGGAATGAGTCTGTTGCGGACTTTGAATTTGAAGAATCTGCCTTCCCGCCAAGAAATGCTTCCCAAGTTGATCTTTCAATGTAGAAAGAGTTACCTTTCCATGTTTGTTTGATTAAATCCAGGGGGAAATTGCGGAGAGCATCGGGGATGGAATATGAGCTGTTTACAGGATTTACCTGGATTTGCGCCTTTGAAATATCTTCCTGTCCTGCTATGATAGGAAGTTGAATATTATCGTTGCTAATTTGAATTCCTTCCTTATTTGGCGCATGATCATTTTGAACTTCTTTAGATTTATCCATATTCAAAGTAGGATGATTCTCCAGAATACCCTTTCCTTTGTTCAAAGATGAAGAACCAAGTTGATCATGATCAATTGATGGAGTATTCTTCGACAGAGCATTAACATGATCTATCCATTGGAATTCTAAAACTACATCACATTGTGCCTCCATGGCTGATAAGTGTTTTCCAATGATATCTGATCCTAGTTGACCAACTCCTATAGGAGTAATATCTAATATAACTTCTCTCGTATATGAAACCACTTTAGAAGTGTAAGAGAAGACTATTGTTTGAGGAATGCAATTTGCTGCTTTAATTTTAACCAAGATTTGGACATCCTGTCCATTTAACTTATCTTTAATATTTTTACATGCTTTGACTATTTCTTCAAACGTTCCAACAATTTTATCCAGAATGTCCATAGACCATAAATGCAATGGAAGATTTTTGATTTTTATCCATTGGTAGAAAGCCGAATCAATCACTTTCATGCCTATATTTTCAGACCAAGGTGCCATCCAACCCTTAAACTTTTCAAAATCTTGGGTTTTCTCATCAATTGCATCCAACCCTTTCCTTTTTTGATTTTCCCCTATTTTTTTAATTTTTTTTGACTCTTTCAGTGTTTGCTTCTATGCATTTGAACATCCATATCTAGTATATTTTTATGCTACTCTTGAGCTCTTAGTGGAATGTTAGTCTTGAACTATGATTAATTAGGAGAATTTGCTTGGTCGGTGAGAGAAGATACATGAATCACTACAACACCTGAAATCTACCATAGCGGTCGAAAAACGCTATGGTATTATTTCATAGCGTTTTAATCAACGCTGTGTCAGAACCCGCTATCATAGGTCTGTGGCTTTACATAGCGTTTCCCCAAACGCTATCAAAAAGTTTCCAACCATAGCGTTTTTATGTAGCTATAAAAGAGTATTCAATAGCGTTTCTATATTGCTATGACGACGAATATCTTTCATAGCGGTTGAAAAATGCTATTATTTAGTTTTCATTCATAGCATTTCAACGCTGCTATTGTCTTACATTTGATAGCGTTTGAGTTACTACAATGGCGTTTCAGTGAATGTTGTCTTTTTTCTTTTAATAGCATTTCAGTAATTGTTTCCACTTCTTATAGCATTTCAGTTGTGCCTATAAACCTTTGAGGTTGATCTAGAAATAACTTCCAATTGTGACAACTATAAAAACAAATATTTCATTTAAAGGTTCAAACTGATACATAACCAAGTTGTAGCATACAAGAAGAGTCAACACAAATGTGCCAAAAAACAAATACTAGTCTTTGGATGATCCAACATGGAATACAAGAAATTAACCATAGTACACAGAACAACAAAAACTAACTTTCCTGCATTACATATGACTTGGGAGACTCATCGTCTTCAAAATTGAGTACTAGTACTGCTGCAAAAACAAAAATTAACAACACCAAAATTACAACTATACAAACATGATAAAGTAAAAACACACGATTACAAGATGTATAACTTACCAGCTTTCAAAGCATAACAACTTTGTCTGATGGCCAAGCTATTGTCGTACCAACACTTAAATCGCTCAGGATATTTTAAGACTAGCTCATTAAAATCTGACCTTAACAGGACACATCAATAAATCGACATAAACAAGGATCAAGACATAAAATCAACTTGAAAATGAAAAACACACTTAAATGAATATTATTCTTAATTTTTGTTTGAGGTATTAATGTAATATGTTACTATTAAGCATAAATGAGATGACTCGAGTCATGCAGGTTTGGCTGGAGGGAGTAAAGGCTTATGTGAACTCTCGCTAATCTCTGGTTAGTTTCAAGTTAGCCTTCATTTCATCTAGGAGAACATTTCAGTGCTCAATAAAGATGAATGCTTAAAGTTTATAACCAACAAAAAACTAATAATCAAAGCATCATCCAGCGTTATGTCCATTCATATAGCAATTACAAGATGAGAAGGTCAGGGTCATTCGTCTTGACAGATTCAATGAGATCAATAGATCATTAATCATAAAAAGACTAAAACAAAACAAAAGACCTCACCAGCATTTTCACTCAATCAGATTATGGTCCCTTCATTATCATATCAATAGACACCGCCTAGACAACTCATTTGTCCTCATTCTATATAACTTGAGCACTATTCATATCCATTGTTTCAAGATTTAACGCTGTTCATATTCATTGTTTCAAGATAAACATCAAACAAAGCAAAGAAATTGGTTGACTGTAATGAAAAGTGGAAATACAAGGCTGGAAATAGTTAAATTTGAAGCAAACGAAGTGTATAATTTCATATGGGAATCAAACAGTCAACTATAAATTTCTACATTCAGGTGGTTCTTCAATTCTTACAGGATGACAATAGTTAAACAAGAACGAGTAATTACAGCTGGTACTTAAAAGGTTAGCAATAAAATTCTCTAATGCTTCAGATAACAAAAGTTAGGAATTAACCACATTGTCCGACAACAAGTAATTATGCTGGGACTAAACATTTAGTATTACATCCACAGAGTACTTCAGATAAATAACAGTTACTATGGAACCATATCGGCCAACACTACTCATAATTTATGATGTCAATAAATTAATTTAGCAAGTATTAAGTTTGTCACCAAAATATTTGTAGCATGAGAAATCTGGGAACTTAGGAGAAGTTGAAAAGACATACCTAGGTGAAATGATATCATTTTTGTTTGCACAAGACCTACAATTATATGATATGGAGAGGATGTAATTTAGATGCAAGTGTGAAAGACTTTGTCTGATATGAGAGATCCTAGAAATCTTGAACTGGAAGATGAGACCTAACAGCAGTTTCCATAGTCATACTACACTACTTACAACATGAAACTAAATAAATAAAAATACCTGTTTACCCCAGTCATATGCACGGTCTAGAAGGTAAGACGTAAGAGTATTCCAGATCATGAGTGGCAACGGATCCTCTTCATTTATCAAAACCTGCCTCTATAATTTTCCCCATTATATGGCACTGAAATTAATACTTTATGTTTACCTCAGTCCCTAGTGCGTCAAGAGAAACACAGGGCTGGAGCTTTGCATCGACAGGAACAAGGATTTAAATCCAAATCTGAAACAACCAAATCATGCAATCTGAAACAAACATGCTCAGTAACAAGGTTAGTAACAAGCATGCTCACAAGCCATCATAATAGGACCAAGGTAGGGGCTCAGATATAGGTACTAAAATACATGGATTGTTTCATTTAACAATGATGTTGCAATGTAGGTTGCAATCACATGAATGGATTGCCTCACCTAACATTGTAAATGCAATGTAGGTTGTATTCTCATCCTAGATTGCCCTACCTAAACATAGCAAAAAATGGTAGATTGCATTCTCTTAACTAAGACCATCATCATTGCCCGCTATGAATAATACGAAGTAGCCATACCAATACATGCCGTGCAATGTAGGTTGCTACCAAGTATCATATCCAACCATATTTATATAAACCTGCCAAAGAACCATAGTTATTCATCAAAAACATCAAAAACAAAGCTTATCAAAGACTAAACAAACTACATACAGAATAGTATTCATTTCCACAAGTTAAAATGTAAACCCAAACAAGAACAAGTCAACAAGCAAACCCAAACAATTCCAGCAAACAAAGCTCAGACCTCCATGGCCTATTGAGATGAATGTGCAACGATTTCAATATTAGGTCAATAGTCATTGAATTATATCTTACCACAAAAAATTCCCCCTGTGACAGAGGTGAGACTGGGAGAAGATCACTATTAAGAACTGCTACATGGTTTATTGAGATGCTCCCAACACATGCACAGCCATCAAAGTTCCATTTTCTTACTCAGTCATAGTTAAGCTAATTGACAAAGCAGTCGTCTCAATGCGCATTTAACTCATGAACAAAAAAATATATGACAGAATTACTAACAAATAAGAAACAACATTATACAAGTGAATAAAAATTTAGCTACCGAGATCACCAATTTATAGGTTATGTTTGAGTGGATCCATCATATTCTGATTAATTTTCAAGCAATACCCTAAAATTTAAAGGATTGCCTCTCATGCCTCTCCGGGATAATTTTTTACAGTGTTAGTCAATTAACGAAATATCAATACACGTTATTTAGCTCGCTCTATGCCAACTTAAGGACGTGCTGAAACTGTACATTGTTCCCCCAACACAAATGCTAAACACAGATTCATGAATTTATAAGGAAAAAGACGTGCTGAAACTGTACATTGTTCCCCCAACACAAATGCTAAACACAGATTCATGAATTTAAAAAAAAATCAAACTACCATCTTGTATGTTTCCTACATTCACTTACAATTATTGTTATTTAAGTGTACTAGTGATCAATCTCATGGTCAAATTTTTCTATTTAAAAAAGCAACAGTAACAACTTCAACTTAGGGTATTGCGACCACTTACTAAATCCGGAAACTCTTGGAGATCCAAAACAACTTGAGCCTCAATATGCCAATACAACTCCCGCTGCAATCCTCTTTGCTCTAGCCAAATCCTCCCTTGATGAGGACAAGAAATTCTCCCACTGCCCCCAAATCAGAAATTATAAATAAACAGGGACTTAAACGAAAAAAGAATCAAAAATTTTACCTGTAAACGAGATTAAGGATGAAATCAGCGAGTATCTCATAATCAGAGAGCACTCTCCACACCTCGTCAACATCCGCATCCAACAAGATCCGAGCCCTAATCCTCCGTTCCTCCGTTCCACACCTCGCAATGCACGTGCCTCGCCCCCGCTTCGTCTTCATCCTTATGCCTGCTCTTTGCTTGCGGTTTGTAGCAGCAATTGATGCGGTTTGGTGATATTAGAGATAACGAAACCCTAGAATTGGAATTGGAGGGAAGTCGAATTTGATGAGATATATAAGCGACAGATCGAAGAAAAATGAAAAGGAAAAAATCGCTCTGTTCTGCGCGATTTGGGGGCGGCTGGGTGGGGGATTTGGGGGAATTGGGCGCGATTTGGAGGCCCCCAAAAGTGGGGGCGCGATGTGGGGGCCCTGGCAGTAGATTTTGAGTTCGGAAGCGAGAAACCCTAGAAATCGAGGGGGGAGAGAGCGAGAAGAAGAAACCCAAGAATTCGAAAAGGGGAAAGAGAGATGATTTGAAAATCAGGGGGATCGAAATGCGAACAGTTATCAATCAACGCGCCTGTTTTAATTTTCAGTCTCCCGCTTAAGTTTTCAACGCATCAGAAAAAAAAAATTTGCGATCAAGATATTATAGCGTTTAAAAATTTTCAAACGCTATCAAAAAATAAGGCACATACAATCTATAGCACTTACAACATAAACGCTATCATTCAACGCTATAAAAAAACAAGTTTGTTGTAGTGAATGCTATAATTATTGGTTCATTTTCTCACTAATACTCATATTAAATGCATTTTATTAGTAGGTTAAGAAGGGGAGAGGTTACAAATTACTTTGTTTGTTATGATCAAATTATTATATTACAATAGTTAGTAGTATATATTATGATAATTATATATATTATTTCTAGACTACACTACAAGTTAACACATACAAATAAAAGTACACATATGCACACAACAATACTAGATTAGATGTTCGATTATAAATTAAACATTAAATTATCTTAAACTACCAATATAATTTATAACTATTAGTTATGATATTATTATCTTTTATAGTAAAATTATATATTTATTGTATAATATTTAATATCTAAAGTAATATATTTATCTTATTTGATAAAGACTAATATGATTAAATTTTATAATGTATATTTAGTTATTAATAATAGTTCTTATGTTTTTTGCAAGAATAGTTTTGGTGTAATAAATGGAATGAATTGAATAAAATTTCAAGTATTGTTGAGATTTATCAAATTCTGGGAAGGCAAAAGAAGCAATCAAAAGTTTTGACACCTCAATCCTCTTTTATAAATAGTATAGATATTTATTTTTAGGCTAAATATCATAAAACCCCCTTAACTCTGGATGATTATCAAATAACCTCCCTTAACTTTAAAAATATTAATCACCCAAAGTTAATGGGGGTTTTCAGATATTCAACCTTATTTTTATTGTTCAAGAGGCATTGCATGAGTCTTCACAACTGCAACTAACTTGGAATGGAGATTATATCTGTTCAATACTAAGGTGTTAAAGTTGAGAGGTTTAGTGAGCAAATTTATGTGATTTAATGGGAAAAACAAAATTCAGGGGGTTCTAGGAAACAACCCAAGGTTTTGGGTGCAATCTTCTGTTTTGAGCTAATGGTACGTACCTATATCCAAAACAGATTGTGTACAGTTCCCGACAAAACATGATTTATGAAGGAAGGAAATGTATTAATACCCATCTAATCGGAGGAGGATTTAAATCTCAAATCATAAACCTTTTTCTTATTTAATTAGATCTAAGTCCTCTTGACCTAAAGGGCTGCATAACAACTTAATACGTAGTCCGGTAGGAATGTAGGGCTCGTTCTTGCACAAGTTGGCAAGAGGTGCAGTTTGCGTAACACGTCAAAATTTTATAATCTCAGTTATGCTAATCAAAAGTGCAAACAAAGTAAAGCTCTTATTTAACATTAGATGAATGGACATCTTAATGGTTTGGGGACTGGGAAAGGAATAAAATAAAGGATAAAACAATAACAAGTTAGCGGTTCTGAGCTAATTAGATGCGGGAGCGAATTATGTGTGGCTTTCCACTCTGTTGCAATGACCTTAACAAGATAATTGGAGTAGTATTAATGACTAAAGTTGATGGCTCAGATTAAGTCAAAGACACACAGCAGCAAATTAGGGAGAAGGGGCCAAAGGCTAGTAGTTTGCTTAGGGGGTGTTTGGTTGGCTGTTTTTATAGAAAACATTTCTCAAAAAATCTGACAGTGGCAATTTCGTAAATAAAAATTTTCTATATATTTCTCTAAAGTGTGTTTGGTTCCAAAATACTTTATAGAAATGTTTTCTTAAAACTGTCAAAAACACCCCATTTTTTCAGAAATGTATTTCCTCTCAAAATGAGAGGAAATTGCAAAGAAATCTGACACATCGTTTATTAAACCATATTTTCGCGTCCCGTACCCATTTCCCCACTCGCTGGACATTATACTGTACTCTACTGCAATCTGAAATTTTGCTGAGAAAGTCCTTTGCTTTTGTACTTGAAACAATGCTTGTCTTTGTCTCTCTTGTAGCAAGGCTGATCTTACTGGAGTCCGTTTGACCATCCGAAGGGCGTTTCTTTTGCTTTGCCTCCGAAAGGGCCTAGCAGTGGGTGGACTGCAAGTCGTCAACTGTTGAGTGGTCCTGTAAAGTTCTTTGAAGCTGTAGATGAAATGGATCGGGCATGAATCTCTGCTAGGGAGTTGCACTAAATCCTTCCGAAATTTTAACAAATAATAGAGAAGATCCCTTTGAACTTTGGGAATTTTCGAGAAATCTTTCTGAACCTTCGAAAAAATTTCACCGGCAGCTTTGGAAAAATAAATAAAAATAGTTGAGTCCATAACAACTTATAAATTTCTTTGTACTATAAGAGTTGTACTACTCTTGTACTCCTAGACACAAAGAAGTTGAGTCCATAACAACTTATAAATTTCTTTTGTAATTAAAAAAAAAGGTCTCACCTTCTTGTGTGTCGGAGTATAAAAATAGTATAAATTGTTATGTACAATTATCACTACTCAATAAATAATTTTGGAATGTTTCTTTATGGTTCTCGTAAGAGAAGGAGTTAATTTTTTTAACAAAGATGTTGGGAAAATTTAGTCTCCTCGTCTACTTTGATTTGTGCAACTTGAAAGCCAACCCACAATCAACAAGATATAAAACGACCACAATCAAGAAAAAAAAACATCAGGATTTACGTGGTTCGGTCGACCAACTTCGACATACGTCCACAATGTAACAATACGACATATTCACTATGTATCATGGAGAACTACAAGAGGAACCAATCAACTCTCGTCTCTCAATCTCTCAACCTCACATACATAATCAACTCACATATTCTCTCAAAAGCCCACTCATTGTAATTTTTTGCACAGATAAAGATCACGAAACCCTCGCCTCTCGCACAATATTCTTGAATCAAGCTACGCTCTCTACTAACCCTAGATTACAAGAATATTAACTCTCTCTCTCTACTACATATTCTCTCTACTCTCTTCTTCTTAGTTTTTCCTCCAACAATAGAAGAATATATATATGGAAACCAAAACCCTATCTCTAGCCTAACTTCCTAATTAGAATGAGATTCAAACTCCTAATCATGTGTGACACCCCTATTTTCACACATGGCTGCAGTCTAAGATGAACCCAGAGATGTCAAACTTGCCATGCATCCATACTGTGTAACAACACGTTTCATCATCACAGTAATATCTCTCTAGTGGAATCAAGTAAAAGTACAGGTACAAAACAGGAAAAATAAGAAAAATAAATACAATAGACATGATGTAGAACGAAATAACTCATAAATATAATCATGTCTCAAATGAATAAACTAGAATACATCTGATATCTAAAATAACTGTGAAATGTCTCAATATGAGTCAACTGAAAATAGTGTTGACGCACACTGCCTTTACAGGATAGAATACAAAACTCTAATGTATGAAATAAAACATAAAACTACGGTGGAGTCTCAACTACTAAAACTATGTGACGGAGACTATGCTGGAAATCCGTCATCCTGCGGCTTTACGAAACTCTGAGCTGCTACCTGAAAGGAAGTTAAAATAAAAATAGAAACAACAAGAACGTCGGAACGCTACAGCAAGTTTACCTCCATCCGTCCCTAGGGGAAGGGCTGCTAGATGTAGTGGAGGCTCTATCTATTAAGCATAGTCTACCTAGATGATTTTTCCCATATCTAATGGAATTAATAGTTAGAAATTTATAATACGAGATGTAGTACGTCGAGCGAAATAATCCAAACAAGGAAACCCTCATGTATATACCATATGTCTCAAATTGTAGATAACTAAATATTAACCCCGGACTAAGAATGGAACAAAGCAATACAGGACAATAATGAATTCATAATGAACATCAGCATATGTAAATCTCATGTACTCGCAAGAACAAGGTATCTCAGTCATATATATGTCTCAACAAATAAGTCGTCTCACTTTTGGCGTCCACCTAACTCAGGCTATCTGATACGGGTGTATCTTCTCTTTGGAACTTAGTGATCCTCATGGGAGCTTGAGGATAGATGATTCTCATGGTAGCTTAAGAATAGAGGTGTGAAACAACACAGTGGAACGCATGTTAAAGCATAGAACGAGACGACGAATCAAAAAATCGAAGCATCCAGTTTTCAGCCCATGAGTCGACTCATAACAGTCATGAGTCGACTCATCAGGTTGAATCGACTCATGCCTGTCATGAGTCGACTCACGAAACTCAGCCGTTTGTCACCAGTCTCTAACGAGTCGACTCATCTCAGTCATGAGTTGACTCATTGCTGGTTTTCTGTTTTGTCCAGTTTCGGACGAGTCGACTCATCTCAGTCGTGAGTCGACTCATCGAAGGTTTCCTGGTTTGTTTGGGTTTCTGTTTGCACGAATTCCTGTTGTGTTTGGGCTTAGCTATTTATCACTTTGCCATCCACGTTGTTACACCTATATAAGGGATTGTTTAGGGTTTCTAATCAATCAGATGTAATCAAAGTGAGATTCTAATCAAGAGAGATTAGGGTTTAGAGAGAATTGAGAGCTTGTTCTCGATTCTAGTGAGATTGTGAGAGAGGAATTGTAATTTTTTCATACTCATAATCTATAGAGGGTATTTTCCTTCACCACATACTGAATTGTTCTTATGTTTCTGTCATCCTCTTCTTAACCCACCTTTGATAATTCCGTGATCAAAGGTGCTCGCACAGCGACTCGTATCAAGTTGGTATCAGAACGATCAGATCCGGTAGAGGGGGCATCCTATGTATGGTCCTAACTCGATCACAATAAAAGAAACTAGACGAGATTCTTATTTCATTGGAAGGAGTCCAGGTTTTAAGGAAGAAGAAGATGGCTGAAGGAGAAAATTCAGTAAGGATTAATATATTGGAGAAGTAGATCGAGATGATAGGGTCTACTCTCACACAACTCGTCAGTCTTATCCATGGAGGTGATAAACAAGGTGAATCTTCTTTAAAGTCCAAGGAGAAAATTATGGAGTCCGATGTGGAGAGAGTGGATTCAGATCCCGACGAGGAGGAGGAGACTGTTAAGGCTGCGTTGCATCAAGGGGGTAAGAATTCTTAACAGAACCTGAAGATTGACTTCAAGGTGGAGATTCTTGTTTATGATGGGAGTGTCAATGTAGAGAAACTCGATGATTGGATCGAACGTATGGAGATGTATTTCACTCTCTACAGATATTCGTCCAAGGAGAAGATTGTGTTCACGACTTTGAAGCTTTCAGAGTATGTGTTAACGTGGTGGAAATCCTACTACAAGAAGGAGAAGAAGGTGGTATCGTGGAACAAGTTCAAAGAGTTACTGAGGAAGTAGTTCTACCCGGTGGGATTCCTTGAAAAGCGTTGGTACAAGTGGTATGGTTTGCACCAAAGAGTCAATCAAACCGTTCAATAATACACCACAGAGTTCCAGCAGCAGGCGATGGTCCTTAACATTGCAATAGAGAAATATTCTATATTTATGAAGTATATGGAGGGATTAAGCGATTACATTTGGAAGGAGATGAAGTTATTCACGGTCGAGACTACTGCAGAGGCGAGCGTGAAGGCTATTGCCATTGAGGGCAGTAGAAGAAGGGCAACGAGACTAAGGGAGACTCCAAACAGACGAGAGACGAGTCTAATGGTTCCAAACATAAGGAGGAGAAGAAGGGTGATCCAGAAAAAGTAGAACTGATTTGTAGTCACTGCGAGAAGACAGGGCATGTTGCTGATCGGTGCTGGGAGAAGTATCCTCATCTCAAGCCAAGAGGATTGAAGAAGAAGAAGGAGAAAAAGGCATATGTGATAGCTTAAGGTCCGAAAGAAGTCTCGAGGATGATAGAGCCCAACAACAGTCTCAACCTTATGGCGAGGAGACATGCCACGAAGAAGGACGACGACCTGAGAGAGCAACTCTTTGTGCTTAAGTTATAAGTGAAGACCAGTTTGGTTAATACCATAGTTGATCCGGGCAGTGAAAAGAATTTGATATCCGAGGCCTTGGTTCAGAAGCTGGGTCTGAAGATGGTCAAGCATTCGAAGCCCTATCCATTGGGGTAGATTCAGAAGGAGGAGAGATTGAGTGTAGTTGATCAATGCACTGTCAGATTTGCGCTCCATGAGTCATATATTGATGAGGTCATGTACGACATAGTTTCATTGGATATTTGTCAGTTTATACAGGGCAATCCGTACTTATGGGATAGGTATGCGATCTACGATAGGCAGGCTCAGAAGTATACATTCACCAAAGGCGGTGAAAAGTTCATATTTCGTTCAGTGTCTCTTCCGAGGGAGACAAGCTTGGGGACGATGACGCTAGCGAAGAGGCTAGTGAATGTAAGCAAGAAGTTTGTCTCACTGTGCATTAAACTTTCAGAAAAGCCATCAAAAGAAAATTGCATGTTGGAGCAGAAGACGATTATGACAAGGCAAGGAGCGAAGGAGTCGTTTCCAATTGTACGTCGCTATCAAGTTCCTAGCAAGGCCAGGTGGTACAGAAAAGATAGAGGAGCTCGAGAGCTTACTCAGCTGAAGTTCTAACTTGAACGGAACTTCAAGTTCCTAAAGAGAGGACCCATGATACGGGTGTATCTTCTCTTCGGAACTTAGTGATCCTTATTGGAGCTTGAGGATAGATGATTCTCATGGTAGCTTGAGAATAGAGGTGTAAAACAACACAGTAGAATGCAGGTTGAAGCATGGAACGAGATGGCGAATCGAAGAATTGAAGCATCTAGTTTTCAGCCCATGAGTCGACTCATAACAGTCATGAGTCGACTCATCAGGTTGAGTCGACTCATGCCTATCATGAGTCGACTCACGAAACCCAGCCATTTGTCACCAGTCTCTGACGAGTCGACTCATCTCAATCATGAGTCGACTCATTGTTGGTTTTGTGTTTTGTCCAGTTTCGGATGAGTCGACTCATCTCAGTCGTGAGTCGACTCATCGAAGGTTTTCTGGTTTGTTTGGTTTTCTATTTGCATGAATTCCTGTCGGGTTTGGGCTTGGTTATTTACCACTTTGCTATCCAAGTTGTTACACCTATATAAGAGATTGTTTAGGGTTTCTAATCAATCAGATGTAATCAAAGTAAGATTCTAATCAAGAGAGATTGGGGTTTAGAAAGAATTAAGAGCTTGTTCTCGATTCTAGTGAGATTGTGAGAGAGGCATTGTAATATTTTCATACTTATAATCTAGAGAGGGTATTTTCCTTCGCCACATACTGAATTGTTCTTGTGTTTCTGTCACGCTCTTCTCAACTCACCTTTGATAATTCCGCGATCAAAGGTGCTCGCACGGTGACTTGTATCACTATCATATAATCGTCACGATGTAATCTCATGCAATATTCTGATTCATTGTATTACCATACGCAACAGAATACCTAATCAGTATCCTAAACAGTGTATACGGCTCATTAGTCTCATCGCGATATTAGTGCGTAACATCAGCGCAAGACCATATAGGTATCCTCAAAGATGGCTCACAAAGCCTCATCGCATCCACGTGCGGACAGACTGCTAGACAAAGCATCCAAACCCGACTCAATAGCCTGTACAAATAGAATATCGACGCACTACCCCATGTAGTACTGAATTAAGTTCATCAATGATATCCATCTTGTGTATAAACTGTGTATATCTAGTATATCGACGCACTATCCTAAATAGTACTGAGCTGTGGTCATCAACAATATCCAACTCATGCATGTAAATAAACCTCTAACTCAAGTGCAATCAACTCAACACTTGTCAACATACTCTTTTGAAATACTCATATGTGTACTACGATACTATTATTATGCGTTCATGTCTGTGAAAGCACCCTAATGCCACTAGGAAAGAACCCTAGAGGGGGGGGGGGGGGGGGTTTATACTAATCTAATCCGATTTATACCAAATTAAAACTTATTAACAAATATATCCTAGCAAGAATGATATATTACAAATAAATATGTAAGGATATACAAGTAACACAAGGGTAAACAATCTAAAATAGATAGTGGGTAATATAAACAACAAGTAATATACAAAGGCGATATAAGATATGAACATAAAAATAAGTGTGCCAATACAATCACAAACAAATGATATGATCATCGAGTTCGGTCTCCACGACCTACATCTCCCTTCCTCACCTCGAGGAGACCTCCACTATCACACTAGGTTTTCTACGTTTACCCGAAAAACGTTTACACCTCACAATGTTGGTTTTTAACGCTCACCGATCAACGTTCATAATCACTCACATTGTAACTACACTAACTACCACCTCAAGTGTTGGTCTCTAGCCCGTGTCTCCCCCAAGTGTTAGAAATTATAACCTCTCTAGGCATTACCACCTACCTCACTCCTCTTGGGACGACCTCGTCTCTCACCACACACTCCTCTTGGTGTACTAGTGTAATACAAAGTGAATCTCACAATAATAGTACAAATACAACAAAGTTTGTTCTCTACAAAGGATGGGAACTCTATGTAAGCACAACTCAAAGTTACAATCTCTCACAACCCCAATTATAATATGTATGAAAATACTAAAAGCTCAAGTGAGTGTGTGTAACAATGAGATTTAATAAAACAAACTAAACTATATGTATGAAAATACTAAAAGCTCAAGTGAGTGTGTGTAACAATGAGATTTAATAAAACAAACTAAACTCAAATAAATCTAGCTTTAGTGTGTGTAACAATGAGATTTAATAAAACAAACTAAACTCAAATAAATCTAGCTTTAAGGAAATAAAAAAAAAACAAATAAATAGCTAGATAAGAGTTTAGAAAAACTCCTATATAGATAACAAGAGAGAGGGAGAAGAGTGAATGCTAAAACACCAATAGATGATCTCCACTTTCTCTTGTGAAATTATCTTCACAAACAAAACTTGTAAACAACACTAAACAAACTTTAAACCCTTGTTAACCTTTCTTAAAACATTCTCTTAAGTATTTTTGGTCTGAGGTATGAAGGGTTTTTATAGAGACCCCAAGACACAAGAAAATCAAAGAAAAAAGACCAAAAAACCAAAACTAGAACATGCTGGAAAAAACTAGCCGTTACAGCATCAGTCGACTGATGAGCTGACCGTTAGAGATATTTTCCAGCTCATCAGTCGACTAACGACCTTATCAATCGACTGATGACCTCATCAATCGACTGGTCAGTCGACGAAAACAAAACATAAATTTTTTGTTATTCCAAGTACTTTCTTCAGTCGATTGAACATATTCATGAGTCGACTGATAACACTGAATCAGTCTGATTAAAACAGAAAATCTGATTTTTGAAGTACCTTTAAAAATAGCAAATAAATTCCAAAAAATGTAAAACTTTAGAAAATCATTTTAAACATGTAAATGAACATGTTACAAAAAGAACTTTTTGAATTTCACTTGTTAATAGAGAAAACTCATCATTTTTTAAATATATCCAAAAATATGAAAACTAAACATACATGTTTTTATCATTTGACATAAAGACAATATTGAAACTTTTGTAAAATAATTTTATAGACTTAGTAAATTGATATAAAATATTGTTATGAAGTCCATAAACAAATAATTCAATATTTTCACAAATTCATTTTTTAAACTAAATTACCCAAGCTTGATCTTGATCTTCAATAAGCTCTTCTTGGTAAACTTGCAGATGAAGCTTAAACTTGGATTTTCAACATGAATTGCATTGCTTTACTCTACTATTTTGCCAACCTCCATTTGATATGATCGTTGTGGCGCAATCCATCCAACCTCCAACATATTATTTGCCTAGAATAGATACAAAACACAAATACTAGACAAACAACATTAGATGTAAATTGTTTGTAAAACATCATCAAAACAAAAGGACCAAACAATCTCCCCCTTTTTGATGATGACAAACAATTTACAAAAAGATATATATGCATGAAAGGAGTACACAAATTATAATTATCATGCATATAAACAAAACAATATACTCACACTATTTCTCCCACTTTGACAATATCTATAAGGGAAAAACAAAAGAATGGAGAGAGAGAAAGCTCCCCCTACAAATAAGCATGGGTGAGTATAATACCAATAATAAAAATTAGGAATGCTCCCCCTATCAAAATGCCATATGGAGTATATTAAATGAAGACTAGGAAAATATATCATTACACATCTTGATAGGGGGACCAAAACCAAAATCTCCTCTCGATTCCTCCAATGAACGAGAGGTCCACTTTCAAACCAAGTGATCAAACCTTCCTACAGTTAGGATCATCTTAAACTCCCGCTGGGTCAAACCTTTCTACAGTAAGGACCAAAATCACAATTCACTCTCGATAAACGAGAAATCCACCTTTAGTTTAATAATCAAACCTTCAGACAGTTAGGATTATTCTAATCTTTTTGATTCTCGGAGTGGAGATCCTACTCTTAGTTTCACCTTCCCAGATTCTTGAAGTGGAGATCCTACTTTAAGTTTTCCTTTGTGACTGGAGATAGAATATAAAATTCTTCCTCTTCAGCTTTGGGAGATAGAATATAAAATTCTAAAATCCGTGCTTCACACGCACATGGAATTTTATCCCGAATCCTGAGTAGGGATAAGTCAACGCCTAACACACGTTGTCGGTTTAGTCTTTCACCGATTGAAAAAGACACCAGAATTCAAGTCTGGGGAGTTTTATCCTGAATCATAAGTAGGGATAAGTCAACGCCTAACTCGTCTTACCGATTAGTCTTTTGCCATAAAAGGGACAAAAGCCCACAGATTCAATATTGTGGCAGGTTGTTATTCATAACGCTAAAAATCTGTGCTTTATATGCATGGGGAATTTTATCCCGAATCCTAAGTAGGGATAAGTCAACGCCTAACACGCGTTGCCGGTCAGTCTTTTACCATAAAAAGGACAAAATCCTACATATTCAACATTGTGGCAGGTTGTTATTCATAACGCCAAAATTCGTGCTTCACACGCACGGGGAATTTTATCCCGAATCCTAAGTAGGGATAAGTCAACGCCTAACACGCGTTGTCGGTCAGTCTTTTACCGTAAAAAGGATAAAAGCCCATATATTCGATATTGTGGCAGGTTGTTATTAATAACACCAAAATCCGTGTCTCACATACACGGGGAATTTTATCCTGAAGCCTAAGTAGGGATAAGTCAGCGCCTGACACGCGTTGCCGGGTAGTCTATTCCCGTAAGAAAGACAAAGTCTACGTATTCAATATCGTAGCACTAAGAGAATTAACTTTCTTAGCACAACGTCACATGCAGAACGGACCTAAACAATCTGCATGCAAGCCCGATTTAAACGGTAATCGGTAAAGGCACGTCAAACCCGTTGAAGGCTGAGGGTTTGCCAAAAACCTTAAAGTTTACGCCTAACACGCATCGCCGTTTAGTCTTTTCACGTGAGAAAGACGAAGTCTACGTTCTCAATATCGTAGCACTAAAAGAGTTAACTATTTTAGCATTACGTTACATGCGGAACGGATTTAAACAATCTGCATGCTAGCACGACTCAAATGGTAGTCGGTAAAGGCTCATCAAACCCGTTGATGGCTGAGGGTTTGCTAAAAATCCTATATATGCGAAAGTCACTGACGCACCAGCCCTATTAGTTGGCCTCGTGACTTGGACATCCAACAAATTCGGGATAAGATCCACACGTGCAGATTAATCAGCTTTAATAGTTGGTCCTGTAGCCTAATATTTGGGACCGTCACGCTCCAACGCCTTAAGAGCTTAAACTGTGGAGACTCCAGCAAACGTACGAGTATAAACTGTGTCAAACGCTGGTCAACTCGTTACAACTAAAATCAACGTCAGACAACGCGTTATAGTAAAGGTCGATGCCGGTCAACGCATCAGCAATTTCGCCAAAATAAGGCAAAAGATGATCCCAAGGAGTTCAATTACAATCAGATATGAATTCCCGACGAAGATGATCAGTTCAAAGTCAACTCAATGACACGAGCTAAGTTTAGAAACTTACACATCAACTTCAATTCAAGATTTCGACAACGGTCAGACGATAAACGCAACGCCGGAAAAACTTTATCTATTCGACAAAACACTAGATAGACTAAAGGTTGAAGAAGTTAAGAAATAAAGTAGTTTACAGGTCCTTTCACACCGATTGAAGGTTGGGCCTATCATATCCAAAGCACCCCAGACTCCTATATAGAAGAATGAGTCTGAAATACTTTGGAGCGGGTATTTGTAGGCGTCTAAAAATACTTATAAGTATCCACACACAGCTCGAGATGGAGAGAAGGTGATGAACACCATTTTCTAAGTCAAAGAGGATTATCTGACACCGACCAACGAATCAATGAACTATTGATGACGTGGCCCGCATGCTCACCGGCCACCACCAAGTGGCCCACACGCTCATCGGCCACCAAAACGGCAAACTAAGTAACCCGTGCGCTCACCGACCACCTCCAAATGGCCTGCGCACTTGTCAGCTAGCTCCAAGTGACCCACGTGCTCACCGGCCATCAAAACGGCAAACCAAGTGATAGCCCCTGGCGGCCGAGTCGTACTGAAAGGACTCGGTCAAAACCAGTGGCTCGGCCATGGCTGAGCTACCAAATGCGTTGCGCGACAGGTAACCGAGCCAACAAATGGTGCGCGGGACGCCGAGCAGCAAATGCGTGGCGGCCGAGCAGCAAATGGTCGGCTGACAAGCGTGGCTCGAGCTAGCCAAATGGTGGCCGACAGTGTGGCCGAGCCACCGAATGGTGGCCGACGGGTAGCCTAGCCAACCGAAATGGTGAGTCGCACAGTCCGAGCCCCACGAACTCTTTTGACTTTCAAACCTCCCAAAACGTGGATTTTGATAGATTTTCAAGGATTCTTCGTCTCATGAAACTCTTGTAGGCGTATAAATTACCTATAGGTCCGCTTAGCATGGTTCAGCATGATCGGTTCGACAAATCAAGGATGTCTCGAAGCGACGCAGGCGATAAAGCCACACAAACAACGGCATATGTTCGCTGTGGAACCAATCCAACAGTTCGGAAAGTCAACGGTCGTCAACGACATAAATAGATTTGTACTCAAACACCACCGGAGGCGGAAATACTGCAAATAAAGACCCGGCTATCAAATCTAAAGTGCGGACGAATCAAACGAAGAACTTGAAAGACGGAAAACACTCCGCGAAAACGCGCGAAACGGAACACACACGGGGACTCGGCCTAAACCGAGCCAACCGGCGTGGCTCGGTGGCGAGCACACCCCGCGGTGGCTCGGCTAAGGCCGAGCCACCCTAGGGTGGCTCGGCAAACAGGCGAGCCCCTCAGGTGGCCTCGGCCAAGGCCGAGCCACCCTGAGGTGAGCTCGGGCCAAAGCCGAGCCACCCCAGGGTGCGCTTGCCCAATGGCCCGAGCCACCCTGGGGTGGCTTGCAGCCGAGCCACCTCAGGTGGCCTCGGCATTGAGCCGAGCCACCCTCAGGTGGCCGACTCCCCCCCCTCTCTTCTCTTGTGCACAAAGGCACAGTTCAGCAGAGCATAAAATAGGGGGGGTGGTGTTCATTGAGCGGACCTCTTCTGACAACTTTGAGAGAGCCGAAACTGTCTGCCTGGATTGTTCACCTCAACTCGGAGATTCTCGAGGCTTGAAGACTTGGACGACCCGGATTTGATTCTTAGCCGAGCGACCCGCACCGAAAAAAGGCAGGATTCGAGAGAGTCTAATCTCAGATCTACGTCGTTACACTCCGGATCTAAGCTTGGTTCTTTAGATCCCGAGTTCGACGCGGTCGCTTCCTTGTGCAAACGATCCTCCCGGCCTACTTATCTCCTTGGTGGGAAATACCCGTAATACGTCGTTAGATCTGCTTTGGATCAGATCACGCGGTGGTCACGGTACAACCCCGGTCGCAGGCAAATCAACACCAGCACAAGCAAGAGACCGAATAACAGGATCTTGTGATATGCTCGGTAAAGAGCAGAAGTTTAGTAATTTTGTTTCTTTGTTTATTTGATTTCATTGTAAGCCGGATCTTATAAAAGACCGGATCTTCTTGTAACACATAAAGTTGTTAACTGAGTGCAATGGACATCGCATAATGAAGAAAACACCAACTTTTTCCTGCGAACAATTCTGGCGACCACAGGGACCACCGATCCACCTGCTGAGATGGCCGGAGCGTCGCAAAGCGGGATTCTCGATCCCGCGCGTGGCAGTGACGTCGAGTATGAGCTCGGACCAACAGAAGTTACGGAGGAGTACGTGTTCCTCGTCTGATCTACCTCTCCCCCAGTCCAAAAGTTCAGAAAGTTCTCCTCTACGGAGAAAAGTCCGTCTGGTGCGAAGAAGTTGAAGCCCACCAACGACGACCTCACCCCATTTCGACGGCGAAGTTTGCGTCAGGTGAGTCCTACCGGCTCGAGCCCAGGTCAAACTCGCCGTCCGAAGGCTGGTCGATTCTCTCTAAGAGAGCTCGCCATGATGGCAGCGCCAACCGCCTCGCGAAGCAGTTCGCAAGGCCGTGGAAGTCTGTTGACTGGGGTCAGTTACCATGACCGGGATCTGAAGACAAACGAGCGCAACGCCTAACAGCAAATGAAAGGATGGTTCCTCCAAGCCATCAACAATGGAGCTGGCGTTCGTGTCAAACGCGGACGCTCGACACTGGGAGAGCAACGTATCCGCAAGCGCCGCGCATTATCTGCGGCAAGCGCGGGCTAAAGCTGAAGAGCCCGTCCGCAAGTACAGCGTGGGGAGGTGGCGAAAGCAGCCATCGACTCGACCAAGGTTTGGAAGCCGAAGTCCTGGAGCGGTTTCAGGACTCAAAGGAGCAAAAACCCGCAACCGCCAAAAGGTTAAACACCGAGCTAATCATCACAACACGCCGGTGATTTCTGCAACTGCTCCCAGGAGAAATCCTGCAGGACCATCCCAGGAGAGAAATGTCATGTTTTGGAGCGGCCCGCGCCTATTCCCAAAGAACGAGGTTAAAGCCTCCAGTCCAGAGACGCTTGGGAACCAATAAGAGTCCAACAATATCACATGCTTTGGAGGTCGACCGCAACCGCAGCACTTGGAGAAATTGCGGCGCCCAACGCACAACTTGTGCCGCATAGGAAGTACAGAGCCTGCTGTGAGTTCACGCTCCAAATGTGCGCGTTTTCAAGCTGCGACTCTTGGACGGTCGAAGAAGATAAACCATCCTCAGAAGGAGAAATGTTGTCGTCTGATGACGACGCGTGTATACCTGGGAGAATGTGCCAACACACGATGGGATTGCCTCCAACCGTTCAAACGGACGAGCTGTACTATCGTGCAGGCGGCCGTACAAATAAAACCAGAAAGAGGAGACCCTCAAAGATTAGAAGCGCAATGTGCCTTTGCTCGAAGCCTTATTCGGGCAGTACTTTCGCAGAATCAACTGTGTCAAGACAGTCCCTGACAGAGTTTTCGTATTCGAGAGACTAGGTGTCGAAACGCAAACCAGCATAGGCGTTTCCAACGAAGAGAATAGCGGTCAAAGACGGTAGCACATCGAGATGTCACCCAACATGACCACAGGAGCGTGACGGTCGCATCGAGGATGATCTCGAAACAATACTGAAAGGGGCATCCGAACTAGAACCCGTCTGCAGTCCGGAGCATTGAACGAGCAAACCTATGTAGGGTTCGCGACAAGGAACCCTTCAGAAGATGAAGAATCCGATGCCGCGTTCGCCGGTGGCGTCAAGATAATACTGTACTCCATGTGAGCGGGAAACCCGCGAGGCCCTGTTGATAAAGACGCGAAAGGATGGCCAAGATGCTGAAGACGGCTTTGGCTAATCAGAAAGAAAGCTTTCAAAATTTGAAAATGGATATGGCCATGCAGCGGATGAGAGAAATGCATGGACCAGACAGATCCAAGCATGGCGACACACAAGCGCGAGCAGAATCATTCGTACCGATTAATCTGCGAAGATGAGATGCGAAATGCTCGTAATACCAATGGATCCTTCCCGCTTTCACGCAGGGCGGTGGTGGTCGACCGTGAATCCATCCAGAGACTTTCACGGTCGACCGCCGCGATCAACCGCCAGCTTTCAAACCATATTCTCAGCATTTTTTGTGCCTCGCGATCGACCGCGAGATTTCCACGGTCGACCACTGATCTCATCATTGCCTTTTAAC
>NC_033797.1:117262167-117306324 GCF_001876935.1 Asparagus officinalis
TTTGTGGTCGACCGTGGCGGTCGACCGGGCTGCGGTGGACCGTGGCTGTCGACCAGACTAAGATTTTTCCAGTTTCCTATGTATTTGACCATTGTGCATGTTTCGACTCTTTCCTTTCTCATGTATGAACTCGTTGATACTCAAAACACATGATATTATATTCATATACCATTAAATGATCTTTATCATACTAAAAATCCATATATCATAATTAATCTCATATTAATGTATCATTTAAAAATTATCGGGGTTTTACATTCACCCTCATCATCATTTCTACAACTTTTTGTGTTTATAGAGAAGTTTTCTAAACTCTATTATCTAGCTATTTTATCATTGAATTTCATATTCATATCTTTGCTAGATTAATTTGAGTTAGATTTTTACTGTTCTCATTTATCACACTTATCCCTATTGAGCTTTTGATATTTTATACAATATATTGTTGGGTTGTGGTGGGTGATATAGTGAGAGTGAGCTTCATTGTGTTCTCATTCATTGTAGAGAACTAATATTTGCATTTGAACTTTATTTGTGAGTATCACTTTGTAATACACATTCACACCAAGAGAAGTGTATGGTGAAGACGTGGTCGATACCAAGAGGAGTGGCGTCGGTAGTGAAGTCTTGAGAGAGGTGTGAATCCGAGCACTTGAGGGAGGCGACACGTGAGGACCAACACTTGAGGTTGTAGTTTGTGTGATTACATTGTGAGTGGATTGTGAGAGTTTTCGGTGAGCTTGAAAACTGAGTGTGTAGAATCTTTTTGAGAAGATAGTGAAGATCTCCTCGAGGTGAGGAGCGGAGACGTAGGTCAATGGTTGATTGAACTTCGTGTTAACATCTTGTGTTTGCGTTTGCATTGGCGTACACTTATTTTATGCTCTTGCTTATATCTTGTTTATCTTGCTTGTAATTTATATTCTTGCTCATAACTCATTCATATATCTCTTACAAGAATTAATTAATCAATAAGCTTTTAATTTGGCATAAAATCGGATTAGATTAGCATATTGCCCTATTCACCCCCCTCTAGGGCAATTTTATTTGGTATCAGAGCTTGGTGCTCTTGATTAGAGATTTAACCGCCTTGATTCAAAGATCCAAGTTATCTTGTATTGCTAATCTTGTTTTGATTTTATTTATATCTTGCTTGCATATATATCATGAACATACATGGTGCACCCAGTCTTGGTTATGCTACTAACATTATTCCTAGAATCTGCAGTTTCCCTTATGCTCAATGGTGTGTTAGATTTAAGCTATTTGCTAGATCTAAGAATATCGATATATAGAAAATTATTGAATGCGCTTATTTTGTACTCACTACGGAGAAATCCAAGTGGAATAATAATGATAATAGATTGTTTGTAATGAACAAGATTTTGTTAGAATTCTTAATTGATGCCTTTGGCTTATATTTTTCTAACAAACTTGATTCTTTTGATAGTGCTTATAATTTGTGGAAACTTATAGAAGCACATCAAGGAAACTTGGAGCGATCCGACAAGCTATGGAGGATTCCGCTTCAAGTTCAAAAGGAGCTTCATCTTCATGCACACGACCACTAGGCGATAGCCCTAGTGCGGTATGCGAGTCCAATAACGATGATGATTTTACTTTTGATGAACTCGCACATGAATATAAAAAATTATTACATGATCATAATAAATTGCAATATAATTTTAAAGATTTGAAAAGCAAGCATGTTATATTAAAATCCGATCATGAGTCTCTTGTATCTAAGCTTGATTTCATTGCAAATAAAAATGTAAATCTTAAAGAAAGCAGTGAAAAATTGAAATTGGTAATTACTAGCTTGACTCATGATAAAGACAAAGCCATGTTAGAAGTAGAAGCAAGTAAAAATAAGCTCAACACTCTTGTAAATGATTATATCCATTCTACTTCTATTGACAATGCACCTATATCTAATAATGAATTGAATCATATGAAGAAACACATATCCTCCTTAGATTCAACTTTACATACATGCATTGTGAATAATAATAAGTTTATGGACTTGTGTGCAAAGTCTCATGAAAATACTTCCAAGAAACTCATTTACTATGCACACATGTTGTAATAATCCTTTTTTTTGTAACAGATAAATTAATTAAGTTGGTTAAATACATAAGGTTCCATATAGGAAGGCCCACAATCATTTTTTTTGGATAAGCCTTATTCAAAGGCCCAGTTAGCTTTAAAAAAAACCCAAGCCTTTATGCTCCTAGACTCCAAACGATTATGACAGCCCACATCATGTTGGATTTTGGGAAAAAAAATAAAACAAACAAAAGGGCCCATTAGTGTTAACCCAGAAAGCCCAACTCCATCTTTCCCTTTTGTTTTTTCTTCTTTCACGTGAGAGATTTGAGGGAAAGATATTTTTGGAAATATCTCCCCACTTAACCAAATATCTCCCAAAATCCCTCCACTAAAATCTGACTCCCTTAATTCTCTCCATAAATCCCTCCCCAAATCACTCACTTTGTTTCCTAATTATTATTTTTGCTCACTTTAAACTCCCTTCCATAAAGTTTCTCACTGGAACAAAATTAAGAGAGAGAGAGAAAGAAAGCTCACGGGAATAAGAGAAGACAAGAGAGAGAAAAGAGAGAGGAATGAAGATCTCTGGTTAGAAAACAAGAGAGAAGGAAGGGGGAGTTCTTTCAATCTGTTTTTAGAGTTGGTACCTTTTGGATCTAATACGTAGGCAAGCATTCCTTTAATTCTGTTGGGCGCAGAGTCACGCCCACCGCCGCGGAAGGGATATCACCTGAGAGAAAGCCCTGGCTTTTGTTATCACAAAAGCACAAGTCAACCTCTATATTCTTGTTTCTCAAAGGAAACGCGAATAGATAATGAAATTCTTATTTCTCAAAGGAAACAAGAATTGAAAGTGATATATTTCATCAAAGTGAAATATACACTCTTCCTCTCATCAGCTCTAAGACCGAATATTGAGGGAACCTACAAGCAATAGCCAACAACCAGAAAACAATAAATACACGAGATTTACGTGGTTCGGCAAACTTGCCTACGTCCACGGGAGGGGATGAGGGGAGATTCCACTATAAGGAGAACACCGACGACTTGTACAATCTACAAGCTCGTCTCAAAGATCTGATTTTTTTACCCAAAAGAAATAAACCTCTCTTTTGTAAAACCCTATTTTCTCTCCTCTCAAGATCTCTCTTCTAGCCTCCTGAAACTCCTCAAGGAAACAGCCTCTGTTTTTACCTTGCAGCCGAGAAAGAAAATCTTTACCGCTGTCTTTTTCCCACAGCAGTCGAAAAAATTTCCCCACAGCATTTTCCCCTTAGCACGAAACCCTAGGAACACACTCATATATTTAAGGGAGAGGTGGGCCTTTCGGGTGACTTTCAAAACGCGTGAATGGATATTATGACCGCTGATCGCTATCTCCTCACACGGGAAAAGAGGAAACGGCACGTGGGTGGGGCACTCACAATTCTCCACCTCGTACATCATTTGATAAACCTCAAATTATGGACGAATACCAGAAGAACACCGTGAACATCACCAGAGATATCCCCATCGGCCAAACTAGACCAAACCAGCTGCGTCACTTTACCGCGGCTGCCTACGTACCCTCCACCGGGATCAAGCTAACCGTAGTTCTAAAATATTCTCCAACATAGTCTCCACCTCACCCCATCACCGCCCCGAAGGGCCATGCCCTCTTGGGCAAATCAACACGGGCTGATATGAAGCAAGTCCAAACAATGCTTAAACTTGCTACCTGTGACCACCTTGGTTAACATGTCTGCGGGATTGTCATTCGTATGCACCTTCATGAGAGAAATATCACCTTCCTCTATGACGTCTCGCACGAAATGATACCTGACATCGATATGCTTGGTACGAGCATGATGAACTTGATTCTTTGCCAAGTGAATCGCACTCTGACTGTCGCACCACAAGTTCACGTTATCCTGCTCAATCCCCAAATCGTCTAGAAGACCCCACAACCACAATGCTTCCTTCACTCCCTCCGCCATGGCCATATACTCGGCCTCTGTAGTAGAAAGTGCCACTGTAGCCTGCAACATCGATTGCTAACTAACTGGAGCTCTATGTATCTTGAATACATAACCAGTAATAGATCGCCATCTATCTAGATCGCCCGCATAATCAGAATCAACAAACCCATCAATCTGACATGTATCTCCACCAAAACACAGACCCATATCTGCGGTACCTTTTAAGTACCTCAGGACCCATTTCACTGCTTCCCAGTGCGCCTTTCCCGGATTCGCCATGAACCTGCTGACCACACTAACCGCTTGTGAAATATCTGGACGTGTACACACCATAGCGTACATCAAACTGCCAACTGCACTAGCATAAGGAACACGCTCCATGTGTGCCTTATCTTCCGCTGTAGTGGGAGATTGTTTACCTGAAAGCTTGAAGGGGGGAGCCAATGGAGTCGCCACCGACTTAGCACTTTGCATCCCGAACCTCGCGATCACCCGCTCTATATAGCCCTTCTGACTCAAGAACAATCGCCGATTCGTCCGCTCTCTTCTAATCTCCATACCCAGTATTTTTCTAGCAGCGCCCATGTCCTTCATCTCGAACTCTTTACCAAGTTGAGATTTTAGCCTATCTATCTCCACCTCGCTCTTAGAAGCAATAAGCATGTCATCCACATACAAAAGGAGATAAATATAATCACCTCCACGAAGCTTCTGAATGTAAACACAGCAATCATAATCGCTTCGGGAAAACCCATACTTCAGCATGAATGAGTCAAATCGCTTGTACCACTGCCGAGGAGATTGCTTCAGTCCATAGAGTGACTTCCTCAAGCGACATACATGATGTTCCTTATTCTCAACCTTGTAGCCCTCAGGTTGATGCATGTAGATTTCTTCATCCAAGTCTCCGTGCAAGAAGGCCGTTTTAACATCGAGTTGTTCCAGCTCAAGATCACCATGAGCAACAATACTCAATAGCACCCGAATAGAAGTGTGTTTCACCACCGGAGAAAATATCTCATTGTAATCCACACCCTCTCTTTGTGCAAACCCTTTAGCCACTAGCCTTGCCTTGTACCTTGTGCCACCGAGCTCTGAAGGATCTTCCTTTCTCTTATACACCCACTTACAACCAATAGCTTTTCTTTCTACGGGCAATGGGACCACTTCCCATGTTTGGTTTTTCCGAAGAGATTCCATCTCCTCCTCCATCGCTGCCAACCAACTCTCACTATCTTTATCCCGAATAGCTTCCTTGAAGGAGACCGGCTCATCTTCCTCCACCGAGAGTGCGTACTCAACCAAATTAACCTGCCCATAGTGCTTCAGTGGTTAATCAGCCCCCAGCTTCTGTACCTGCTTGTATGCTCGCTTTGGCCTAGTGGAAGCCAAAGTATCCTCGAGTGCTGAACCTCCTCCTGCTCAAGCTCATCATCTACCTGATTTTCCACTTGAACATGACTAGAACCTGGTTGGTCTTTAGGTTCTATCTCAATTACCTGGGACTTTGAAGTCCCAACAGTCCCAACACCATCATCCTTGGGTGCCCTAGCAATCATGGATTTTTCATCAAAGGTAACATCCCTGCTGATCACGAACTTTGAATCTTCTGTACACCAAAGGCGGTAGCCTTTTACGCCCTTTGCATACCCCAAGAATATCGCCTTCTTGGCCCTCGCGTCAAGCTTTCCCTCGTTGACGTGATAATAGGCGGTACATCCGAAAATTCCGAGCCTCTCATAATCCGCATGTTCCCCTGACCACACCCTATAGGGTGTATCACCATCCAATGTCGAATGTGGAGAACGGTTCACAATGTAACATGCTGTAGCCACCGCTTCCGCCCACCATTCGTTGCCCAATCCAGCATAAGATCGCATACTCATTGCCTTCTCCCGCAATGTTCGGTTCAGTCTCTCCGCGATCCCATTCTGCTGTGGTGTTGACCTGACTGTCCAGTGTCGAACAATGCCCTCCTGATCACAGAACTTCTTGAAAGCACCATCTGTATACTCTGTACCGTTGTCAGATCTCAGTGTCTTCAAGTTTTTGCCCGTCCTGTTCTTAACCATTGCTTTCCACTTCTTGAATGTATCGAATACCTCATTCTTATGCTTTAGAAAATAAATCCAAGCATACCTAGAATAATCGTCTATGAACTAGACAAAATACCTGGAACCACCCTTGGAAATTGTCTGAGCCGGACCCCAAACATCTGTGTGCACATAATCTAGTATACCTCTGCTCTTGTGATTGCTTTTCAAGAATTGGACCCTGTGCGCCTTTCCATACACACAATCCTCACAAAAATCCATGCAAGGTTTCTTCAGATTCTTTAGCAAGCCCTCCTTACCATGCAGATCTAGACCCTTCTCTGACATGTACCCAAGCCGCCTATGCCATAACCGTGTGTGCTCACATGGGTCTCCACCACTTCCTTTAGTTCTAACCGCTGCATCTCCTGTCACCGTCGTACCCGAGAGAGTATATAGATTACCGTGACGAACACCCTTCATCACTGTTAGGGAACCTCGAACAACCTTCTTTACTCCGTTCTCTGTAACAATCTTGCAGCCACCGGAGTCTAATGCACCCACTGAGATAAGATTCTTCCGCAAGTCGGGAACGTGCCGCACGTCCGTTAGGGTTCTGACCACTCCATCATGCATCTTGATTTTTATATCACCGAGCCCCACCATTTTACAAGCATGGTTATTCTCCAATAATACGGTTCCACCATCAATGCTTCTATAGGTAGTAAACCACTTCCTGTTTGGGCACATGTGGTAAGAGCAACCCGAATCAAGTATCCACTTACCGGAGATGTTTTCACCATCCGTAACAACATAGCATTCTTTATCGCTCCCTCCCTCCGAGACGTAACTCGCCTCTTCCTTGCCTTCTCTTCCCTCGGTCTTGTTGTTGTTCTTTTTCCCACCTACTCTCTTGTTAGTTAGGACAGTCGACCTTGAAATGCCCAACTTCACCGCATTTGAAGCACGCTCGTCCCGCAAGGGGTCTCGATTTAGATCTAGACTTTCCTCCCTTGCCTTTTCCTCGCTCATTGCTCCTTCCTCTAGCAAACAATCCCTGCGCTTGTTCTTTGTTACCACCAGTAGTCATGTCACCGGTTGCAATCTTTCGAAGGTCATCCCCTAGAAGCGCCGTTCTAGTCTCATCCATCGTCAAATTGTCTCCCACAAGCATCAATGTTTGCACCAGGTTCTCATAAGACTTCGGCAGAGATAGAAGTAATAGAAGAGCCTGATCCTCATCTTCTACAGTCACATCGATGTCCTTCAGATCCGATATAATCCTATCGAACTTGTTGATATATTCCCGGATTGATGAGCCCTCCTCCATCTTGCAAGTATACAATTTGGATTTCAAATAGATCCGGTTTGTTAGACTCTTCGTCATGAAGGTGCTTTCTAACTTCAACCACACGCCCGCAGCCGTTTCCTCTCCATCTACCAAGAAAGCTACATCCCTTTCAAGGCAAAGGATAATCGACGCCCGTGCTTCCAGATCCAGCTCCTCCCAATCCTCATCAGACATATCCTTGTGCTTCTTCTCTTTTCCCGCCAAAGCTTTGTGCAATTTCTGCGAAATCAACGTGTTCTTCATCTGCATCCTCCAATAGGAAAAATCATTCTTCCCATTGAATTTTTCAATCTCGTATTTTCCAACTTTAACTGTTTTACTTGTTGACGCCATCCTCCGCTTGTATTAGTAAACCGCTTCTCTCAGAAAAAATTACCGAGCACCACCTCAAATCAGAAGCTACACCACTCCCAATCTGAATAACAGCTCTGATACCAATTGTTGGGCGCAGAGTCACGCCCGCCGCCGCGGAAGCGATATCACCTGAGAGAAAGCCCTGGCTTTTGTTATCATAAAAGCACAAGTCAACCTCTATATTCTTGTTTCTCAAAGGAAACGAGAATAGATAATGAAATTCTTATTTCTCAAAGGAAACAAGAATTGAAAGTGATATATTTCATCAAAGTAAAATATACACTCTTCCTCTCATCAGCTCTAAGACCGAATATTGAGGGAACCTACAAGCAATAGCCAACAACCAGAAAAACAATAAGTACACGAGATTTACGTGGTTCGGCAAAATTGCCTACGTCCACGGGAGGGGATGAGGGGAGATTCCACTATAAGGAGAACACCGACGACTTGTACAATCCACAAGCTCGTCTCAAAGATCTGATTTTTTACCCAAAAGAAATAAACCTCTCTTTTGTAAAACCCTATTTTCTCTCCTCTCAAGATCTCTCTTCTAGCCTCCTGAAACTCCTCAAGAAAACAGCCTCTGTTTTTACCCTGCAGCCGAGAAAGAAAATCTTTGCCGCTGTCTTTTTCCCACAGTAGCCGAAAAAATTTCCCCACAGCGTTTTCCCCTTAGCACGAAACCCTAGGAACACACTCATATATATAAGGGAGAGGTGGGCCTTTCGGGTGACTTTCAAAACGCGTGAATGGATATTATGGCCGCTGATCGCTATCTCCTCACACGGGAAAAGAGGAAACGACACGTGGGTGGGGCACTCACAAATTCTTTTGATGATCGTTTTTTTTCATAATCGGCAAGCATATTTTTTTTCTCTTTGTTTACATTGTTTGAATTTTTTTTCTTCACAGTGATGTTTTGTAGCTAGGGGGCAAGCAGTAGGCCTATAGGGAAAACAACTTTGAGCTAGGGAACAATATATGCTAGAATTTTTTTCCTGCAGAATGAGGAATATACATGACTCATTCAGCACACCCTTGTAAACTATCTCATAGGATATTGCAATTAGTTGGAGTCTTTTGTTTTCTCATCATATCCATTGTTCTATTAGTTACTTGCTCTTCTACATCCATATGTTGTTATCTGCAATGTTGCTTTTTGTTTCCTGATATTCTAGAGCTTGGATTTAGGAAAATTATCATCATAGATCCTGTAGAATCCGTCAGTTGTTTCCAATATAGTCACATTCAAGGGTAACGACACAAACTCCCAGGAAAAATTTGTGGATTTGCTTGTTTATTTCGTAATGGTTTATGCTATTATTAATTTCTTTGGGCTTGCATTTGTACAACTTCCTGATGATGACTGGGTTCCTGGTAATATCTTGGTGTAGACCTCTTGTTAATGCCTGAATTTAAATTTTCCCTTGACTCAGGTTCCTTCTAGAAATAAGATTTAACTATTTAACATCTACTTATAGTTCTTGTTCCCTCGAAAAATTATTGAGTGGACATGACATACGTGATCCTGGAAATTATTTGCATTGCCATTTAAAGTTAGGTATATACTCACCCATGGAACATTTCTTTATATTTTTCCCTAGTTGCTTGATCTAGAATATGCTGCAGCTATTTTCCAGGTTGTCTACGAAGTATACATACAACTAAAAGTCCGTTACATAAAACTTGTGTACTTAATATAAATGTAGTATATATTAACCACAAGTTAACGAATCATAATAACTTAAATTATGACTGCTGAAAAACTATTGTTAGTTAACATGCAACCTGCACGTGTACAAATATGTGTTATACATACATAAGTAGTGGAGACAAATTTAGTACAGTGTTATTTGTAGTAACATGGTTACATACACATGTCTGTCAATCAGTTTATGCATAATAAGTTGTAAAGATGTTTCACATTCAGTGTTGTTACAAATGGACATTGATAGCTTAGAGAGAGATGGGTGCAGGCTTTGCAAAATATATTATCTTATAGTTTATTCATAATCATAGTGACAAACTACTTTTATGAGATTAAAATATGTATGGATTCACGAGGTATCGCATAATGTAAGATAAAGCGTTCAGCATAAGTGTCACGGTCAGGAATGCACAAACATAAATTTACTATTACAAGTATAATTCAAATAAGTGTGTATAGCTACACTCAAAAAGTCACAATGAGTGTCATAGAGTTTTAGGAATACAATTACATATAATAAGTACCTTAGTGGATCATGTACAACAAAACAGATAGAACAACAGATTATTATTTTTTATTTTAGCTCATACATGGCATAGCAGTAAAGTCGTTGCAGACCAAGTACAAGCAGACATCATAATAATTATATAGCTTTAAGTCATCATAACAAACATAACTAATTGTTAACCTTCATGTGTCATTATTAACCAAATGACTCACGTATCTATAGCTTCCTTATTTATTCTTTCCCTTGACAAACATTGTTGTACCTCTAGTGAGTTCTCATAAGAAACCAAACTAAAATAGTTGTAAAAATAACGACTGATATAAATGCCATTAGATATTGTATTGTTTTTGACAAACTGTACAACCTCCTGTTTGATCATGTAGTCACATCTACTAGGTGGGCTGTGCATAAATAAATATCCTATTGAGACATGGATTAGAAGCATGACTTGGCGACATCGACCATATAATACATAAATTATCGATTTGTACTTGTTATGAACTTACCGTGTTTGACATGCATGACTATATGGAAGTTTGTTGCTTGATCACTTAGTTGTCCTCCAATAGGAGAGACTGTGCATGAAGACGACTTTTGTTAAAAATATGATTTATAAGCGTGCTTTCATAGCATGGCTATGTTCTCGATATCGATATCCCGATATGAGATTTTTCCTTGGCTATTACTATTATAGCATCGACTAGATGATGCACCTATCTTGATTTGGACATGTTCTGGGTCACGGTTATTTTTATAGTTTTACAGAAGTCGTTCCACGGTAACTCTGTGGTTAGTGCACAACATTTCATGCACAGTCACTTGGTTAAAAAAGAAAACATAGGGTTTATAAAGGGGAATTGGACGAAGAATATAACATGTATATAAACGGGCACATGCGCATTCCTGATATCCTGAGTTATATATACATGGGCCAAAGGGCCAATTCCTAACTTGACGCCGTGTTCCCGGGACGGTTTACGGGGAACCGATTTATTACATGAAAATATTCTTCTCTAATTCAAATAACAGGTAAAATAAGAATAATGTGCTTATATGCTTTGTGACAGATTTGGCATGCACGACATGTCCTGGATGAGGTTTTGGTGATGTATATTTGTATTGGTTGTTTATAGAATTTTGGGAGTTGAAATTTAGAGATTTACAATTTGAGATATATGGTATATACGAGGGTTTCCTTGTTTGGATTATTCCCTCGACGTACTCATCTCGTCTTGTGGGTTTCTAAATCTTAACTCCTTTTAGTACATGGTATAAGATGTGCTTGAGGTAGACCATGATTGATATCTACAATTAGCAATTTCCCTTGTCATCTTTAATTGAGTTTTCATCTTATTTTGGTCTATAAGCTTAGCATTTTCTTTTATCACTGAAAATTTAGAATTTATCTTTTCTTTATATCGACTACTTATACTTACACGCGCACATTTTTTTCTCATTTTACATGCTTGCTGGGAGTTTTCTGACTCCCCTGGGGTTTGCATGCCCCAGACTAGGGAACTGTTCTTTCTTCGCAGGACCAAGAGTACTTTAAGGATCAAGCCTAACGGTAGTGATCACCTTCTGTCCTATCACTCTCAGCTTTAGTTTATTTAGGTAGTTATTTGTTTTAGACTTTTCTGTAATCATCTGTGATTTTCCAGACTACGATGTATTTTTCCTCTTTCCCATTTTGGATAGTTGTGGACTTGTCGTAGAACTTTGTAATTATCAAGTTTTCTATACCTATCTATTTTCTTTGTTGTCTTAGTTACATGCTCTATGTAGTTGTTCTTTAGCAATATATCTGTGTACAGGTGATCTAGAGGCGTGAATGTGACATTATGGTTGCATTGTTGGCCAAGTCACGTCCCAAACTATCACGTTTTGGGAACTGTGGCGTGACACATGTATAACAAAGTTTACAAGTGTACCATTTGCGGGCGAAAAGGTCATATTGTTAAGTTTTGTTATGATGCACAAAAATCCACCATGTCTAAAAATAATGATCCTTGTGTATCCCATCAAGCTTATTCATCACATACACATGTAAATGCACCTATTGCACATCATAAACATGCTCATATGTATAAGTGTGATTTTTGTGGTCGTTTTGGTCATTTGACCAAATTTTGTTTTGATTTGAAGAGAGTTTCTCGTTTGCAAAATAATTTCAAAGAAAAATCTATTTTTGCAAATAATTTACGTGCACCACCACTTTGTCAACACAAACCTTTTAGACTCTTTCATTGCACTCATTGCAATTGAAATTGCCATTTATATGAATTTTGTTTTGACCGTGTCCGTGCACCATATACGCCCAAATGGGTTCATAACCCAAGGGCCTTGAACTTAAATGATAGAGCCCATGTCCCTAATCCTGTTGGTACAAAAAATATTTGGGTACCAAAAATATGCTTGATTTCAAAATTTTAAATATTGTTTGTTTGGTTTTTGAATTTTATATTTTCAAAATTCTATTTGAAGTTAAAATCATCTTGAGGAAAATTTTATGGATTTTCTTACAAATTGCATATTGAATGTATTTTTTGATCTTTGAATATACTATTATTAATATATCTATATTGTAGAATAAAACAAATTTACAAATTTTTGTCCGTTTTTTTAAGTTTACTCAGAGTCAGATTCCTCGCGGTCGACCACGGGTGTTGCGGCGGTCGACCGGACGGAGTGTATATCTACACTCAGTTTTTGGATTTTTTTTCGCGGTCGACCGAGCATGTCTCGGCGATCGACCAGACAGGGTGAATGTCTGCACCCAGTTTCATTGTGTTTTTGGGTTTTGGGTTTTGTTTCTCAAACTGTTTGTGACGTGTTGCTCTTCACCGTCGATACAGAGTCCAATTTGATCTTTACCCTTGATCTTACCCTCACATGTGATCTGGTTCCTCTGCTTCATCCCGTCATTCTCAATTTGATTTCATCCTCTTCAAACCCTAGTTTTCTTTCTCGTTTCTTCACGGTCTACCGTCACCCTCCTTGCGGTCGCCCATTGCTGTGGAGCTTATCAGGGATCTCTCCTTTACTGAACTCATCTTAGATCCTTCAGTAAACCCTAAACTCTATCTCTTTTATCCGTGTCATATTTTTCTAGGGTTTTATCTTAGGATTGTTTGGATCTTTTGTGCCATCATGCCACCTCTTAGAAAAAGATCTAAGAAAGATAAAGTACCATTTCCTGATGCAGTTCATTATGAGGATTGCCTTAAGTACAAAACCCTAGTTAGTAAATATAGGGACCTTTGCAAATTAAAAATTCTATCTGGTAGGAGTATTAAATTTGTTGATCTTGCTCCCTACAACATCCCTAATATATTTGCTGATATTGGCCTGCATGATCTTTTGGATAAAAAGAAAAAAGAGCCACAATATCCTTTTCTCGTATATCTTTTCTATGCCAATATGTCCGTCTTCACAACTGATGATGAAACTAGGGTTATTAGAACATATATCAAAAACTCTAAAATTGTTTTCTCTTTTGATGATCTTGCGGGTATTTTTAAAATCCCGATAAGTGATATTGATCACTATTCACACATGTATAACAAAGTTTACACTAGCAGAAATAGGACTATCGACGATGGATTTTTAATGACGGACAAATCTGTCGCTATATCTTGGAATATAGCGACAGAATAGTTCGTCGCTATAATTCTGTCGTTAATTTTTTTTTTAACGATGGATTTATTACTATTAGCGATGGAAAATTTTGTCGCCGTTGTTTTAAATTTTTACCGATGAAAATTTGAGTTTTAGCGAAAGAATTTTCGTCGCTAAAGAATAAGAAAATAAAAAAATTTAGCTCGGGCTTGTCCAAAAAATTTGGGCAACTCGCGCCCAAGATCTTATTTTTCCCCTTCTCTCTGTCAAAATCAGCTACCATCTCTCGTTCTCTCACTCCATCTCTCATTCTCCCATTCTTCTTTCTCTATATCTATTCATTGCGCCGCCCCCTCTCTCCATCTCCTCTCCGGCCGTGTGCTAGGGATGCCGTCGGACTCGCCGTCAGTCCTCCTGCCCAATTCCCGTCGCCGATTCCCCGCCCTGCCGTACTTAATCGCTCGAACCCGCCGCTCCTGCCGCCCTTCTCCTCTCTCTCTCAGTATAGATCTCCACTCATCTATCTCTTTTCTCTCATTCCCTACATCTCTCTTTCTCTTACTCTCTCTCGGCCGCGCGACGCAGCGACCAGCGCGACCATCGGCTGGCCCGGTTGGCAGTCGGCCTGGCCATGGAGAGAGGCAGAGAGAAAGAGAGATGTAGGGGGATAGAGAAAGAGAGTTTTTTTTAATTTATTATATAGAATAATTTCATGTTTTTAATTATAATTAGAGTTTAATTTTTGCAAAATAAATAAATTGTGAAAAAAATCCCAAAACCTAATAAAATATTACAAAACAATAAATTTCCATCTTGATAAAATTATAACATAAAAAACTAAAATTTAGTTAGGGTTATGTGAGGGTTAGAGTTAGAATTAGAGTTAGGGTTATGGTTAGGGTTAGGGTTTGGGTTTGGGTTGGGTGAGGGTGAGGGTGAGGGTGATGCTTAGGGTTAGGGTTTGGGGGAGGGTGAGGGTGAGGGTTAGGGTTAGGGTTAGGGTTGGGGCGAGGAAGAGGGCGAGGGGGTGATTATGGAGAGAGCGAGTGTTAGGGTTAGGGTGAGGGTTATGGTTAGGGTTAGGGTTTGGGTTAGGTGAAGGTGAGGGTGAGGGTGATGGTTAGGGTTAGGGTTTGCGGGAGGGTGAGAGTTAGGGTTAGGGTTAGGGCGATGGAGAGCGCTAGGGCGAGTGTTATGGTGAGGGTGAGGGTTAGGGTTAGGTGAGGGTTAGGGTGAGGGTTATGGTTAGTCTTAGGGCGAGGGAGATAGCAAGGGTGGGGGTTATGGCGAGGGTGAGGGTTAGTGTTAGGTGAGGGTTATGGTGAGGGTCAGGGTTAGGGCGAGGGAGAGGGCGAGGGACGAGGTTATGGCCAGGGTGAGGGTTAGAGTTAGGTGAGGGTTAGGGTTAGGGTAAGGGTGAGCGTGAGGGTAAGGGTTAGCGTAACTATTATATCATTAATTATATAGGTAAGGGTTACAGTGAGGGTTACGGTGAAGGTTAGCATAACTATTACATCGCTAATTACATAGGAACTGTACACTCACGTATTTTCGACCTGTAGAATTCCCCGTCCAATAAATACTATATATAATCTCTTTATTTACTTGTCACATATGTGTACAGGATGGGTGGCGGATACGAGACCTTCGTGTTCGGTTCGACAACCTTTTCGTACACGTATGTGACAGGGGGCTCATATATAAATATTTATTGGATCTTGTTCGCGGGAAAATTCGTTGCTTTCTTCATTAATGATTCCATTGTACACTCTTGTAACAGTTTATCGATTACAAAGATCCGGTCTTTTTATAAGATCCGGTTACAACGAAAATCAAATAAATAGAAATGAAAAATTACAACTTTGTTTCCTTGTTTGTCGAACGAATCACGAGCTCCTGTTTTGCGGTCGCTCGTTTTGTGGGTTCTTTGCCTGCGCCGGGGTTGTTTGCCGTGGACCACCGCGCGATCTAGATCCGGTCGGATCTACGCAGTACGACGGGTATTATTCCACGAAGGAAATAATAGCCGGGAGGGATTGATTCACCAAGGAAACAATCGCTCAAGTCTCGGGATCTAAGACCAAGCTTAGATCCGGAGTTCGTACGCGTAGATCTGAGATCTGGTCCTCTCGAACACCTGCCTTATTTGGCGTTGACGGTCGCCGAGCACCAGATCTGGATGAGCAAGTCCTTGAAGTCCTAAAGTTTGAATCTTGTTTGGATCTGAGTCTCGAGTTCAGCAGGGCTTCGCCTCTCCAAAATTTCCAACCCTCAAAAATGAACCAAGGCCTAGCCTATTTATAGGCACTCATGAGGTGGCTCGGTTTCGGCCGAGCCCCTCCGGGTGTTGTTCGTTCCGTCATTTTTTCGTTGTCCGGTTCTGTGCTTCGTTGTTGATCTGGACTTGATTCGGTTGTGTTTCTGTTGTGTGGTTGATTGACCTGGAAACGACTCGTTGACTTGATTCCAGATTTGGCAGTAAGTCCGGATCCTGATTAGGCAGTAAATCCACTTCTGAATCTGAGTCCGAAACTGATCTTGATTCGATCGTGATTCGTTCGAGTCCGCTCTCGGTTGGATGACTCGTTGACTCTTCGAACACTTGGCTTGATCCCGCACGCGAATGGATGTATTCCGTTGCTTGCGTGCGATTCGTCGATCTCGTCGCCTCGTTGGTTCGTCGGTTTGTGCCGAGCTGAGCTAAAGGACCTATAAGCAATTTTATATGCCTACAGATACCCCCTCCAAAGTATTTCAGTCTCGTTCTTTTATAGAAGAGTCTGGAATACTTTGGATATGATTGTCCCCACCTTCAGTCGGTGTAATGGGACCTTGGAATGACTTCCGTTCTTGATTCCTTCAATCTTCCAGGCTATTCGGTGCTTTGTCGAATGTCTGCAAGAGTTCCGGTGCTGCATTTATTGTCTGACCGTTGTCGGAAATTCGAACTTGAAGTCAATTCCTGGTTTTCTGATTTTTAGCTCGTGCTTGTTGGTTGAACACAGAACTGACCCTCGACTGTCGGCGTTGAGTCTTTATTTGCGACGCGTTGTCCGGCGTAGTGTTGTTGAGTTATCCTTAAGAATGAAAATATTCTCCAGGAACTTCTCAACCAACAATAGGGAATAGTTTATACTCGTATTCCTTATTGGAGTATTAAGAAACAGTTTATACTCGTATACTCTTCGGAGTGTTAAGAAGCAGTTTATACTCGTGTACTTTTCGGAGTGGTGATTCTTTCATTGCAACGCATTGATAGGCGTTGACCTAGGGTTACGCGTTGTCCGGCGTTGACCTAGGGTTTTGAACGTCGTACGTTGATTTTTTGATCGCAACGCATTGACTGGCGTTGACCTAGGGTTACGCGTTGTCCGGCGTTGACCTTAGGGTTTTGGACGTCGTACGTTGACTGTTTGATTGCAACGCGTTGACTGGCGTTGACCTAGGGTTATGCGTTGTCCGGCGTTAACCTTAGGGTTTTGAATGTCGCTGGATGCTCAAGTCACGAGACCAACTAATGAAGCTGATGCGTCAGTGACTCTCGTATTTATAGGATTTTTGGCAAATCCCCAGCCATCAACGGGTTTGATGCGCCTTTACCGACTACCGTTTGAGTCGGGCTAGCATGCGGATTGTTTTAAGTCCGTTCCGCATGTGACGTTATGCTAAAAGAGTTAACTCTTTTAGTGCTACGATATTGAATACGTAGACTTCGTCTTTCTCCTGTGAAAAGACTAAACAGCAACGTGTATCAGACGTTGACTTAGGATTTTTGGCAAATCCTCAGCCCTCAACGGATTTGTCATGCTTTTACCGATTACCGTTTGAATCGGGCTTACATGCGGATTGTCTTAAGTCCGTTCCGCATGTGACGTTGTGCTAAAGGAATGAACTCCCTTAGACTTGATGCTACGACTTCGAATACGTAGACTTCGTCTTTCTCACGGGAATAGACTACCCGGCGACGCGTGTTAGGCGTTGACTTTAGGATTTTTGGCTAACCCCAAGGCTGTAACGGATTTGATTAGCCTTTACCGACTACCGTTTGAGTCGGGCTAGCATGCGGATTGACGAAATCCGTTCCGCATGTAACGTTGTGCTAAGAGAGTGAATTCTCTTAGACTTTGTGCTATGATGTTGAATACATAGGCTTTACCATTGTTATGGGAATAGGCTACCCAGCAACGTGTATTAGACGTTGACTTATCCCTACTTAGGCTTCGGGATAAAAATACCCCAGACTGGTATTCTGGTGTCTTTTTCAATCGGTAAAAGACTAAACCGGCGACGTGTGTTAGGCGTCGGCATATCCTTTCTTAGGATTCAGGATGAAATTCCCCATACGTGTAAGGCATGGATTTTGGTGTTATTAATAACAACCTACCACAATGTTGAATATGTGGAAGGATGTTCTTTTCAACAGTTAAGAACTAACCGGCAGCGCGGGTTAGGCACAGACTTATCCTTGCTTAGGTTTCAGGATAGAATACCCCAGAATCGAACTCTGGTGTCTTTTTGTGCGGAAAAAGACTAAACCGACAGCGCGTGTTAGGCGCAGACTTATCCCTCTTCTCTTGGGGCAAAGACGAACCCGAAATGGGAGAGGAAGAATTTTATATTCTATCTCCCGACAATGAAGAAGAAGAATTTTATATTCTATCTTCAACTGGAAAGGAGACTCGAGGTGGGATCTCCACCCCCAGAATCCGGAAAGGTGAAACTGAGAGTGGGATCTCCACTCTGAGATTCGAAAAGATTCAGATAACCCTAACTGTCGGAAGGTTTGATTATCGAACTAAAGATGAATTTCTCGTTTATCGAGAGTGAATCATGGTTTTGACCCTAACTGTAGGAAGGTTTGGCCAAACAGGAGTTTGAGGTGACCCTAACTGTAGGAAGGTTTGATCACTCGATTTGAAAGTGGACCTCTCGTTCATTGGAGGAATCGAGAGGGGATTTTGACTGTGGTCCTAACTGTAAGAAGGTTTGACCAAGTGGGTGTTTTGAGACAATCCTAACTGTAGGAAGGTTTGATCGCGGAATCGAGAGGGGATTTTGACTGTGGCCCTAACTGTAAGAAGGTTTGACCAAGTGGGTGTTTTGAGACAATCCTAACTGTAGGAAGGTTTGATCGCTCAATTTGTAAGTGGACCTCTCGTTCATTGGAGGAATCGAGAACTCTGGTGTCTTTTTCTACGGGGAAAGACTAAACCGGCGACGCGTGTTAGGCGTCGGCATATCCTTTCTTAGGATTCAGGATGAAATTCCCCATGCGTGTAAGGCATGGATTTTGGTGTTATTAATAACAGCCTGCCGCAATGTTGAATATGCGGGCGAGTGTTCTTTTCAACGGTTAAGAATTAACCGGCAGCGCAGGTTATGCGCAGGCTTATCCTTACTTAGGTTTCAGGATAGAATACCCCAGAATCAAACTCTGGTGTCTTTTTGTACGGAAAAAGACTAAACCGGCAGCGCGTGTTAGGCGCAGACTTATCCCTGCTTAGGATTCGGGATAAACTTCCTATGTACCTGTGAGGCACAGATTTTGGGATTTGAAAAAGGTGGTGTCTTCTCTTGGGGCAAAGACGAACCCGAAATGGGAGAGGAAGAATTTTATATTCTATCTCCCGAAAATGAAGAAGAAGAATTTTATATTCTCTCTTCAACTGGAAAGGAGACTCGAGGTGGGATCTCCACCCCCAGAATCCGGAAAGGTGAAACTGAGAGTGGGATCTCCACTCCGAGAATCGAAAAGATTCGGATAACCCTAACTGTCGGAAGGTTTGATTATCGAACTAAAGATGAATTTCTCGTTTATCGAGAGTGAATCATGGTTTTGACCCTAACTGTAGGAAGGTTTGGCCAAACAGGAGTTTGAGATGACCTTAACTGTAGGAAGGTTTGATCACTTGATTTGAAAGTGGACCTCTCGTTCATTGGAGGAATCGAGAGGGGATTTTGACTGTGGTCCTAACTGTAAGAAGGTTTGACCAAGTGGGTGTTTTGAGACAATCCTAACTGTAGGAAGGTTTGATCGCTCAATTTGTGGACCTCTCGTTCATTGGGGGAATCGAGAGGGGATTTTGACTGTGGTCCTAACTGTAAGAAGGTTTGACCAAGTGGGTGTTTTGAGACAATCCTAACTGTAGGAAGGTTTGATCGCTCAATTTGTGGACCTCTCGTTCATTGGGGGAATCGAGAGGGGATTTTGACTGTGGTCCTAACTGTAAGAAGGTTTGACCAAGTGGGTGTTTTGAGACAATCCTAACTGTAGGAAGGTTTGATCGCTCAATTTGTGGACCTCTCGTTCATTGAATGGGAGTTCTTATTCATTACATTGTTGTGGTTTTGGGAACTTCCCGTTACATAAATCGTCCACCCCCAGTTTCCTTTGCGGAACTGGTTCGGACATTATTCTCAGTTACCTGATCGGGTTATCCTTAAGAATATTAGCGTAATATTCTCCAGAAACTTCCCGTCAAAAGTGGGAAACAGTTTAGACTCATATACCTATTGGAGTATCAGGGAAGAGTTTAACCTCTTGTACCGGTCGGAGGATTGAGAAACAGTTTATACTCGTATACTCTTTGGAGTGTTAGGAAGCAGTTTATACTCTTATACCGGTCGGAGTTGTGCCATTCTCAATTGGCTTACCTCAGCGTTATGACGCCGGCTTCAACCAAGGTCTGAATGCTATTCTTGAGAGCAAAGCAATCCTTGGTGGGATGAACGACCCTCCTGTGGTATGCACAGTACTTTGGGTCCGTAGTGTTGTCAGCTTCCTCCTGATTTGTGATAGGTGGTAGCTTGATCTTGTTACCTTCAAGGAGGGATTCGAAGATGGCTGGAACGTCTTCGTCCTTGAAGGAATACTCTCTTTGGAGTCTCGGACCCGAAGTCTTTTGCTGCCTTCGGGATTGCTGTTGTGACGCTTGATTAGCACCACCAGTAGCTGCAGGTGTTTTGCCCTTACCACGAGAGGCGAAATTTGACTTCGCCGGATAGGGGATCGATTCCCACTCTCTTGGGTATGGACAGGGAATGCCTGTTTTCTTCGTCTCTTGAGCGGAGATCAATGTGTTGATTTTGCTCTCGAGATCTTTGATCTTCAAGTCTTCACTTGTATCCTCGTTGGCATCCTCGTTACCACCCCCTGCATTGACGGGAGGGTTATTGGTATTGTGAGCTCCATCCCTATCCGTGTGCTCTTCTTCCTGAACAACCTGATTACGGTGACTTGGTTCACCTTGTTGGTTCCTGAATGCCTGGATTTGTTGCTCATGCATCTCTCTCATAGTCTGCATGGCCATCTGCATCTCGAACCTGAAGCTTTCTTTCTGCTTAGCCAAAGCGTCTTCAAGCATCTTGGCCATTTCTTCCGCGCTTATCATAAATGACTCGCGGGGTTGTCCTTCGCTGGACACTGTATTGTCCGATGCGACAGCAGAGCAGGAATCCGATTCTTCATCTTCCGAAGGCAATCTTGTCCGAACCCTACCATAAGTTCCTCGTGCGATGGCTCCGGACTGTAGACGGGTTACACGCCGGGACGCTTCTAGAAACGATCTGAGATTAATCCGGGTCGATGTCTCTTTGCTGGTCATGTTGGCGGTGACCCTCGGAAGTTCTCCGTCTTTAACCACCGTTCTTCTTTGCCGGAAGCGCCTATGCCTTGGTTTTGGCGTTTCGATGCTGAGCCTTTCGAACACTGAAATTCTCTCGGGGACTCCCTTGATGCAGTTGCATTGAGACAGTACTACCCGAATGAGCTTGGCACATGGGCACTGAGTTTCGAGCCCTTGAGGGCTTCTTTTTCTTGTTTTGTTCGTACCCCCAGCACGATAGTACAACTCGTCCATTTGATCGGAGTAACCTATCGCGTGTTGGCATGATTTCCCAGGTATAACGTTATCATCCTCGGATGACAACGTTTCCTTCTGAGAGCAAACTGCCTTATTTGGACTTCCGAGAGTCACTCGCCTCGAAACACGCCTTTGTAGACAGCTTGGGTGCCATGATTTCTTTGTCATGTTGAGGGTTGCGGCGACCCCCAGCGTGTTGATTCGTTCGGGGCTTTCTTAGTGGGCCCAAACGTTCTTGGATCGGGGCTTTGTTTCGCTCCTCGGGAAGTGGACCGAGGCGCTCCAAGACTGACTTTCTCCTTCGGGAGGATTCTGCATGATCTCCCGGAGTAGCTATGGGAATTCTCGGCGGCTTAGCTTGGTTCGCCGGAGGTTGAACTTTGGTTGGAGGCTGCAAAGGTTAATCCTTAGCCTGAATTGCCGCTTCAGACTTTGGCCTCCAAACTTTGCGAGTTGGTGGCGGCTTCTTGGCTACCTCTCTTTGCAACTTTCTACGGGCTTCTTCGGTTTGACACGGATCCATTCCATTGTTGGCGGCTTGGAAGAGGTGCCGTTCATCTGTTGTTGAGGCTGTTTGCCTCTCTTGTTCTTCAGACCCGCGTTGTAGCGGACTCCGTCGGTGGACTCCATCGCTTTGGCGAATTGTTTGGCCAAGCGTTGGCGTTGCCTTTGGCGGGCTCTCTTTGAGAGAGTCACTACGCCCTCGGCAACGGAAGATTCGGCCAGAGCAGATCTGACCTGGTTGGAAGGAGAGATCTCACCCGATGCAGCTTCGGCATCAAACGGGGCGAGATCTTCGTTGGCAGCTTCAACTTCTTCGTACCAACGAAGTTTTCTCTTGGAAGAGAGCTTTGGAGACTTGGACTTGCGAGGGGAGGTGGATTCGGACGAGGATGACAGATACTCCTCGAACTTTTGTTGGTCGAATTCGTACTCGACCTCCTCCTCGACCGGGATCGGGATCCGCGGCTGCGACGCGACAGCTTCGGCAGTAAAGCTGTTGGCTCCCACTGTGGTCGCCAGATTGTTCGCGGGAAAAATCGTAGCTTTCTTCATTGTTGATATCATTGCTATCTCAGTTAACAACTTTATGCGTTACAAAGATCCGGTCTTTTTATAAGATCCGGTTACAATGAAAAATCAAAGAAAACAAAGTAAAGATTACAATTTTCCTTATTTGTCGAACTAATCGCGAGCTCCTGTTTTGCGGTCGCTCGCTTTGGTGGGTTCTTTGCCTGCGCCGGGGTTATTTGCCGTGGACCACCGCGTGATCTCGATCCGGTCGGATCTACACGATATGACGGGTAATATTCCACCAAGGGAATAATAGCCGGGAGGGATTGTTTCACCAAGGAAACAACCGCTCGAATCTCGGGATCTAAGAACCAAGCTTAGATCCGGAGTGTGATCGTGTAGATCTCAAATCCAATCCTCTCGAACTCCTGCCTTATTTGGCGTTGGTGATCGCCGAGCACCGGATCTGAAAGTCCAAGTCTCCAAGCCTTCAAAGTTGTGATCTTTTTTAGATCTGAGTCTTCAATCCAGCAGGGCTTCGCCTCTCTCCAAAATTTCCAACCTCTGAAACAAATGAGCACAAGGCCTATTTATAGGCACTGGTGGCTCGGTGGTGGCCGAGCCACCTTGGTGGCCGCCGAGCCACCAAGGAGGTGGCTCGGCCTCCGAGCCACCATTTGGTGGCTCGGAGGTGGCCGAGCCACCCCAAGGTGGCTCGGCCACCGAGCCACCTAGGTGGCTCGGCCGAGCCACCACTTGGTGGCTCGGCCACCGAGCCTCCTTGGTGGCTCGGTGAGCCGACCTCCAGGTGTTTGTCGTTTTGCCTCTTTGTGCCCGTTTTCCGGTTCTGCGGTTGATTGGTTCGGATTCGATTTGTTGACCTGATTTGGCAGTAAGTCGGATTCCTGATTTGGCAGTAAATCCACTTCTGAGTTTGAGTCCGAAACCGATCTTGATTCGATCGTCATTTGTCCGAGTATGCCCTTGGTTGGATGACTCGTTGACTCTTCGAACACTTGGCTTGATCCCACACGCGAATGGACGTATTTCGTTACTTGCGTGCGATTCGTCGATCTCGTCGCCTCGTTGGTTTGTCGGTTCGTGCCGAGCCGAGCTAAAGGACCTATAAGCAATTTTATATGCCTACAGATCTGTCCAGTGTGGACGGGTTAGGTATATAAACATGTCGTGTATTTGTATTTACGTGTGTTCTTTTGTACTTTCATTTCGTCAGAGTTTCGGCGACGGTTACTCGTTTTTCTCCGTGTACAAATGTAGGAGGGATATGCAGGAGTATATCCTTCCCATTATAGTGTACTCGGAGAACAGCGGGTTGGTGCTACCAAAATTTTAACGAAATGAAAGTACACTTGAACACACGTAAATACATATACACACCACGTTTACATACTTAATGGGATAGAAGCCTTCATTTGACAGCCGGTCACACATGCTTGTCCTAAATTAAAATGATATATGTAGAGATATGCTCACTTCCATTAATTTTTAAATTCTAGATGCAGACAGTTCCTAACAAATCGTTCATGAGCATACCACGTGATCGGAGGCATCTAGATGCCCGATACAAGGATTGAATAGAAGCTTTATTAGCCTACTCTGATACAAATCCTCTACGGTCACTAAGCGGATCGATTTTATGTCCTTGTAAGAATTACAGGAACGGTAAAATGCTCGCTAGAAGTGACATAAGTTTCCATCTGTTAATCAATGGATTTGATAGCTCTTATGTATTTTGGAGTCATCATAGTGAAGGCTGTAGGGTCGAAAATCTGAAGATTGATTGATTCTCTTGTTTTAAGAAATATGTTCGATCACTTGGTACGAAACCCTTACAATCACTCACACCCTCTCTCGATTACAGAGGAAGAGAAGATTAATTCAGCTTCTCTTTTGTTTAAGGTGGGTTCTAGGTGGCGAAAGGATGCTTCCCCCGATGCTTGAGTCAAGCTTGCCTCCCGTTGACGATCAGACCAAGATCACAAGAGCTTCTGACCTTCGTTAGCTGGCTGGAATCGAAATTCGAACTCCGTATTTACACGCAAAAGCTCTGATTTCTGATGATTAAAAGTCTTAATTAACCAACCCTCTTCTCTGTAGCCATCCATGGATATTTATAGGGTTTAAGTACGTAACTAGCATGCTACAATCATGGGTAGAGGGGCGTAACTGCCTCCCCCAAATCAGCGCATGCCGTAACGTGCTCCTGAAGATTAGCCCACGTGGCTGACTAAGTCTTCGGAGCCGTTACAGGTAAATCCCACGTGGATGATGAACCTCAACCTCAATTGAAATGGAGTTCGTCAAGTAAGACGAGCCTCGAGGTTCGTCTTACCAAGCAAACCTTGCAGTAGACCAATTTCTCCTGACGAATTTTGTCTTCACTGACTTCGTCTGACGAACCTCGCTTTCACTAACGAACTTCATCTTCGATAGCTGAGTCCAACTACGTAGTAAGTCTTGTGAGTTCCCTTTTAACGAACCTCATCTTCACTAATGAGTTTCATGTCTAGTAATGTGTTTTGAACCTCGTGTCCAATGACGAGCTTCGAACCCCGTATTCACCAATGAACCTCAAACCTCGTATCCAATGACAAGTTCTGAGTCTAGTATCCACTGGTGAACCTCGAACCTCGTATCCAATGACGAGCTCTGAATCCTGTGGATCAGTTTCATGAACTTTGTGTTTTTATGTTGAGATCTGCTACATGGCGACTCTTGTTCTCAAGGTTGATCTTCACTAATCAACGAACCTTGTCTTCGATTGGGAAGGGGTTCGTTCTCTTGACCCTACTTTTAACATTTCGAGTTTTGGCATTTTTTAATGCCTACAAAACCCCCTTCAAAGTTTTCAGACTTGAATCGGGTTATATGTAGTCTGAAACACTTTGAACAGGCATTTCGAACTTGCAGAATTTATCTCACGAACCTAGTTTTGCTATGAGCTTCGTGTTTGCTACGAAATTCAATGTGGACATTGCCTCGCAGTTCATTCTGGAGTTTGTTCCTTTGTACGAGCCTTGTCAGAATAACAGTCATCTGACATATGACACCTTGTGGGTTCGTCAGTAATGTTGCTATGCGCCTTTCCTAGACTTGAATGGTTGCCAGCTGGTGCCTAGAAATCTCCATGAATCCCGTCTGCAGATCTTGTTGGGGAGAGATTTCATCAAACGACCTCAACCGAAGATCGCAACCCTTGATTCGACTTTTTCCCACCCCTATATATAGGGCATCATCATATGAGAAGTCCTTTCTTCTCTCTTCGTCATTTGGGTTATTTGAACTCCTCTTCTTCTCAAAATTCTGATCTTTCTTTCTTTGTAAACCCTTCAAGCGAAATCAATAGCCCCTAAAACCACTGTAGACCAAAGCAAGAGCAAGGGAAGAAGGTTGTTGGCTCTTCACATGAACCCGCCGCTCTACCCACTTTCTCAGGTAATAGATCTTAAACGCATGATTTGCGTTCTGAGGGATGTCAACCCTGTCTATTTTAAATAGATCTTAAACGCATGATTTGCGTTCTGAGGGATGTCAACCCTGTCTATTTTAGACTTGGGTTTCTTAAGGAAGATGAACAGTTTCTTCCAGAGTCATCATAAAGATGACGTCTTTTTGGCTGGATGAGGCTCGTCATCGATGATTCTCGTCTCTAAGACTTGTTTCATCTTTTGATGAGCCTTATCCGCAAGTTAAACTTCACATGTCCAACATCGTTGGCTATCCTGACGAGGGTCATCCTCTAGAATTGTTAAACAAAATTTGTTTATATGACGAGCTTCGTCTTTTCATCGACTACGTTCATTGGATTTGTGAACTTCGTCTTCAGATGATGAACTTCGTGTTCTCCAACGAACCTCACTGAACTGATGAACCTCGTTATCCCCGTCGAGGTTGAATGAGCTTGCTCGGCTAACGAAGTTTAACATTTTGTTGTAACACGAGGTTCATCATTCGAACAAATTTCGACGTTCGTTACCAGAATGACCTTCGTGTTATCTGGCCATGACTGCTGCTCGAGTCTAATCTTGTTTGTCTTTTTGTGTAGTCATATATCATTCTACTCCACTTCCCTAACGTGGTGATCTCAGAGCGTATGGTACTCAAACGACTACAATTCATCCTCGTTACTCTGCCCTTGAGAGTATCCCTTTGTTCGGAGAACGGGGGCCAGAAGAAGTTGATCTCCTCTCTGAACCTTCAGTTTCCACGTTTAGGCGTATGATCACTGATGCTCCGTTGGAGTCTATTAATCGTGAACCTATTGTGAAGCCTGTTCTTTTATTTGGAGACTCTTCAGAGGATCCCGACTTGTTGGATATCGGGACTTATGAATGGCTTAGAACTATAAATGGGAAAAACTTGTTCTTGCCTCAGATGGAGCGTGACGTTTCTCTTACTACTTTAAAGGTCATCTCGGCTCCAAGGAAGATGGACTGGGATCTAACCCCAATACAAGATGGGGTCATATGTGGCCACTTTTCTCGGAGCAGCGCAAAGATAGATAGTGGTGGACATTATATCACCGGATTGCACCCTGGGCTTTTTCAAAAAGAACTCCCTATTGGTGAGACCGCTGAGGAGGCTAACACCTTTGGTCGTGCATTCTTTAGGAGAAAATGTCAATTCCCCGCCAAGGACTTTAGAACTCCAGGCTGGTCTCATTGGAGTCCTACATAATGGTGGCCTCATATCACCGAATACATTTTGCAGGAGAACCAAGAAGACCTGCAAAAGTTTGGTCTTTATGCGCCCATCAGGGTGACACAATTCGGCTTGATCAATAACTCCCACCAGTTCTTTGGTATTTTGGAGTTGTATAACTCTACAACCTGTACTTTCTTTACTCCTGATAGAGAGATAGGGATTACTCTTCACGAGATGGAAGAAGTCTTCGGGCTGCCAAACGGGAATTATCCGTATGAGGAGTATATCCCAAGTCAACGGAAATTAGTTGCTCTAGAGAAGGAACAACCCCAAGTAGTAGAGACCTTCTGGGAGGTAATGTGTCATTACCACATTTGTATGAATGTGGAAGAATAACTCAATAAGAAGGGTGAGAAACTCCTCAGCCATAACATCTGGGCCTGATATCTCTTCAAGAATTTGGAGCATAAAAATGATTCTGTGGTGCCCTTGGGTTCTTGTGACGCGAGTGAATTGTCGCGACGAGTACTGACTTATCCGCCCGTGCATCGCATATCAGAATCGGATGAACAAGGTTACCCGGTTGGTACCACCTTTGAGAGTTATTTCTTTCAAGGTGGGGAGCCTATCTCTTCAAAGGCTTTGCTGGCACGGTATCTCATGTTATGGCTTTATCAAGTCGTTGTTGTTTCTGGAAGTTATGGAAGTGGTGTTCCCAGCCGTATGTTTAGCGCACGGCCGTTCTTATGCCCTTCTCCCTGCCATGATTGCTTGCATCCAGTATGGATTGCGGAGTTTATGTTACCAATTCTGTCGTGGCAATGAGAATCCAAAGGTTGGCTTGCCATACACTTATTTCATGGCATGGGTTGTTCTGCATTGTCCAACCCTTATGGGCACGCCTTCTGCTCGTACAGAGGGTAAAATCATTCCCTTCATTCAAAGGTTGGAGAATTTAGACTGGGAGCACCATTACTTGGCCTTGGTAAGGCGCATTCTCTGCGACCACAAGAGATGAGAATTCATTCGATGCTTTCCTCATTTCCCCGGAACCAATTACGGACAGGCCCTTGTGGATGCATCCAATGGTCGGGGCTATTCTTCTCTATCACTTGGCTGCTTCATGTGGCTTATGACCATTCGCCCTGGGTATCATATTTATCGTTTCGGCCCAGTGTGCGTGTTGGAGCCTTACTTGCCTTGTCGTTTCGCTCGCCAATTCAGGTACACTCAGTTGAACGTTGGTAATCCTAATACTTAACTGATATCTGAGGGTTGTAGCTTGATTATTAGGGCTAGAGCTTGGTATTGGACTATTGCCGATAGCACAGGTGCTCGTTTCTTGCTTCCACCACAAAATCCGCAGCTTCGGATCACACTTGCTTATTGCAAGTGGCACTGTATGGCAAACGTAGCGATTCCCAATTTCAATGTTAATTCTTCGGGACTGTGATACATCCGACGTCGATACAGATTTGGAAATGCTTCTAGACGAAGCCGCATACCAGGACTCAAAGAGTTCTTATATGCTGAAGAGAGTGTCGAGGTAGAGGAAACTAGTCCTCCTAGCCCTCATGGAACTCAGGAGGAGATAGACGCAGCTTTGAATGAGAACATATCTCGTAGATCTCCTCACATTGATGAATATGGGAGCCACATGCCGACTGCTTCCGATATAGGAGATGCTCTTAGAGATGGAGCAAATCTTGGTGAATTTGAGGATTTCGCCCCTATGGGCGAACCTTGTGAGCCTCCTCCACATGGATCTACTGCTGAAGGCTCTCATCGACAATCCTCGGTTCTTGGGGAACCACATCCCAACAAAGGGATCATTGGTATGTCAACTTTGACTTGTCTTAACTTTAACTTGTTTCCCTTTGATACTTCTTATTCAGAACAAACTGCAGAAGAAGATGCCCCGAGACAAGTGGGGGAAAAGTCTAAGGAAATTGGGCGAATGCGCAAGTCTAAACGCGTCGCCAAACCCGAGACAAGTGGGGGAAAAGTCTAAGGAAATTGGGCGAATGCGCAAGTCTAAACGCGTCGCCAAAAGACCAAGGCGTAATATTTCTCCGCCCATGACGCCAAAAGACCAAGGCGTAATATTTCTCCGCCCATGACTCCTTTGATAGAGTCACTCAGTGTTCAGACGGATTTGGAAATTGAGGATGAAATTCCATTAGCTTGACTCCGCTCTAGACTGCGTTCGGCGCCGAGTACTCATATCGAAGACACTCCTGTTGATCCTGGTAAGATAGGCGTATAGTCATTTACCTTTCTGGATTTCTAAGGTACTAACGACTTTGTTCACCGTGTTTAGTTGTTTCCACAGATTCCACTGCCTTTACCGATGCAGGTATTGAGGCGGTAACAGCTTCTGACGACCCTGCAAAAAGTAGGGTGCCTCCAAGTCCGGCTATGGAAGTAGGCGTGACTGATAACCCTACTGTTGATCTTGAAGAAGCTGAGGGCAATGAATCTGCACCAACCATCATAGCTGAAGCTATAGCAGCTATGGATACAGGTGTTATGTCTACGAGTTCCATTACGACAACTGAGACTCGCGTCGTACCAAGTACCGCAGTTGCTGCTGTTCCCACCACTACTGCAATAGTTGCTACAACTATTGACACTCCCGCCGTGTGCCATGCGCTCTAGTTTTCACAGCAGCTAGAGTTTCTTCTGCCGCTACTCATGCAACGGTGTCTTTTAGTAGCACACACACTTCTCCTCCACTTTCGGTGAGAAATTTTGCCATATCAAAAATATCGGAGAACTTTCTCAGCATTCAGAGAGAATCTTCTGCTCAGGTTTTAGACCATGGAGGGAATTTTGTAGAGGTTAAAGAGGTGCTGGTGCTTTTCTTGGACTTGATGAAGAATTTGACCTCCGACCTTGTAGTATTGCCGTATTGGTTACACCTGACCAATGTTGAAGATCTTTTCAATCAATGGCAAGATCGTCGGTCTCGATCTCTTTACCCTTTAGCTGAGGAACGGGCCATGCAAACCATGCGGAAAAGGGATGACTCCTTATTTAAACTTGATCGTCAATTGCTTGAGACCAAGCAACTAATTAAGGAGTTTAAAGAGATTGAAGAGAATTTGTCCCGTGAGGGTAGAAAGGTTGCAAACACCGAACTTCAAAAACAACGTCAGGTCGACCATCTTCAAGCTCAAACTCAAGGCTTTTCAGGCCCAATTAGCGGAGGCTGATGCAGAGTTGGCAGGCATGATAGACATGAAGCAGACATTGGCTTCAAAACAAATCCAGCATCAACCCTTGCTCCAAGCCGAAATTGATCGAATGGAGCAGTTAGAAAAAGCTGTAAATGCCATGAGCATCTATTCCAATGAGGAGCTGCGTAGACATGCTTTGGCTAAGGTTGAGGCAGAAAACCAGGAATCCATAGCTAATCTCGCTGAGGAGATTCGTCAGATTGCTGGATCCATTTAGCTCTATTTTCTTTATCGGACTTTTGTAGCCTCCTTCCTCACGTTTTTTTTATAAGTGGAATTTAGGATGTCTTTGTTCACTAACTCTACTTTGCACTTTAATGCATAATCTAATGTCAAAGTTCATGAACTTTGTTGCTTTGCGAGTTTAAGACTTAAAGTACGAACCTTGTTACTCTGATACGAGGTTGGATTCAAATTCCAATTCGTATTTGACATAACGAGGTTCTAGTCTCGTTCAATTAAACCTCGACGTTTGAACCCAATTAGCGGAATGACCTTCGTGGAAGACAAGGTTCAAATCTGATCTCAATCGAGTTTCAATACTTGAGTAAAATTCATGGAACGACCTTCGTCGAAGACGATGTTCGGATCCAATTTTGATCAAGTCTTAATACTTGAGTTTAATTAGATGAAAGACCTTCATCGAAGATGAGGTTCGGATTCCAAATTCGATTAAGTCTCAATACTTGAGTTCAATTAGAGGAACGACCTTCATCGAAGACGAGGTTCAGATTCCAAATTCGATCAAGTTTCAACACTTGAGTTCAATTAGAGGAACGACCTTCGTCGAAGACGAGGTTCAAATTCCAAATTCGATCAAGTTTCAACACTTGAGTTCAATTAGAGGAACGACCTTCGTCGAAGACGATGTTCGAATTCCAAATTCGATCAAGTTTCAACACTTGAGTTCAATTAGAGGAACGACCTTCATCGAAGACGAGGTTCGAATCCACTTTTGATCGAGTTTCAATACTTAAGTACAGTTTGAAACAACGACCCTCATTATTTTTTGACTTAGGAATGAGAATAAATCTCGTTGAACGACGTGGCAACTTTTAACAGTTCCAAGACTGTTAATCCATAAGAATCCATCGTTTCATCTCGTCAGCGTTAAGTCTTGAGCACTTAATGTGTCGCTTCGAGCCACGTTTTCTTTGGCGTTAATTACGAATACAATTGATTGCGCTTCTTCGTTCTCAGCACCCTTTGGTGATTCGGTGCTTAGGGATTCATGTAATGAATCCCAGCCACTTGGTTGGCTCCTTCGCTTATAAATAGGCAGTCGCTTTTCGCGAGGATTCATCTTCCTCTTCTGTGCCTTGTTTCTAAAATGATTCAGAGGAAACGAACCGTTTTAAGACTTCCACATTTGCTTCCTATTAGACTCCAAGCTCCGATAATCGTCGCCGGTGAGGTAGGCAAAGTTGATGACTCTATCGCTTTAGGTAACTCTTCTGACCCGATCCCTGATCTCTTGGTCTTCATAGTAGCTCACTCATTTGAGGATTCCTCAGTGTTCCAGAGTCAAAATCAGGATATATTTCGACAACTTGTTGGACTTTTGAATGTAGTCTTGAAGAGATATCTTAAATTCAAATATGCTTGCTGTTTTGACATTTTATGCTCCCCCAAGCATATAGTCTTTTCTCTGGACTTTGGTCTATGCGGCAGCTTCACAGACTCAGTGAAGTGCCTCTTTTTGGAGGCATCAGCAATAATGTTAGAGTTGTTTTCACGTTCTGCGGAGATGGGAGAAGTGCTGATCCTATACTCAGAGCTTGTGGTGTTTTAATTAGTAGTTAGTTTACCCAAGTAGGTAAACGTGTGCTACAAGCGCTAGAGCTAAAAGTTGGGTATGGGGAAGACTTCATGCCCAGGAACGGAAGATGGAACTTCAACAACAAGACAGCGAGTTTGTTGCGGACGAGGCTCGTAGTGCAATCTCGAAGGTCGTCAAAAACTTGTAACTGAACTTCGTATTGTAGTCCGAATGTCGTCAAAAGAACTTGTAACCGAACCTCGTATTGTAACTGAAAGAACTTGTAACTGAACCTCGTATTGTAACTTAAAGAACTTGTAACTGAACCTCGTATTGTAGTTCGAGTCTTCTAAGTTCGATCTATGTACTTCGAGTTTCTGTACTTTCAACTATATATGAATAAAATTTATATTTTATCCATATATTGTTCTCTTGCATAACTGAAACATTCTAACTTAGGATTTTTAGCAAACCCTCAGCTGTCAACAGACTTGGGTTGTCTTTACCAACTGCCGTTTGAGTTGGACTAGCCATACTTTTCTCCTTAGTATGATGAGTTATCAAAGAGTTTCTCTTAGACTTCAATGCTAAGATTTCTCTTCTATCCTTAGTCTCTTTTAGACTTCAGATCAAATATATGATAATGAAGTTCAAAATATAACTAAGTATTAAGAACGAAGTTCAACACATGGCAAACTCGTCGGGAAAACGAACGTCATTTGTGAAAATAACGACGTTAGGAATATCGAATCGCTTAGTGACTTAAGATAATAACGATAAAGAAAACAAAGGCTCCTCACTTGGTAAACCAATGTTGGAAAACACACGTCATTAGGGGTAAATGACGACGTTCGAAAAATCATATCGTTCAGTGACTTTAGACTCATGACGATGATGATAGAAACGAATGCACATCACTTGGTAGGCCTAAGTTAAGAAAACGAACGTCATTTGGGAAAATAATGTTGGCCTTCTTGTTTTGATGATGTTTAACAAACAATTTACCACTAATGTTGTTTGTCTAGTATTTGTGTTTTCGTATTTATTGTAGACAAACAACGTAGTTGGAGGTTGGATGGATTGCGCTTCAACGATCATATCAAGAGGAGGTTGGCGGAATAGTGGAGTGAAGCAATGCACAATTCAAAGTTAAAGATCAAGTTCAAGCTTCATCCACACGTGTACCAAGTTGAGCTACAATGAAGATCAAGATCAAGCTTGGGTATATTTAGTATAGGTTTATATTATGTGTGTTATATACTCTAAGCTCAATATTATATTCACACACACATTTATTAGTTTCTTAGTATATATATATATAGTTATATACATATACATCTTGGCTTTTAGTTTTATCCACAAACAAAGTTTTTATAAATAAATTCCAAAAATTATGTATACATGCTTGTTTTCTATGTGGATAAGTTGTTTTGGTTTAACTTCATAGATACGAAACAAATATATTTTCATATACATACTCATACGTTTTACTTTCTATTGTATTTGTGAAAATATTGTTTTCTTGGTTTATAGACTTATCAATAATCATATACATCTTTTATTAAGTCTACAAAATCATTTTGTAATGTTTCAAAACATGGTTAAGCTAAAATGTCAAGATTCATATGTTTACATTTTCATGTTTTGGACTATTTTGCAAAATAATGATATTTCTCATTTGGGAAGTCTTTTTAGAAAACCAGTTTTTGTAGCATGTGTATTATCATGTCTACAATCATTCTCCAAAGTTTTACATTTTTCTGAATTTATTTCATATTTTTAAACAGTGTTTTAAAATCAGCTCTAAAACCGATTTTTTCTAGAATGTCAGTTTTCGGTCGACCGGTACAGTCGACCGGTCAATTGACCATTCGTCAGTATTTTTCCAGAGAGTCGTCGGTCGACCGGTCCGGTCGACCGAGAGCTCAAATCGGTCGACCGACAGAATTTCCGGTCGACCGACGTTAGTCCAGAAAGTTTTCTTCGTGTTTTTGCTCTCATCGGTCGACCGACGGGATTTTCGGTCGACCGACAAAAGAGCCGTTGGCTCCTAACGGCTATTTCCTGAGCAGATTTCTGGGGGCTTTTCAGTCGTCGGTCGACCGGTCCGGTCGACCGAGAGCTCAAATCGGTCGACCGACAGAATTTCCGGTCGACCGACGATTGTCCAGAACGTTTTCTTCGTGTTTTTGCTCTCATCGGTCGACCGACGGAATTTTCGGTCGACCGACAATATAGCCGTTGGCTACTAACGGCTATTTCTGAGCCGTTTCTCTGGGGGCTATTTTGTCATTTGTTTTGGGGGTTTTTGCTAAGATCTTTAGAGGGTATATATACCCTATTGCTGCTCTCTTTCAAGTTGCTAAGAAGTTTTTAAAAGAAGTTTTTTAAACAAGGGTTTAAACTTGTTTAGTGTTTGTTTAAGTTTGGTTTAAGAAGCTTTTAAGCATTTGAGTGTTTTGGTTTGTGAAGACAATTTCACAAGAGCAAGTGGAGATCATCATTTGGTGTTTGAGCAATCACTCTTCTCCCTCTCTCTTGTCATCTACAGAGAAGTTTGCTTAAACTCAATTCTAGCATTTTATAAGTTTGTTCTTAATTTCATAAGCTAGATTTCATATTGAGTTTATATTGTTTTATCTCTTTGTTCACACACAACCTATTGAGCTTAGTGTATTTACATTCATAGTATAATTTGGGGTTGTGGGTTTGTGACTAAGAGTTGTGCTTAATTGAGTTCTCACCTTGTTAGAGAGAACAATCATTTGTCATATTGTGCCTAATTGTGAGGATTCACTTGTAATACACTTGTACACCGAGAGAAGTGTGTGGTGAGAGACGGGGTCCGTCCCAAGAGGAGTGGCGTCGGTTGACGTGCCTAGGGAGAGGTTGTAACCGAGCACTTGAGGGAGACACGGCTAGGTCCAACACTTAGTGGGTGTAGAGTGTGATTGCAAGAGTGTGAGTTGTAGAGTTTTCGGTTAGCTAGAAAACCGAGTGTGTAGAAGAAGTTCCGGCTTCCAAACCGGATTGTGTAGGTGGATTTCTCCTCGGGAGTGGGGAGCGGAGACGTAGGACGGAAGGTCCGAACTCCGTGATCATATAGTGTGTTTGAGTGTGCTTTGGCGTTCATTTATATTCATGCTCATATCTTATATCGCCATTGTCATTTACTCTTACTTCACATTGTCCACTATCTTGTTTATCTTGTTTATGTTTATATCACCCTTAGTTTATATATCCTTGCATATATATTTCATCATATAGGATATATCACTTTGTGTATATTGCATATTCTTGCCCATAATAGATTGAATACCTATCTTGCAAGAATATAGTTGTTAATTATTTTTAATTGGCATTTAATCAGATTAGATTAGCATAAGACCCTAATCACCCCCCCTCTAGGGTCTAACAAATAATAACGTTAGGAAAAATTACATCGTTCAGTAACTTTAGAAGTATGACGATGATGATAGAAACAAAGGCGCATCACTTGGTAGGCCTAAGTTTGGAAAACAAACGTCATTTAGGGAAATAACGACGTTAGAAAAATCACATCGTTCAGTTACTTTAGAAGTATGACGATGATGATAAAAACAAAGACACATCTCTTGGTAGGCCTAAGTTAAGAAAATGAATGTTATTTGGGAAAATGACGACGTTAGGAAAAAATACATCGTTCAGTGACTTTAGAAGTATGACGATGATGATAGAAACAAAGGTTCATCACTTGGTAGGCCTAAGTTTGGAAAACGAACATCATTTAGGAAAATGACGACGTTAGGAAAATCACATCGTTCAGTGACTTTTGAAGTATGACGATGATGATAGAAACAAAGGCACATCACTTGGTAGGCCTAAGTTAAAAAACGAATGTCATTTGGGAAAATAATAACGTTAGGAAAAAATACATCATTCAGTGACTTTAGAAGTATGATGATGATGATAGAAACAAAGGCACATCACTTGGTAGGCCTAAGTTTGGAAACGAACGTCATTTAGGGAAATAACGACGTTAGGAAAATCACATCGTTCAGTGACTTTAGAAGTATGACGATGATGATAAAAACAAAGGCACATCACTTGGTAGGCCTAAGTTAAGAAACGAACGTCATTTGGAAAAATGACGACGTTAGAAAAAATTACATCGTTCAGTGACTTTAGAATTATGACGATGATGATAGAAATAAAGGCACATCACTTGGTAAGCCTAAGTTAAGAAAACGAACGTCATTTAGAAAAATAACGATGTTAGGAAAAATTACACCATTTAGTGACTTTAGAAGTATGATGATGATGATAGAAACGAAGGCACATCACTTGGTAGGCCTAAGTTTGGAAAACAAACGTCATTTGGGAAAATAACGACGTTAGGAAGATGACATCATGAAGCAACACATCACATAGTAGGTTACTACTATTGGAAAACCATCAGCCATCAGAAGTAGAATTGACATAATAATAGTCCCACTATCCTATTGAAGAGGATTAGTGAGGAAAATTTGGAGGAGATGAAATAAAGAAACCATTACCTTTATTTGCTTTTTCTCCTGCGGTATGGTACATCTGATGGTAAGTCTATGGGTAATATTTCTTTAGAAATTTATCGTTGATAGGCATCATAAGTTTGTCGTCATCTTGGGTGATAAGATGATAGGCTCCATTTGAGTAGACAGTTTCTACTACAAATGGCCCTTCCCATTTTGGCTCAAACTTCCCTTTCTTCTTAGAGTTTAAAATCATTGGACGCCGAACTGCAATAACAAAGTCGCCTTCTTTGAACGTGCGGTATCTAACCTTCTTATCAAACGCTCTAGAAATCCGAGCTTGATAAAGCTCAATGTATTGCTGAGCCAATAGTCGCTTTTCATCAAGCGCTTCCAATTCTTCAAGACGTCGTCGATGACTCTCCTCCGTCGTCATACCAATTGCGAGTGCTATTCGCAAAGATGGAATTTGGATCTCCAATGGCAATACGGCTTCACATTCGTATACCAAGGAATATGGTGTCGCTCCTGTCGGCGTGCGGACCGTTGTACGATAAGCCCACAAACTTTGACCCAATTTCTCATTCCAATCTCTTTTATTCGTCGACACTACCTTAGTGAGAATTCTGATGATGGTTTTGTTAAATGCCTCTGCTTGCCCATTAGTGACAGGATTATAAGCCGTTGAAGCCAAATTCTTAATCCTGAATTTATCACAGAATCGGGTGAAGGCTTGGCTAACGAATTGGGGCTCATTGTCATGAATGATACACCTCGGAACTCCATACATGTATACAATATGATGTTTTAAAAATTTAACAACATCACTCGTCTTGACTTCTCTCAATGGGATTGCTTCTGCCCATTTAGAAAAGTAATCAGTTATCGCTAAGATGAAGCGATATCCTTTGGAAGAGGGTGGTGTCACTGGGCCAACAATGTCCATTCCCCACGTTTCAAAAGGCTATGAAGTGGTTGACGGATGAAGATGCTCGGGTGCTCGATGCATGTAATTAGCATGTATCTGGCAGGCATGACATCGTTTAGCATAAGCGACAGCATCTTGTACCATGCTAGGCCAGTAATAACCCAATCTGCATAGTCGGTCCCACAACTTAGGACCATGCTGATGAGCTCTGTAGATGCCATCATTAGCTTCTTTAAGAGCTTCTTTTGCTTCTCTATTTGACAAACAGCGAAGCAAAAGCCCATCGTATTATTTTCGATACAGAGTCTGGGATTGAGAATCATAGTAGAATCTAGGTGCTCGTTTACGAATAGATTCTCTTTCCTTGATGTCTTCAGGCAATAAGCCGTATAAGACATAAATGATGATCAGAAATCACCAATCTTTAGGTTCGAGTGTTGCAGGTTCCTCTTTAACTGCGTTGATCTGTAGTGTATACTTTGATTTGAATAATTGTCTGCTTGTCACTGTGACCTACTGGGTAGTACTTTTGGGTAGAGCTAGGGTAGTCGCCAGTGATGCCAATGCATCAGCATAGGTATTCTTGAGGTGGGGTATATGGTCGATATAGAAGCTCTCAAAGGAATCGGCCAATGTGATTGCTGTTGTATGGTAAGGAATGAGGTCTTCATTCCTAACCTCATATTCTCCCTTCATTTGATTAACAATGAGTTGAGAATCGTCGTACGCTTCTAGGTGTTTCACCCCCAGCTGTTTGGCTATATCTAGGCCAACCAACAAAGCATTGTATTCAGCCACATTATTAGAACAAGGCTCTGTTAAAGAAATGGCACGTGGTAGTATGTGATTTTGGGAAGCGATAAAGACAACCCCCACTCCAGCTATAACCCGACCAGTAGAACTTGTCCTTGCTGCACCATCGAAGTACAATTGCCATACTTGTTCTCTAGAGACGACGTTTGCTTCATACGTCTCATCAAGTATGTCCTGGTATAATTCGGCCTTTTCTTTCAGTGGATGATTAGCCATAAGGTCACAAATAGCCTGACCTTTCACTGCTTTTTGAGGTTTGAAGTGAATGTCATATTGGGAAAGCAATAAAGCTCATATGGCGAGTCGCCAATTCAATGCCTTAGGCTGTGTCCTGAACACCCGAATAGGATTGATCTGGGAAATGACATGTATGGTTTGCCCAACCAAATAATATCGCATTTTCTGAACTGTGAAGACCATCGCCAAACATTCCTTCTCAATAAGAGGATAACGAGGTTCAACACCCGATAGAGTCCTACTGAGATAGTAGACCGCTTGTTCATGGTCGTTTTTATCATCTTGTGCCAAGAGTACTGCTAATGCATGATCTATAGCCCGGATGTATATCAAGAAAGGTTTACCTGATTTCGGTGCGACTAATATCGGTGGATTAGAGAGATATTGCTTAATCTCTTCGAACGCTTTCTGTCAAGCCTCATCCCACATAAAGGATACTCCTTTCTTCATTAGTTTTGAGAATGGTTGGTATTTCCTAGATAGGTTAGAAATAAACCTGCGAATATACGCTAATCGTCCTTGTAAGCCTCGAAGCTCCTTAAGATTCCTGGGAGGTGCAGCTCTTGGATGGCCTTGACTTTATCTGGATCCAAACGAATTCTGTTAGCCGTGACCACGAATCCGAGAAATTTACCTAGTCATCCCTAAAAATGACTTGGTCGAATTCATCTTGAGTTAGTGCACTCGCATAAGATCAAACATTATTTTTAAGTCGTGCAAATGGTTTCCCTTGTCACGACTTTTAACAACCAAGTCATCAACGTAACATTCTATAGTCTTCCGTAGATGTTTTTAAAAGATAGAGGTCATAGCGCATTGATAGGTAGCGCCCGCATTTTTCAATCCAAAGGGCATTACTGTATAACAGTATATCCCTGAAGGTGTTCGAAAGGATGTATGCTTTTCATCATCGGGATACATTTTGATTTGGTTGTACCCTGAGAATCCATCCATAAAGGACATCCTTTCAAACTCGCACGTATTGTCAATAATGACGTCTGTGATAGGTAAAGAAAAATCATCTTTAGGACAAGCTGAATTCAAGTCATGGAAGTCGATGCATACTCGAATCTTCCCATTCTTTTTCAGAACAGGGACAATATTGGCCACCCAATCAGGATGTTGCTCTTCATGGATAAATCCTGATTCGATGAGCTTTTTTACTTCCACTTCAATTGCTTCTATGATTTGGGGCCGAAATCACCTTTGCTATTGTTTAACAGGCTTGACGTCTGGTTTGATATTTAATTGATGCATAGCCACTTGGGGATCAAGCCCAGGCATATTCTCGTAGTTCCAAGCGAATACATTAATATACTCTTGTATTAGGGTAATAAGGTCTTCTTTCTCTTCTGGCAACAAACTGTCGCTTATGAATATGGGTTTTGGATTAATCTCATCTTCCATTTTCACTTGAATAACCTTGTCATCAGTAGGGGGTTCGCATTGTTCAAAACGATGTTCTCACTGTATACCCAGTTGTCGACTTAATGCATCGTCAAACAGTACCCAGTTCTCACTGATCATCTTCCTGATTCTCTATCGAATATATCGAGGTCATGTTGGCCATGAGTACCTTGAATACAGCTCCTATACTGGTATCGGATTCCCAGCAATTAGATTTAGAAGATAAGGTGAAAGAGTCATCATCTGACTCTCCTTTGGTTCCGAAACGCAGCATAAATGGTGGAGATTCATAACCCAATCCACTATGAGTTTTGTGATAATAATCCTCCGACTTTCCTTTCGGGACATACGCAGATCATATTGGTGCTCGAATCCCTCTGCCAAAATTTAAGCCCTGTTTATGGATGAAATCGTATCTCATATTCTTCATAAGCATTCGAGTTGTTGGAGTAAAGTATGAGAATTGCGGATCCCTTTCCTCTTTCTTGGATTCCTCCAAAATAGTTTGCACCGGGCCGTCACTCTTTTCGAAGATGATGTCTTTTTGACTGTTAACCTTAGCCGGTACTATGAAGACTGCTTGTGAAGATTCGGTTTTTCGTCGATTTGTCACAAAAGATGATCGAATCGGCATGTATAAGTTTGATTTAGCGTATAACTTGGATAGCGGATCCGTTATCACATCAGCGTTTGTACCTTGCATGTTAGGATTTAATTCCACACGCGAGAAGTAAGCTAAATCATTATTATTAAAGATAACTCCGTTGTCCTTATAGACAGGATCATTTACATCCAGATCTTCAAGACCGATTACAACGGGTTCTATGTCATTAAAAACAAGACCATGTTCGTACTCAGACTCGATATCGGCTTCATTACCGCTATCTGGTTCTTCGATCAGTGGTACTTCAAATGGCTCACCATTAAGGTAATGGATAGAATTAGTGAAATAATTCTCTACCCCCTTGAATGGTTGCTTCTCTGCAACCACTGTTTTGACTTCACCACTCTCACCTACATATTTCATGCATTGGTGTAGAGTTGATGGAACAATTAAATTGTTATGGATCCATAGTCGACCCAGTAACAAATTGTAAGATGTCTCTGCATCGATGACATAGCAAGTGACATCCATCCTCAAGTCACCCATCTGGCATTTGAGTTTGATTTTACCAAGGGGACGAGTATTAGAGGCATTGAAGCTATATATGGTAGTTCTCGTCGTTGATAAGCGATGCAGAGGACCTCCAAGGTGATGGTGAGCCGTAATGGAATGATGCTCAAAGCAGAACCAGGATCAACCTGAATTCTATCTACCCAAACAGAGCCGATGTACCCCATGAAGTATAACGGTCTATCATGTTTCGGGTTTCTCACATGCATGTCTTCTTGAGAAAAGGTGATGCACGACATTCTTCTTCAAAAAACTTGACAACATTGAGGACAAGCTTCTTCCAGTGTTGTTCTGGCTAGATTTGGCAGAAAATGAGTGAGAAAAGCCTTGTTATTCGCCAATGCTTCACGAAGAGCTTCTCTTGTTGATCGAGATAAACGTAGAAGCTCAAACAAGGTAATCTTTGCTGGGATATTGGCTAACTGAGCCAGCACATCAAACCGAAAAGAATCTTTCGTGCTCTCCGGCGTATCTTTCCTGAGTGCTTTGCTGTAACAAAGTTCTTTAGCTTGAGCTTGCTCTGCTACTTCTTTCCCTGGTCTGGGTGGTGCAGCTGCTGTTTCAGAATATTTCTTCAAATACTCCTTTCCCCCGCGTGTTCCTGATATCTGTGCAGGTTGTGCAGCGAAGGTTGGCTGCTCATTTTTAGAACTGCTAAGTGACGCAGTTTCAACCCCCTCATCTGGGATGGCCGACACATCGTTGCAGGATCTTCGCATGGCTCTAGGCTTCTTTGAGTTTGCCAATGCCCATTGTTCATCCATTAGTAAGTCAGGATGAACCCACATCAATTCACCTTTAGAGGTAGTGTAAGGGACCATCCCCTTCTCTTTCTTCTGATGCGGGTCGAAGTTTACCACTCTCGCCTCTGCTTGAGGAATCAGTTTCATGCCGTCTTGTACTTGCACCTCGACGAAATCTCCAAATTGAAGTAAGACCATATTCGCAGATACCTTCTTTTGCTCAGCTTGAAGGGTCATCACACCTGCGTCTAACAAAGTTTGAATCTTGTTTTTCAGGATGTAACAAGCTTTAGTTAGATGATGCACCATCCTGTGGTACATGCAAAAGTTAGGATCATCAGTCCTTGATACTTCTGCATTCCGCTTTAATTCTGGAAGCTTGATCTTATTCATCTTGATTAAAGATGTAAGAATAGAGACCACATGTTCATCTTTGAAATCGTATTTCTTCTGAAAACAATTGTCGGATGTATTTCCCTTCTATTTGGTAGAGGATTTCGAGGATGGAGATGTCTCAACAGCTAAAGTGTCTTTCCCTTTCGATTATTTCTGAGAATTATAGTTGCCTTTACCACCTCCCTTTTTAGGCTGGGATTCTTGAGGTTCTTCAGCACTTATCCTCTTGTGCATGTTTTCCTCTTGCTCTCCTTGCCAAACCAACATCTTGGACAAGATATTGATAGAAAGATTGTTGCGGCACATCTCCACGAGAGTAGCTTCAGAAACTTGATCGCGTGAATGCAACGATCGATTTCTGAATCTATTGACGAAGTCACTGACTGACTCTATCTTCTTCTGCTTCACAGACAATAATGTAGCCAGGGACACTTTAGTGTCATCGTCGAAGAATCAGGCTAAGAAAAGCCTCTCCAAATCTCTCCAACTCTGGATTGATCCAGGCTCAAGTCTGCGAAACCACTCAAAAGCCACCCCCTTCAGAGTGCTAATGAATAATCGAGTCATAATAGGGTCATTACCCACTATATGACCGGTCTATGCTTGGAAGTAATAAATGTGTTGGGTAGGAGAACCCTTGCCATCAAATTATGCCAAGTTGAGTGGTTTGAATTTTGGAGGATATGGGATCGCATCTCATTCACTTGGATAGGGTCTTAACACCCCCAACTCTTTGAAATTTCCTTGAAGCTTCAGTGCGTCAAGCTGCTTCTAGAAATCCTCCCATTTCTAATCCCGTTCTTTCGTACGAGGATTAGATTCAACTTCAGACGATTCAGAATGAATCTTCACAACCCTTTCTTCATCGTCTTTATCATAGCGATCTTCATCAATGGGTGAAGGTCTTCTGCGCCTAGATCCTGAGGCTTAGGAATGAGTCTTCTTCTTCTTCTTTTCCTTCTCCTCATGGAGTCTCTCCACCATTGCTTCTAGGCGTTTGATGGACTCCTGCTGTTTCAGAATGGTTGATTGTTGCTCTTCCAGCTGTCGCGAGAGATCTTCCTCTTTTCCTGTCATGTGAGCACTTGCTTGCTCACTTTGGTTGGTATTGGAAGGCTGAGAAGTAGCAATGGCTGAATTTTTAGGTTCTTGATCGACACCATAGGATATACCCGGTATTGGAAGGCTGAGAAGTAGCAATGGCTGAATTTTTAGGTTCTTGATCGACACCATAGGATATACCCGCTAGTTTGTGGTAATCTGGCGGGATCATTGCTCCAGTACGAGAACGAGTATGTTGGTAAACACCCTGACTTTCAATGAGTGCATCTCGTAATCCGGGAGATCTTTCAAAATCAGAAGACTCGGAATCATCGGCTGAGATTTTGTTTTTACCCTTGCTAGCCATGTTGATCGTCACTTCAATATGGCGATTCTTAGATGCTTGTTTCTTAGGACAAAAGTGTCTTCTTCTTGATGATGAGACCATCGGCAGTTCAGTTAACCGTTCGAAGACTGAAGATTTATGCGTTGATTCCCCACATGGGCATTGGGAAAGCACTGCAGAGATAAGCTTCTCATAGCAGTAATGAGATTGCATCTGACTCATGCTGTGTTTGCGCGTGAGAAAATCTCGAAGGTCACCAGCAGGGCAACCCCCAGTCGACTCTGTCAACTTGGCTTTACCTAAGTGAGACCCCCTGAATGTTAGAGGTTGACGAACTTGGGTAGACTGATGAACTCCATCATTCATGTGACGACATTCGTTTGTAAAACGAGCTCGACGCTTGTGCCTTCTTAGTTGGCTCTTATCCTGAGGTTCGTTTTCTTTATGAATGTCAGTATGAACCA
>NC_033797.1:117306334-117314157 GCF_001876935.1 Asparagus officinalis
TGCTGAACCTCTTTTTGTGCATGAGGTTCGTTGTCGGAACCTACTCAGGTACAAGGGTGAGGTCCATCATTCGGACGTTCCTCATTCACTTGACCCTCGTCAGACTTGTTGGCCTTAGGTTGATTAACCTTCGGGCGATAATGAAAACCGTCTAGCAAGACCAAAGCTTGAGCCCTGCGGCGAGCTTGGTTCTGACACTGATGTTGTCGAGCGCGTCTCGACAATGAACTAGTAGAAACCTTTGCTTCAGCCAGCGCTGAGCAAGGTTCGTTCTCAAAAGCCATAATTTGGCTAGTAGAAGCCGAAGTTCGGCTAGGTTGCTTGACAACCCATTTCTTAGCCTGACGGCTAGTTTCTGGAGCCTCCTCTTTGAGGGGCTTGGACTTTTCCTCAAGACTAACTCGAGTTGAATCATCAGAAGCCACTTGGACTGAAGTCTCATACGAGACTCGACGACACTTACGTGCCTTCGTGGGACTAGACTTACCCGAGGAAAGGAAATCCTCATATTTGGACTGGTCAAATTCGATGACCAGAGTCTTGACATCCGTTCCCACTGCAATCTTATCTGATTGCGCCACCACCATCTCGTCGGAGAGAATAGCTGCTCCCACTGTGGTTGCCATCGTATGTAGGGTTGAAAAATTGAAGATTGATTGGTTCTCTTGTTTTAAGAAATGGGTTCGATCACTTGGTACGAAACCCTTACAATCACTCACACTCTCTCTCGATTACAGAGGAAGAGAAGATTAATTCAGCTTCTCTTTTGTTTAAGGTGGATTCTAGGTAGCGAAAGGATGCTTCCCCTAATGCTTGAGTCGAGCTTGCCTCCCGTTGACGATCAGACTAAGATCACAAGAGCTTCTGACCTTCGTTAGCCGGCTAGAATCGAAATTCGAACTCCGGATTTACACGCAAAAGCTCTAATTTCTGATGATTAAAAGTCTCAATTAACCAACCCTCTTTTCTCTGTAGCCATCCATGGCTATTTGCAGGGTTTAAGTACGTAACTGACATGCTACAATCACGGGTAGAGGGGCGTAACTGCCTCCCCCAAATTAGCACACGCCGTAACGTGCTCCTAAAGATTAGCCCACGTGGCTGACTAAGTCTTCGGAGCCGTTACAGGTAAATCCCACGTGGATGATGAACCTCAACCTCAATTGAAATGGAGTTCGTCAAGTAAGACGAGCCTCGAGGTTCATCTTACCAAGCAAACCTTGCAGTAGACCAGTTTCTCCTAACGAATTTTGTCTTCACTGACTTCGTCTGACGAACCTCGCTTTCACTAACGAACTTCATCTTCGACAGCTGAGTTCAACTACGTAGTAAGTCTTGTGAGTTCCCTTTTAACAAACCTCATCTTCACTAATGAGTTTCATGTCTAGTAATGAGTTTTGAACCTCGTGTCCAATGACGAGCTTCGAACCCCGTATTCACCAATGAACCTCGAACCTCGTATCCAATAACGAGCTCCGAGTCTAGTATCCACTAGTGAACCTCGAACCTCGTATCCAATGACGAGCTCCGAATCCCATGGATCAGTTTCATGAACTTTGTCTTTTGATGTTGAGATCTGCTGCATGGCGACTCTCATTCTCAAGGTTGATCTTCACTAATCAACGAACCTCGTCTTCGATTGGGAAGGGGTTCGTTCTCTTGACCCTCCTTTTCACATTTCGAGTTTTGGCATTTTTGAATGCCTACAAAGGCATCCCAGTGATGTAATCAGAGGAAGAGTTCACTAAAGTTGGCAATCCGATAGTTGACACGACTTATATGTTAGAAGATATTCTTACCGCGCCGTCGGTGAGTGATGTCAACACTACTGATATGTTTCAAAATGTAGATCGATTGATGAGACTTGTTGAAGAAAATGAGTCACCGTTGTACAAGGGGTGTAAGGAGTTCACAATGCTTTCTTTTATGCTGAGGCTTCTTCATATCCAAACACTCGGTAAGATGGTTGTTACACATTTCGAGATGTTATTAGATTTGCTGGGGAAAGTCATTCCAAGCGGTAAGAAAAGCATCCCAGCAACCTATTATGGAGCCCACAAGATTGTTGATACGATGGGGCTTGATTATAAGAAGATAGACACCTATCCTAATGATTGCATCCTGTACAATAAGGGTAATGAAGCTATGGAGGAATGTTCGACGTGTCATGTGTCACGCTGGAAAGGAGAAGCTATGAGTACATCTGAAGGCGGTGCATCCAATAAGCAGAGCAGAATCCCTAGAAAGGTTCTCTGATATTTCTAATTATTCCTAGGCTGCAGAGGTCTTATATGTCTGCCGAGCTAGCTGAGAATATGCGATGGCACTCGACTGACCGCAAAGAGGATGGGAAACCGAGACATCCTGCTGACAGTGAGGCATGGAAGCACATCGATTGTATATACCCCGACTTTGGTAAGGAGTCTTAGAATATTAGGTTGGGACTTGCTAGCGACGGATTTAATCCGTTTGGATTAATGAGCTCCGCTTGGTTTACCTGGCCAGTGTTGCTGACACCATATAACCCGCCGTCGTCGATGTGCATGAAGCAGCCGTACATGATACTGTCACTCTTGATACCTGGAAGATATTCTCCTGGAAATAACATCAATGTTTTCTTCCAACCATTAATTGACGACCCAAAGCTTCTCTGGGAAGAAGGTGTCAGCACGTATGATGCTTATGGTAAGGAGTCTTTCTGTATGCGGTCAATGGTCATGTGGAAAATTAATGACTTTCCGGCATACGCTAACCTATCTGGATGGTCGACAAAGGGTCAGATTGCTTGTTCGGTTTGCATGTCAGACTATGAGAGAAATTTCTTGAAGTACAATCATAAGTTCTATTATTGGCAACACAGAAGATGGTTGCCTACAGGGCACAAGTTCAGAAAGTTAGTAGGAAAGTTTGATGGTAATCCAGAAAGCAGACCGGCACCAACAAGGCTGACCGGAGAAGAAATATTTGAGCTTCTACATCCTTTACTTAGAAAAAAATTTGGAATGAAAAGATTCAACAAAGAAAACCCATTTGGGGTTAGGAAAAAAATATTAAAGCAAAAATGGAAGGGAAAGGGAAAGGGTAAGTTATTTCTCCAGGTCAAATCGAAAGGAAATAAGCCTCGCAATGTCTAGTCGCATGGGCGTGTCTCTAAGGGCACCGAACTTCTGCATGGATGGTCAAAATTCAGCATATTTTATCAGCTGTCATACTAGAGAAGTTTTAAAATACATCATAACTTGGATGCCATGCACATCTAGAAGAACATATGTGAGAATCTCTTGAACACTTTGTTGCAGGACGGGAAAAAATCGAAAGATAACTTAAGGGCACGTCGAGACCTAGCAGAATTGAACATCCGTTCGGAACTACAAGCTATAGATAAGGGTGACGGAAAGTTTGAACTCCCAGCCTCCCGTGTCACACTGTCGAATGATGAGGTCTATTATATGTGTTTATTTCTAAAGTCCGTGAAGACACCTGATGGTTATGCTTCAAACATTTTAGCTAATGTGCATATTGAGGACATAAAGATTTTAGGGCTCAAGACACATGACCATCATATTCTATTACATCAACTTCTCCTGGTTGCGTTGCGACATGCTGAGAAGGAACTCGCGATGGTGGGAATAAAATTTTGTGGTTTCTTCAAGCAACTGTGCTCCAAGGTGATTGATGTTAGGGAGTTTGAAGAATTAGAGGGACATATTGCCAATACACTATGTAAAATAGAAATACTATTTCCACCCTCATTCTTCATGTCATGGTGCATCCAACAATATATTTAGCATACGAAGCCCGCATTGCAGGACCAGTTCAATATCGGTGGATGTACCCCATGGAGAGGTATTTATTATTATAATGTTTATTTAATATTTGTCAAATTATGTTTCTCAGTTCCATTTTGTCACAAATCATGAAACTATATGCTTGTAGGTATTTGGGTTTCATGAAACAACTGATGCATAACCGTGCACGTCCTGAAGGGTCAATTGCAGATAACTACATAAGTAACGAGAGTTTAAATTTCATCTCTCATTACTTGCGGGGTGTGGAGACAAGGCTAAACCGTCACCAACGAATAATTGACGGTACATTCTACAATGATCGTGGGGAGGATACTAGATTCTCCAGAATGGAGCTAGATCAAGCGCACACATATATCCTGAGCAATGATACTATATTTAACATATACGCGGCGTAAGTATTTAACCGTCTAAATCAAATCATATCACCTCACAATAATTATCTTTATTTAACCGTTATAAATGCTTCTTGTCTAGGCTTCACATCCGATGTCCAGACTACTCTTAAATGCAGAACAAAAAATAATAGAGTTATGGACATACACTCTAGACAATTCCCTGCATGGCTAAAGGGTGAAGTAAGATCTTTTTACATTTCTGATTCGTATATAAAATATATGTGTTTACCACCAGATATGTAAACTATTTGCTTCTTTTCTTAAAGGTTGGAAAACGGATTACGAATGGGGTTAACCTATCTAAGAAAGTTTGTTTATATGCCGGAGGTCCTTCTAATGTGGTTAAGTATTATGGAGGCTACTGTGTCAATGACTTTAGGTTTAACACTGCTGGTCTCGAAGAGAGACGGCAAACGCAAAACAGTGGTGTGTTCTGCTCCTTCTCGCAACTGTCATATGCTAGTTTAAAAGATATAAATCCGATACAAGGAGAAATCTATTGCTACGGTCAGGTAGAAGACATCGTGAAGACTTTCTATGGGATTAATAGGGAAGTCAGTCATGTGATGTTTAAGGTTCGTTGGTGTGAGCAGAAAAAGATGAAGGATGACTACGATTACATACTCGTTAATCTTAACAAGAAAACATATCAGACTAAAAAGTACATGCTAGCTGCTCACACCAAACAGTGCTTTTATGCCAAAGATATAATAAAAAATGATGAATGGGTTGTCCTTAAGAATCCGCCTAGAGCCTACATTCATGAAGCTGTGTCTGACGAAGATCACGAGGATGAGGTTATCTTGGCCGACGAAACATTTGCTGAGTTTTCTTTGACACAAAATAATAATCTGGCCGATGAAATTGCACTAGCGCGCCCTGATGTAATCTGCGATTATATGTGAGCTAAGGCGTAAAGGTAAAAAACCAGTTCGTAGCGGAGTCGATAAAACTATAAGAACAGTCCTTTCGTCGGCACGCACATGGTCTCAGGCTATCTGCACATGGTCGCAGAGTAGAGCCTTAATATCATCATAATAATGTAATACTAGGTTATGAATTATAAAGAACATTCATTGTATTATAGTATTACATTAATATTATCTGTTTGATTGGTTATCATGTATTAGTGTGTGTCATGTATTATAGTATTGCCTTTATATTATCTGTTTAACTGGACATCATGTACACATGATTCTGTTGTCATGTGCTATTTTATTAAATATTTGTATTATATACTTTTGTGGATACTCAGTATGTTTTCAAAGTATAGATGACAAAAGGATTACGTAATAAAGCACTTGAGAGACTTTTTGGTAGACATTCTGGAGGCGACGCACAGGCCTCTACGTCAAGTATTTTTTATTTATTTGTTATATCTGTACATTTCTATAAACTATTAATGTGAGCCTAATACTACATTTAACATTTCCTACACAGGTTGCGGAGATGCTACACATGACTCGCCGCCACAGGACACAGGCCGTAGAGATGCTCCACATGACATAGAGACACAAGCTGATCCTACACAGCATGCGGAGATACCGCCACCACCACCATCGCTGCCACATGCAGATGTATTAGAGGAGCAGAGATTTGAACCGTATATCATAGCTGTAGAAGCTGCGGCACTACCGCCAGATTCTATTACGGATCAGCGAGTCCACGGCCAGGCCAAGGTGAAGATTCTTATCATGCTTTACGACCTATCACGCAGCATAGATACGAACAAACAAGGCGTAGATGCATCGAACCGAAAGGTATGAATAGATTTTTATAGTTTATCGGTTATTATTTTAATTTTTATTATTGATATGGATTGATTTATATTTTAGCCTACATTCATTATTTCGCATGTACCTGGTGACCTGCTAGGCGTGGTCATGGTGCTACCAGGGAATAGAGCCTCATCCCTGATATTCATCGGAGATCCTTGATCTGATGGGAGAACGGAGTGCCTGTCGGGACCTTTGCCATTGCTTTCAATAATTTCCTCACCACTTTAGCCAGGAGACATGATTTCTTCGGCATTTTTTTGATGTGGAAGTCGCAGCGGATTGATGCGCTGGTGGCTTGTTTGAGATATATATGTGCGAGTCATTTATTTTAATTTTTATCATTATTAGTTATTAGTTTATTATGTTTAATACACTGATTTGTATCTCTTTTTATTTATATTCCGAAGTAACTTTTCTTTCTTGATGATAACATTTGTGCCTGGACTTATTGCTTCACGCAAATCAATCTATCGTTCAAGAGATGGTGGTTTGAGGTGAAGAAAAAATATTTTGTTCAAATAACACAAGATTAGGAGTGCTTCTGGCATCTTGACGAGCACGTGGATGGAGTAGATTTTTTACACTTTGCGATTACTGGGACACAGCCGGAATTCATGTATTATTGAAGTATAGATTTTTATTTATTATTTGAATTTCTATATTGTTTTGATTTGACATTGTTTTCCAGGCTCAAGCTAAATTAGCAAGGAGGAACCGCAATGCGCCCCGTAGTTACGAGCATCACGGGGGCTCCAGGTCCTTTAGCCAGCATTATCATCAATTGGAGGTTGAGGTATATAATATATTAGCTTTTAAGTTGTCAATTTGAGTATAATTTATGTGTTATGGGTTAATGATATATTTGAATAAAATAGGGAAGGGGAGATCTCGAACATTTTGCAGATCGTATTCTGACTTCCTGGAGCTCGAATTACACTGATGAAGAGAAGAAAGCAAAGAACCAAGATTTGGATGTAAGTAGCAGTTTATTTATATATTCATTTTCATAACAATGCATCATTAATAAGTCAACTTGCTCGGGTTGTTTTGATATATCGCAGGAGAAATTACATGCAAAGTTACAGGAGCAAATGTCTCAATCTCAGGTCGGTTCTAGCACTCTAGCCCGGCTAAGTAGAGAGGAGGAGGACTCCATCATCGAGACGATCATTGGACCGAGTAGGAAGAACAGATACCGGTGGAGAGGATCAGAGCAAAGGTCGCACGAGTCTAGTAGCACCTACGAGTCTGCAGCATCACCAGGAACACTAGGAAGCAGTTCATATCATGACTCGATGAAGCAGCGGTTGAAAGCGATTGAAAATTAACAGTCGCAAAAAACAACATATCAGCAAATTGTGGAGGAAGAACGAAGGCGCCGGGAGCAGAGAGAATTAGAGTTCACACAGTTCATGTCGACTCTGCATCAGGAACACCAGGAGGCATATAGGAGATGGTTTATGTCGGATCAGGTAATATATATACTTTACATTTTTTAATTAAATGAATTAAATATATAATTCTTACTTAGTTATGAATTTTCTTCATGAGTAAATGATATCATACACACCGATACACATTGATACAAACTGTTACACACAAACCCTAACTCTAATCCTAACACAAAGCCCAAAATATATACTTATAATGTTTTTATGTGATAGTGGGGTTGATGGTGCGTGCGTGTGTAGTGGTGGTGATATTAGTTGGTGGGTTGGTTGGTTGGTTGTGGTGTTGTGTTGTCATGATCGTTATGTGATTGGTTTGTGGGGGATTTGGTCGTGGTGGGGGACGAGTGGGGATTGGTTGGTGATGGTGGTGATGGAGGTGGAGGGGGTGTG
>NC_033797.1:117314930-117343792 GCF_001876935.1 Asparagus officinalis
TGGTGGGAGAGAGGGAGGAGTGGGGATTGGATGCGTGTACGCGTGCGTGCGTGTGCATGTTGATGGTCGTGTGGATGGTGCATGCGTGTGTGGTGAGAAAATTGCAGGTGGTGTTAGGGTGTGTGCATGCGTTGTTAAAAAAATTGTGTGTGTGTGCGTATAATACATAAGAATATGCCATGATACTATATCCGAAACATATAATACATAAGATTATGCCATGATACTCTCTCATATTGCTACACTTGCATGTCATACAATGTTGAGATTATGCCATGATACTCTCTCATATTGCTACACTTGCATGTCATACCATATTGTTTTATAATTTGTTACTTTACTGTAAAATTCAGTTTTTGATGATGTATTGCTCTATAACTCTTGTTAACGTTTGATTTATATTCGCAGGCCGGGACTTCTAGACATGGTGGAGCTGGTGATGAGGATGATGATGATGACCAAGAAGATTGATTTGTATAATTTAACTTTGAAAACAATGGGTGTGTGTTGTATAAACAATATTTATTATGTCGGGATATTTTTATTTGTTTTTATTGAAATATATGTGTTATATATGCGTGAGAATGAATATTATATTGATGATTGAACATTGTACAAGGTTTTTTCAATTTTCAAAATATTTTTAAAAACAATTATAGTTTTTTTAGCGACGGATTGGCCGTCGCTAAAGATACATTTATCGACGGAAAACGGACACGTGAAAATGAAAACAGACACGCTTTTGGCGACAGAATGTCTGTCCCTATTATATTTTAGCTCGGAAAATCCATCGCTAATATAAATTTTTTTCTTTTTTAAAAAAAAAGAGCGACGGAAAGTCCATCACTGATTTTTCGTCGGTGAAATTTAGCGACGGAATTTCTATCGCCAAAAGTCCTATTAAGTACCCCTAATGTACGGATGGTAATTTAGCGACAGAATTCTTTTTATTCCGTCGCCAAAAGTAATAGCGACGGATTTTTGACGTTTGGCAATGAATTTGTCCGTCGTCAAAAGTCCTGTATCCAATAGTGTTACAGGTGTACCATTTGCGGCCAAAAAATGCCATATTGCTAAATTTTGTTATGATACACAAAAATCCACCATGTCTAAAAATATTAATCCTTGTGCATCCCATCAAGCTTCTTCATCACATACACCTGTACATGCGCCTATTGCACATCATAAACATGCTCATTTGTATGAGTGTGATTTTTGTGGTCGTTTTGGTCATTTGGCCAAATTTTGTTTTGATTTGAAGAGTGTTTCTCGTTTGCAAAATAATTTTAAAGAAAAATCTATTTTTGCAAATAATTTAAGTGCACTACCACTTGGTTAACACAAACCATTTAGACCCTTTCATTGCACTCATTGCAATCGAAATAGCCATTTATATGAATTTTGTTTTGACCGTGTCCGTACACCATATACGTTCAAATGGGTTCATAACCTAAGGGCCTTGAACTTAAATGATAGGGGCCATGTCCCTAATCCTATTGGTACCAAAAATATTTGGGTACCAAAATGTGCTTGATTTCAAAATTTTAAATATTGTTTGTTTTGTTTTTGAATTTCATATTTTCAAAATTCTATTTGAAGTTAAAATCATCTTGAGTAAAATTTTATGGATTTTCTTGCAAATTACATATTGAATGTATTTTCTAATATTTGAATATACTTTTATTAATATATCTATATTGTAGAATAAAACAAATAGAATTTTGTTTTAAAGCTAAGGCAAAACAACTCCTCAGTCGGTCATAAGACCCTGGCGCCGCCTCAGGATAGGCCCACGGCGCAATGACCCCTCAGTCAGGCCCTGGCGCCACCTCGGGATAGGCCCAAGGCACAATGACTTCTTAGTCGGTATCAAGACCTTGGTACCTAATCTGGATAAAAACAAGGCAAAACGACTCCTCAGTTGGTCAAAAGCCCTTGGTACCTAATCTGGATAAAACCAAGGCAAAACGACTCCTTAGTCGGTCAAAAGCCCTTGGTACCTAATCTGAATAAAACCAAGGCAAAATAACTCCTCAGTCGGTCAAAAGCCCTTGGTACTTAATCTGGATAAAACCAAGGCAAAATGACTCCTCAGTCGGTCACAAGATCCTGGCGCCGCCTCGGGATAGGCCCACGGTACAATGACCCCTCAGTCAGGCCCTGGTGCCACCTTGGGATAGGCCCAAGGCACAACGACTTCTCAGTTGGTATCAAAAGCCCTTGGTACCTAATCTGGATAAAACCAAGGCAAAACGACTTCTCAGTCGGAACAAAGTCATTGGCTCTTCCTAAAGAATAAGTCCAAGGCAAAAATGACTTCTCAGTCGGTATCAAGACCTTGGTACCTCCTCAGGGTAAAACCTAGGCAAAATGACTTCTTAGTCGGTATCAAGACCTTGGTAACTCCTCAGGGTAAAACCAAGGAAAAACGACTCCTCAGTCGAAACAAAGCCCTTGGCTCTTTTTAAAGGTAAGCCCAAGGCACAACATATGGTTCGATTCCTTCTGTCTCATCGTCTATAGTGGTCAAGACCTTGGTACCTCCTTAGGGTAAAACCAAGGCAAAACGACTTCTCAGTCGGTATCAAGACCTTGGTACCTAATCTGGATAAAACCAAGAAACAACGACTTCTCAGTCGAAAGAAAGTCCTTGGCTCTTCCTAAAGAATAAGTCCAAGGAAAAAATGACTTCTCAGTCGGTATCAAGACCTTGGTACCTAATCTGGATAAAACCAAGGCACAACGACTTCTCAGTCGGAACAAAGTCCTTGGCTCTTCCTAAAGTATAAGTCTGTCCATGGCAAAAACGACTTCTCAGTCGGTATCAAGACCTTGGTACCTAATCTGGATAAAAACAAGGCAAAACGACTTCTCAGTCGGAACAAAGTTTTTGCCTCTTCCTAAAGAATAAGTCCAAGGTAAAAACAACTTCTTAGTCGGTATCAAGACCTTGGTACCTAATCTAGATAAAACCAAGGTAAAACGACTTCTCAGTCGAAACAAAGTCTTTGGCTCTTCCTAAAGAATAAGTCCAAGGCAAAAACGACTTCTCAGTTGGAACAAAGTCCTTGGCTCTTCATCTAAGAACTAAACAAGGCACAACGACTTCCTAGTTGGTTCCAAAGCACTTGACTCCCCATCAGGAGTAACCTAAAGAACAAAGACTCTACAAGTTGGCAATCAAATCTCTGGTTCCCCACCTAGACAAACCAAAGACGGACCCAGGGTCAACTTCCACAAAGTTATTTTCCGACCAAACAGGAAAAACAAAGACGTTGCCACTCATCCCACCTATGGTATCTAATCCGCAAGGATCAACACTTCATATGAAGAAAATGGAGCCACAACAAAGTCCACTATTCTATCAAGCATTCACAATTCTCAAAAGTAGAAGACAGAAGAAATTGTTGCTCATTCAAAAAGGAGTTTTTTACATTTTTCAAAAGGCCTAACAAGGCTTACAAAAAAACATAGTTTTCCTAAGGCTCAGCATTACTATCCCCAGAGTCCTTCCTCATTTTCTTCAAAGGCCTCCTAGAAGAACTCGGCCCCTCCGAGTCAGCCTCTCTTTTACAGACCTCCATTGGTGGAGGTCAAAGGCCTCCTAGAAGAACTCGGCCCCTCCGAGTCAGCCTCTCTTTTACAGACCTCCATTGGTGGAGGAAGGGCCATCGCTTCGGGATCAGAGGAACTCCGAGTCAGCCTCTCTTTTACAGACCTCCATTGGTGGAGGAAGGGCCATCGCTTCGGGATCAGAGGAAGACGAGGAGGACCAACCCATCTCAGGAAACTCCTCTCTGTCCAAAGTTTTGGTCTCTTGAAGACCAAGGCGACACCGGAGCTTCTCAAGATCTCCAGCCTCGAGATCACTAAGGGCTCTCGGCTCCAACACATTATCCTACACATCGGGCCAACCCAAGCAGGATAGTATATTGTCGATACCAAACACCCAGATGAAGAACCTCTCCCATTCTTCGTCTAGCTCAGGGAGATCAGAGTACAAGTGGAAATCACCCCGACAGCGAAAAAAATAGTGTGGGTCGCCCTCAGCAGACCCCACACTAACCATGTGCCCAAGCAAAGTAATGTTGGGCACCACGTCTGCCTCGAAGCATACATCTATAAACACCATCAAGATATAGATGGCGTGGGGATGGAACTGGCAGGGGGAAACCCCCAAATCCGTAAAAACTTCCCTTACAAAGGGATGCAATGGCAGGTGCAGCCCACACTACAGATGCACCCGATAAAGAGGCACTCAGTCCTCGTCGTGCATATGCACCAGAGTTAAGCTGCCTGGTGCCCCTATGGTCATCGTCGTGCAAGAAATGCCATACTGATCATGCAACCAGTTGGCCTCATCTAAAGTCATCCTCGATAAAAAATCTACCTTTTATCACATGTAACTATGAATAAACATGCAAAACATTGATTTAAACACATTAAATATTTAATTATTAAGGATGCATATTTGGATGAAGATGATCTTGCCTCAAACGTCGTGTTGAACTCCTCAACCACGTGTATGCAAGACTCCTCTTCAACCACGATCACTATGAGATGCCCCTGTTTTCACACATAGCTGCAGTCCAAGGTAATCCCAGAGATGTCAAACTTGCCATGCACCCACACTGTACAATAACAAGTTTTACCAATCACAGTAATATCCTCTAGTGGAATCAAAGTAAAGTGTAGATACAAAATAGGTAAAAGAAAGGAAATAACTACAAGAAACATGATATAGAAAGGAGTATCTCATAAATAAATCATGTCTCAGTGAACAATCTGGAATACATCCGAAATAAATAAATATGTCTCGATATGAAATAGTTGAAAACGTAACTAAGGCTCATAGCCTTTACAAAATATGACACAAAACTCTAATGTCCGAATGAAAATAATTCTACCGTGGAGTCTCTACTAGTAACTCATGTAACGACGACTATGCAATAACTCTGTCATCCTGCGGCCCTCCGATGCTCTGAGCCACCTGAAAGTTAAAGTAAAATAAAAGAAAAAGGACAACAACAAGAGCATCAGAGCGCTTGCAAGATTACCTCCATCAACCCCGGGAGAAGGGCTACTAAATGATGTGGACGCTCTATCTATTAAGTATAGCCTACGTAGATCATTTTCCCCATATATAAGAAAAATACTTGTTAATACATACATATAAGCAATCATCTACTCTGAAATAAATGGATGTTGATATTTAGAAATCCACAACACGAGCATAGGTGTGTCGAATATCCCGTTAGCTCAAATTGTGAATAGCTAAATACCAGACCCAAAAGCTACTACATGGAGCAATAAGAAAAGACAACTCCAACTCAAACCATATCAAAGGTGTCCTGACAGATATCAGATACGTGTCCAACACATGGACTTCACCTACTATATATTAGATAAGACAACTCGAATAAGTGTCCAACACATGAACTATATATGATGAATGTCCAACACATGGACTGCAATAGATAAATGTCCAACACGAGGACGGTATATAATTAAGGTCCAACACATAGGCCGTAATAGGTAAATGTCCAACATGAGGACTGCATATGATTAAGGTACAACACATGGGCCGCAATAGGTAAATGTCCAACACGAGGACTGCATATGATTAAGGTCCAACACATGTGTCGCAATAGATAAATGTCCAACATGAGAACTGCATATGATGAGCGTAATACAAATAAATGATGTAAGTAAAATGCATATATACTATTCACACTCGTGCCTCGGTGAGTGAATCCTAAACTCATGTCCATAATCAACTCATGTGTAGAATACACAATTTATAGTGTATTAAAATACCAGATAACTCGCCGGTCACACAAACGCATGTAAACAACATGCACATGCACAAACAGGTCCAGCAGTCGACCGTCGTGACCACCGCGGTCGACTGTGAAATGAGCAGAAAGACATTGCATAAAATATCACCCAGGGGTCGCCCGCTACGTCCACCGAGGTCGACCGCGCAGAAAGAGAGATCTTCCTGTACAAAAACGTTGCCCAGCGGTCGACCGCCGCGTCCACCGCGGTTGACCGCGCAGAAGCATAACAGGTTTTCAGGCTTTGAACTTGCAAAAATTTTAACTCATCAAAAACATGAATTTTGTTATTTATAAATTATATGAAAATATGAAAACTTTATTTCTACATATTAGAAAAATATCTCATGATTTACTTAAACTTGATTTAACCTAATCAAGTTTAACAACCCAAATAATCAAATTTATTACAAGAACCCTAGTTATCGATAAAATATACATAAATATACTTGTATGAAACTTGAAACCGATGTAACAATTGTTTTTCCATATTTTCAAATCTTGTTTTACCCCAAACCTAGAGTTTTAAGCATCTCTAATCAACATAAAATATTATTTAATTGCCAAATTAGGGTTTAAACGTGGTTTAATCATGATTAATAAATTAAAAACGAAATTATGAATAACCCTAATGATCATGATCATATTTCTATCATAAACAGGAAGGAATTATTATAGATCTATCATGGTTTAAAGAATTATCATAAAAAACCTAACCTTTATCATGTCAGGTTAAATTTTACCATGAAAAACATCACTTTAACCATTAAAAGTATAATCTTTATTAAGGGAAGGGTTTGGATGCAGATACTCTTACATTATCATATGCACAACCCTCTAAAACAATTAGCAAACAATCCCTCGATGCCAAACGCCGCAAATCTCGCTTTCTCCTCGCTTTTCGCCTCATGAAACTCTCCCGAGAACTCAAGTTTAGGGCTGGCGGCGAGGGGCAGAGGCGGCTCTGGCGTTGGTCGACCGTAGGAAGCAACGGCCAGAGAGCCCTGAGGGTTAGGCTGCGGGGCGGATGCTCGGCGCGGCGCAGAGAGAGAGTGGCTGGTTAGCGGACATGAGCGGTCGAGGCTTGGCTGCGTTCGAGTGGGTGCCGGGTCGGCAATTCGGCTTACTGGCGACGACGAAAAGTGGCCCGGCAAGGCCGAAGACGCGGATGAGGTGCGGCTTGTGGATAGAGGCACGAATGAGAGGCAAAGTTCGACGGGGGATCGGCTGTAAGAGAGTTATCAGCGAGGAGAGAGGCGGCGGAGAGGGGTGACGCAGGGAGAGAGAGAAAAGAGATGAAAGGAGGTGGCGGTGGAAGTGAATACGAGAGAGAGAGAGAGAAGAGATATAATATATATATTATTATATTAGAGTTTAGGGTTAAGTATTTAAAACAAAAATAATTAAAATAAATAATTATGGATATTTAAATATCAAAATAATTACGGGATAATTATCTACAATTAAAAACGTACATGTTGTGTTAATACAACAGTTGATACGAAACAGTCGAAATATACACATATTGTACAATTAAACGAGAATAATTAATAAATAAAATATATTTACTTATAATTAAAATCAAATAATTATAGGATAATTATATATAATTATGGGATAATTATATACACAGTAAAACGTATCTGTTATACTAATACGACAGCTGATACGTAATAATAGAAATAATACAATAAATTATACAAATAATACGTAATTAATAATATAACATATTATACAAAAATATACATAACAATAATAATAATACCACGTATTATCCAAAATGATACGTAATAATATCGGTAACACAACAGATAAATTCCAGAAATTTTTACTACACTAAATAAATTTATAAATATTTAAATCATTTAAATAAATATAAAACTTAGACTTTAAATCATAGAAAATTGTAAAAATTCGAGAAAAATATAAATACTCTTTTAAAAATCATAATTAAATATTTTAAAATACTAGAATATTATTTTAACTAGTATCAAAATTCATGATCCTTACATTCCTACCCCCTTAAAATAAATTTTGCCCTCAGAATTAAAATAAAAGTAATACAGAAAGAATCCAAGGGCAGAGATATGGAACGATATCCATAAACAGAGGAAAATGTAAAACAATGACACAAGGTAAGATACAAGATGTGACAGCTAAGATATCGCTATTGCATTTTAGACTCACAACAAAGTTCAAACAAATACTATGATACAAACATATTTAACTGTGTGAACTTTTTGTTGGCCTTCTTGTTTTGATGATGTTTAACAAATAATTTACCACTAATGTTGTTTGTCTAGTATTTGTGTTTTCTTATTTATTATAGACAAACAATGTTGTTGGAGGATGGATGGAATAGAGCTTCAACGATCATATCCAAAGGAGGTTGGCGGAATGTCGGTGAAGCTTATGCAATTCAAGTTCAAGATCCAAGTTCAAGCTTCATCCGCACAGTGTACCAAGTTGAGCTACAATGCAGATCAAGATCAAGCTTGGGTAATCTAGTTTAGATTTTATATTATGTGTGTTAGATACTCTAAGCTTAATATCATATACACACACATTTATTGGTTTCTTAGTATATATATATATAGTTATATATATACACACATAAGTTTTGGTTTCTATGCATATATATATAGTTATATATATACATACATAGTTTTGAGTTTTCATGTTTATAAATATGAAATCATATATTTCATATTTACTATTGTGTTTTTAAAATCATTGCATAGAATATGTAATTTTGTGAAAATTCTATATTCTTAGTTTTTGGACTTAACAATAATCATATACATATTTTATTAAGTCTATATAATCATTGTACAAAGTTTCAAAACATGGTTCAGCCAAAATATCAAACTTCACATGTTTACATTTTTGTGTTTTGAACTATTTTGCAAAATGATGATTTTTCACAAATGGGAAATGCAATTTGGAAAATTATTTTTGTAACATGTTGTTTGGAACCTGGATCGCGGTCGACCGCGAGAATTTTCGGTCGACCGCCGCTCTGCCAATGTGACCGTTGGTTCCCTAACGACTATTTTCTGATCTGATTTTTTTCTGGGACTTTTTAGACTTTTACTTAGGGGTTTTTTTGCTGAGATTTTGAGTGGGTATAAATACCCCATTGCTGTTCTCTTTCAAACATCTAAGAAGTTTTTAAAGAAGGTTTTAAACAAGGGTTTAAGCTTGTTTAGTTTTGGTTTAAGTTTGTTTTTGGGTTTGCTATTACAAAGAGGAGTTGACATCAACTATTGAAGAGTTCATCTTCAACATTTCATCATCCTCTCTTTGTGTTTATAGAGAAGTTTCCTTAACTCTATTTCCTAGCATTTCTACTATTGTATTTCATATCAATCTTATTGCTAGTTCTTATTGAGTTAAGTTTTATTGAATCTCACTGTTACACAGTTTAGACTCATATACCTATTGGAGTATCAGGGAACAGTTTAACCTCTTGTACCGGTCGGAGGATTGAGAAACAGTTTATACTCGTATACTATTTTGAGTGTTGAGAAGCAGTTTATACTCTTATACTTATCGGAGTTGTGCCATTCTCAATTGGCTTACCTCAGATCATCCTCTCTTTGTGTTTATAGAGAAGTTTCCTTAACTCTATTTCCTAGCATTTCTATTATTGTATTTTATATCAATCTTATTGCTAGTTCTTATTGAGTTAAGTGTTTATTGAATCTCATTGTTACACACACCCATATGAGCTTATTATATTTGCATACATAGTGTATTAGGGTTGTGAGAGATTGTAATATAGAGTTGTGCTTAATTGAGTTCTCACCTTGTATAGAGGACAATCATTTGATTTATATTGTGCTTATTGTGAGATCACTTTGTAATACACTTGTACACCGAGAGAAGTAACAATTTTATATTTGTTACATTGTGAGATTGTTAGGTTTTCGGTGAGCTAGAAACCGAGTGTGTTGTGAAGTTTTCGGTGAACTAGAAAACCGATTGTGAGGAGTGACGTTGATCGGTGAGCGTTGAAAACCGATACTGTGAGGGGTAAACGTTATTCGAGTGAACGTAGAAAACCCGGTTGTGATAGTGGATTTCTCCCCGGAAGTGGGGAGCGGAGACGTAGGACGGAAGGTCCGAACTCCGTGATCATATTGCTTGTTTGAGTTTGGCTTAGCACATATTATTGTTCATCTTTATATCCTTTCTTTCATTGTTTATTTCATCCTCTATTTCATTTGTTTATGTTACCCTTGTGTTTGCATATCCTTACATATATCATATTGTATATCTCTTTGATAGGATATCATCTTGTGTTAGTTTATATATCCTTGCATATATATATATATATATATATATATATATATATACCTTAGTTTATATATCCTTGCATATATATTTCATCATATAGGATATATCACTTTGTATATATTGCTTATTCTTGCTTATAATTCTTGTATATCTATCTTGCAAGAATACAACTTGTTAATTAATTTTAATTGGCATTTAATCGGATTAGATTAGCATAAGACCCTAATCACCCCCCCTCTAGGGTCTAACAATTGGTATCAGAGCTTGGTGCTCTTTGATTTAAGGTCTAATCGCCTTGAGTTAAAGATCCAAGTTAGCTTATTGTGCTAATCTAATTTTGAGCTTTATTTGTATCTTGCTTGCCTTTTATATTATGGATATGCATGGTTTAGGTTATGCCTCTAGTGTTGCTCCTAGATTAGATAATTTTCCCTATGCCCAATGGTGTGTTAGATTTAAACTTTTTGTTCAATCTAAACACTTTGATTTATGGGAAATTATAGATGATGCTTATATTGTGCCCATTTTGGAGAAATCCAAGTGGAATAAGAATGATCATCGTATGTTTACAATGAATAATATTTTGTTAGAATATTTGCTAAATGCTTTTAATTCATCTATGTCTAACAAGTTTGTTCATTTTGATAGTGCTTATACCTTATGGAAATTTATTGAAGCACATCAAGGGGACTTGGAGGCGATCCGACAAGCTTTGGAGGATCCCGCTTCAAGTTCTAAAGGAGCTTCATGCACACGAGTACTAGGCGATAGCCCTAGTGAGGTTTGCGAGTTCGAACCCGATAATGATTTATCTAGTGATGAACTTGCTTGTGCTAGTGAAAAATTATTGCATGCCTTTAACAAATTGCAAAATGATTTTAATGATTTAAAAAGCAAGCATGATAATTTAAAATCCGATCATGAGAAGCTAGTGTCCAAATTTGATGTCATTGAAAATGAAAATACTATGCTTAAAGAAAGCAATGACTTATTAAATTTGGAAAATAGAAATTTGATCTCATCTATTGCTAGCCTATCTCATGCTAAGATTGATGTCATGTTAGAAGTAGAGAACATAAAGAATGATACAGCTTCTTTTATAAATAACTATTTATGTTCTACTTCTAAAAGTGCATATGTGCCAAAAAATGAAGACTTGAATCTTATGAAAAATTGCATTTCAACTTTAGATTCAACCTTAAAAATATGCTTTGATAATCATAAGAAGCTTATGGACATGTGTGCCAAGACTAAGTCAAAATCATCCACTCATTATGCACACATGTATAGCAAAACTTATAAGTGTTCAATTTGCGGCCGTCAAGGTTATTTAGCTAAGTTTTGTTATGATGCACACAAACATAAAAATATCAATGCTCCTTGTGCATCTCATGTAGCTTCTTCATCACATGTACACACACATGCACCTATTGTTCATCATAAGCATGCTCATGTGTATAGATGTGATCATTGTGGTCGTTTTGGTCATTTGGCCGAATATTGTTTTGGCCAAATATTGTTTTGATTTGAAAAATAAGTCTCATTTGCCAAATGTTTCTATTAGACCACATGTTTACAAATGTAATGTTTGTGGTAGATTTGGTGTTCCAAATAGACCATTGTTTAAGAATGTTTCTCATTTGCAAAATAATTTTAAAAGAAAATCTTTATTTGCAAATGATTCCCGTGCACAAGCTAATGGTCCACAAAAATAAATGGATCTCTTTCATTGCACATATTACAATCGGAAGGGTCATTTGAGCGATTACTACTTTGACCGTGTTAGTGCACTACATGCGCCCAAGAGGGTTCATAAACCTAGGGCTTTGAGCTTTAATGATAGGGGTCATGTCCCTAAATCTTTTGGTACCAAGAGTTCTTGGGTACCAAAACAAATTTGATTTTTTAAAAAACCAAGAATTTTAATGTTCTTATTTTTCCCTTTTCTTGGTTTTGAAAATTATGTCTTAAAATCTTTTGATTATGAAAACAAATTTCTAATTAATCAAATCTTTTATTTTCATGATTATTTGTTTTGATTTTAATGAGAGGTTTATGTTTATATAACCCTCCGGGCTTATTGGGTGTTTATTCCCAAATCATGTTTACCGGATGCTTAAATATTCATATGGGTTATTACTAGCTCAAGAGCTAGATATGGTTGCCTCTCATGATCTTTTGAATCTATGATGGTTTGGTCTTACGTTTTTGGATTTAAACTTTGATTTATGATTTCTCTTAGTTGATTTGTTTTCATTTGAAAACTATTTGCATGATTCTCATGTTTCTCTTCTCTTGATTTCATAAATCTACCTTTACAAACGTTTTTATGTTCTTAGACATGAGACACTATTTTTCACTTTGATATATTTATATATGTTCTCAATGTCTTTTTGTATGTGAGTGATTTTTAGCATATTCATGTATGCTTGCTCACATGTTTTTGCCATGATCTTTTATTGCTTATATTCTATATGGCTTTTGGATAGGGGGAGCAATCCCTATATCTTTCTATGTGTTATACTCACATATGCTTATTGATAGGAGGAGCTTTCGCTCTCTTAATTCTTTTGTCCCCTTTTTGATGTTGTCAAAGGGGGCTTTCGCTCTCTTAATTCTTTTGTCCCCTTTTTGATGTTGTCAAAGGGGGAGAAATATTGTGAGTATAGTATATTCTTTCTTGTTTACCCCTTTTTGATGTTGTCAAAGGGGGAGAAATATTGTGAGTATAGTATATTCTTTCTTGTTTATATGCATATGAATTATAAATTATATATTTATTTCCTTCATGCATATATTTCTTTTTGTAATTTGTTTGTCATCATCAAAAAGGGGGAGATTGTTGGCCTTCTTGTTTTGATGATGTTTAACAAACAATTTACCATTAATGTTGTTTGTCTAGTATTTGTGTTTTCTTATTTATTATAGACAAACAACGTTGTTGGAGGATGGATGGAATAGAGCTTCAACGATCATATCCAAAGGAGGTTGGCGGAATGTCGGTGAAGCTTATGCAATTCAAGTTCAAGATCCAAGTTCAAGCTTCATCCGCACAGTGTACCAAGTTGAGCTACAAGGCAGATCAAGATCAAGCTTGGGTAATCTAGTTTATATTTTATATTATGTGTGTTAGATACTCTAAGCTCAATATCATATACACACACATTTATTGGTTTCTTCGTATATAATAGTTATATATATACTATATATATATATATATATAATATATATATATAGTAATATAATATATATATATATTATTATATATAATATCAATATATATATATTAATATATACTATATATAATATATATATATATATATAGTAATGAGTATAATACTAAGTTATATATAATAATGATAGTTATCATATTATATATATATTATAATATATATATATATATAAGATGTTTGATTTCTAATGCATATATATAGTCCAAACTTAATGTATATTGTAATATACTATAGTATGATATTAATATAGTAAATATATAGCTCACTATATATATATAGTATATAGTATATAGTTATATATATATACGTTTATATAATTATATATCATAGTACATAGTTTTGATTTCGCTAATGGGGCATATCATACTGTTAGTATATATACATGACATAGTTTGAGTTTCATGTTTATAAATATGAATCAGATATATGTTCATATTTACTAATTGGTGTTTTTAAAATCATTGCATAGAATCATGTAATTTTGTGAAAATTTCTATATTCTTAGTTTTTGGAGCTTAAACAATAATCAATATACATATTTTATTAAGGTCTATATAATCAATTGTGCAAAGTTTACCAGGAATGGGTTTTACCAAAATGATCAAATTCACGATGTTTATCGATTTTTGTGTTTTGGACTATCTTTTGCAAAAATGATTGATTTTCACAATGGGAAATGCAATTTGGAAATTCTTTGTTGTTATAAGCATGTTTATATACATTTCCCAAGTTTCATATATTTGGAACTTCATTTGGTTATTTTTAACGATATTTTCCAAAGTGCTCAAAAATCAGACTTTAAAACTGTTTGTCTGTGCATAAGTCATGTTTTCCGTGTCACACCCGCGGACCGGTCGACCGCTCCAATTGTTCATTTGTTCGGACAGGGCAGAGAGTTTGTCGGTCGACCGCGACCGGTCGACCGACAGGAGCTCGAAAATTCTCCATCGGTACGAGCTAGGCACGGTCGCCCGTTGACGGTGACCAAAGTCTCATTGCCTTTCTCCGTTTGAACCTGATCGCGGTCGCCAGCGGAGAAATTTTCCGTGCGACCGCGCTCTGGCCGAATGCTGACCGTTGGTTCCCTACAGAGAAACTATTTTCTGATCTGATTTTTTTCTGGGAACTTTTAGATTTCATCTACGGGGTCTTTTTTTGGCTGAGATTTTGAGTGGGTATAAATACCCCATTGCTGTTCTCTTTCAAACATCTAAGAAGTTTTTAAACAAGGTTTTAAACAAGGGTTTAAGTTTGTTTAGTTTTGGTTTAAGTTTGTTTTTGGGTTTGCTATTACAAAGAGGAGTTTACATCAACTATTGAAGAGTTCATCTTCAACATTTCATCATCCTCTCTTTGTGTTTATAGTAAAGTTTCCTTAACTCTATTTCCTAGCAATTCTATTATTGTATTTTATATCAATCTTATTGCTAGTTCTTATTGAGTTAAGTTTTTATTGAATCTCATTGTTACACACACCCACATGAGCTTATTGTATTTGCATACATAGTATATTAGGGTTGTGAGAGATTGTAACATAGAGTTGTGCTTAATTGAGTTCTCACCTTATTTAGAGGACAATCATTTGATTTATATTGTGCTTATTATGAGATCACTTTGTAATACACTTGTACACCGAGAGAAGTGTGTGGCGAGAGTCGGGGATCGTCCCAAGAGGAGTGGCGTCGGTTGACGAACCTAGGGAGAGGTTGTAACCGAGCACTTGAGGGAGACATGTCTAGTTTAACACTTAGTGGGTGTAGAGTGGGATTATAATAGTGTGTTGTTGTAAAGTTTTCGGTTAGCTAGAAAACCGAGTGTGAGGTGTAAACGTTTTTCGGGTGAACGTAGAAAACCCGGTTGTGATAGTGGATTTCTCCCCGGGAGTGTGGAGCGGAGACGTAGACGTAGAAAACCCGGTTGTGATAGTGGATTTCTCCCCGGGAGTGTGGAGCGGAGACGTAGGACGGAAGGTCCGAACTCCGTGATCATATTGCTTGTTTGAGTTTGGCTTAGCACTTATTATTGTTCATCTTTATAGCCTTTCTCTCATTGTTTATTTCATCCTCTATTTCATTTATTTATGTTACCCTTGTGTTTGCATATCCTTACATATATCATATTGTATACCTCTTTGATAGGATATATCATCTTGTGTTAGTTTATATATCCTTGCATATATATATTCATCATATAGGATATATCTCATTATTTATTTTGCTTATCCTAGCTTATATAGTTGTTATATTTCATACTTACTAGGATAACTTTTTAATTAATTTTAATTGGTATTTAATCGGATTAGATTAGCATAAGACCCTAATCACCCCCCCTCTAGGGTCTAACACTTTTTATACAATACTTGTAAATATTTAAGCAATCTAATCAGTATAAAGTATAAGATAAGCAATAATATAGAATCAAAACAAATAGGTACAATATAAATAAACAATCATACAGAGTGAATCATACAAATAATATACAAGCATTCATAGAAACAAAGCAGAAACATATTAAGTAAGAATAAAGTTAAGTAAGAACAATAAATCTAAAGCAAACACAAAAATAAGTCAAATATAATAGGAACAGACAAAAACATAAACAACATAATAAGAAAAGTCGAAAAATCTAAAATACATAATAGTTTAAACAAAACATAATAGCAGGGTATAACAATGGTTAATCAAAACAAAAAGAAATTTAAATATGAAAAACACAATCAATACAGGTTCAAACTAAAGATATTAAAAACATAATGTAAGATATAAAATCAATAAAAACGAGTGAGCGAGCGAAAACGAACATCAGCAAGATCATATAACAAAATAGAATGATATAGTAATAAGTATAAATAAAAGATAATAGGAAAAGCAATCATAAAGCAATTAGAATAATAATACATACAAAATAAACACAAATAAAAGAAAACATATTTAATTGATGGAATGATGAAAAGTAGTCTACAACATAGAAAAGATACAAAGACAGTCAAGTATAAATAACTAAACACAATTATTAAAACAATTATACAATCAAATAATCATGTAAAGTAGTATACAAAATTTAGCAGATAAATAACTCATTACACAAATATTAGGAATTTACAAATTGTATACATAGAAATTAGAATGCGACAAATAATATAATTATGTAAAAATACGCAGCACAATGCAAGTGGAATATTAGAAGGTAATTGAACATAAACCAAAAAGATATGATATAGTAAACAATACAAAGCAGATAATTGTGGAAGGACAAGGAGATACGACACAACAACATATAATGAATTATATGTAGTATATCATATCAAAAACAAAATAAATATTTATAGTCGTATATCACAGCAATAATTATCGAAAACACACACTTTATATAAAAATTATGACTAAATAAATGACGCAGACTAATATGAACAGAGAACAAAATAAAAAGTAAATATTAGAATGTATAAGAAACTGAATATAGAAAATAAATAAGCAAAACATAAACAAACTAAGAAAGATGAAATGATTGATAAATTAAATCAAACAATGATGATACATGTAATTGGAAGTAAAGAATGAAATGATATATACTAAATGGAACTATTTTATACGTAATAAAACAAGCTAGCAAGTAAATAATACACTTATAATATAATATACAATAACAGACAATGTAAAATGACTGAGATATACTAAAACACGAGAATAACGTAATATTACTAGAAAAGCATCAGATATAAGACAAGAATGCAGAACAAATAAGGCAGAAGTACCATAAAGATTATAATAAGGTATACAGAACATACATAATCACAATTAAAAATAACATTAAGAAATAAACATAGATAGAAACACATCAATACATATAGACAAACAAACAGAGGCAAATCATAATAATAATCAATAGCAGAATGAAACGATACACAATAATTATTAGCATACAAACAGTTGTATAAAACAAAGTAAATAATACAAAATCATAGTTAGGCTTAAAGAAATACAAATAAAATCAAAGTATAAAAATAAAAGATATAAAAGAAAAAAGGATAAACAAGATTCAAAAACATATGATGTGTATAACAAATATAATCATTATGTATAATAAGTGTTAAAAATGAAAACACATACATAATAATAAGCATATAAAAAGTCTGAATACTCATGGTACTAGTCATGCTAACAAAAATAAATTTTGATGGAAAGAGTCACAAAATATTATATGATAAAATAGACATAAGAGTAAACACGTGATTCAAAATAAACATATTATATAAAACATAATAAGAAGGAAATAATTATATATTCGACAAATAATATGATAAATTAGAAGTAATAGTAATAATCATGAATATAAATAAGATACAACAATAATGATCATCACTATATAAAATCAATTCAGACGTAGTAGTATATTGTGTAGTAGTCAAAAATCACATAAAGACAATTAGCGTAATATACATAAATAAAATTTATAATACATAACTCATGAACTATGAAAGATAAAATAGATTTATAAACAAATGAAAACATACAATATAATACTCTATTTGATACATAAAATAATATAATAAATAATACAGAATTCAATACAATCAAACGATACACAAGTCAAATCAAAGAAAATATAGTGTAAAAATAACAACACATAAATAACGACCGATACGAGGATAGAGGAGAGATACAAATAGAGGGTAATCGCGAAGCGATGGGACAAGAACCGTGGAAAACTCCAGAGTCAAAGAGTGATAAGATAGGGATGTAACGAAATCTATCAAGAAAATAGAATAAGGCTCAAGAATAGTCTCACGGATGAAATATGATATGTATCTAAATTGTCTACTATATTCTTACTAGTGAGGACTCAGGATCGTGACCTACATGGGCCACCACTAAAATCTGTCATGCCCTGCTTCCCAAAATATCGGGGAATTGGAACGTGAACAAGCCCGCGACGTATTAGATTAAGAAGAATAAATAAAAATAAACATTTCTCCTCAACCTAATACGCTAAGCGTCTGGAAATAAATACAATGCAAAGTCACAGATCCCCGATCACAGATAGCGAGAATATAATAAACAACACAGAATAAAATAATATATATCATATCACAAATGAATATCATCCGAGACATAAAAATATTAGGTTCAACACACCCTTATACAAAATTGAACAACTAAAAACTGAAGAAATATGAAATACATCAATCAAGCAGGAATAGAAAGAACTACAAAAATAAACTGGAATCATCAAAGAATAGGCTTCGACTCCTTCTTCTGCTCCGTCTACAAGGCACTCCTGCTGAGGATGAACATGTTCTTCTTCTAAGTCTGACGTACACCAGAGAAAACAGGTGTACGTCAGCGTGCATGGCACACAACAAGATCCCACAATAAATAGAGTGAACGAAACCAAAGCGAAAAAACGATACAATAACAGAAATGACAAAGAAACGTACAACTGGAAATCCAACAAAATCAACACGCAAATTCACTACGAAAACATGATAGACATAAAGCATCCAAAATCGATCAGGTAATGAGATTATGCAGTTATCGATCAGTCTAATCATCCAAGTTATAGGGGCCTACAATAGATGGAATTAATACCTAAAAATCTACAACAAGAGACATAGTACGTCGAGCGAAATAATCCAAACAAGAAAACACTCATGTATATACCATATGTCTCAAATTGTAGATAATTATATATTAATCCCGATCTATGTATGAAAAGAAAACAACTGGCCTACATCTCACAAGACTAACAAGGTCCACCATAAAACACGCAAGCATATTATTCTTGTTTTACATGTTATTTGAATTGGGGAAGAATATTTTTATGTATATAATCGGGTCCCCATAAACCTATCCGGGGGCCGCCTTCAAGTCAAGTATTGTCCCTCTGACCCATATATATAACACTCACAATATCACGATAATAGGAAAGTGTTGTGCCCGTTTATATACATGTTATATTCTCCGTCCAATTCCCCTTTATAACTGTGACGCCCCTGGGTTCACACAAGGCTGCAGTCCAAGGTGAAACCAAGAATGTCAAACCTGTCATGCACCACACCGTGTAATAACATGTTTCACCATCACAATTAACATCTATCTAGTAGAGTCAACAACAGGTGTAGGTACAAAAACAAGTAAAAGATAATACAAGAAATACTGATGAACTGATAATAATCACATTAATATCTCATCATCCAACATACAGAGGTACATAGTCAAGGTCTGAGTAGATAAACTAGAATACTCAACAAGTCTCAAATACAAATATCTGACGAAAAGGAAATAAGGCACACAGCCTTTACAACTTCTAGAACATGACTCTCAAATGTCTAAGCAAAAATCTACTGTGGAACTCCAAAAGAAAATATATAACTAGCTAGACAGCTGAAGCTAAAATGCATCGCCATCAACCTGTGACTCTCCGGGCTCCTGGCTCGTTACCTGAAAGGGGGAGGGACAACGAGCGTCAAAGCGCTAGCGAGTAACATCACAACCAACCCCAAGGGAACATGGCTCGTTGTATAAGAAAATACAGATAATACATAATAGATCTAAAATCATTGATATTACTAAAAAAAAGTTTTAGTATTTAGAATTTTACAACACGAGAATAGGTACGTCGAGCGACCTAATCCAAACAAGAAAACCCTCATGTATATACCTTACATCTCAAATTGTAAACCCCTAAATACCAAACCCAAGGTTCTAGTACAGTAACAATAATAAAAGAAAATACAACAAACACCAGTGCATAAACACAGTGTTGTGACATAGCCAACATGAGTATCATGTTATTACTTACATGAATATCATGTCAAAACCTACATAAGTGTTATGTCAAAATCTACATAATTATCATGTCGTGAACTGCTGTGAGACAGTCATATGCAGGGTTAAGAACTATGTCCGAAACAGGAACTATATATTGTAGTTTCCAAACTCATGGAATAAGTGGCAAATGACCAACACGAGGACTGAAATAGATTATAGTCCAACACGAGGACTGAAATGGATTATAGTCCAACACGAGGACTTCTATGGATTATAGTCCAACACGAGGACTGTGAAATGGTAAAAAAAATATCACTGTGATATATAGTGAAATCTACTTATATCAATCCCCACTCAAATCAGTGTGTAAGTCCCAATTTATACCCTCAGGTCATCTATCATGCCTGGGTACATATTAAGACTAAAAAAAACCAAAGTCAGATAATCCAGGCAAACTCTCGAACATGAGTAAAATACTCAAAAATACACAAAACAGGGATTTGCAACAGATAGTGCGGCGGTCGACCGCACCGGTCGACCGCACTCTGATACACGCCTGGCGGTCGACCGCTGCGGCCTCGCGGTCGACCGCCAGAGCATCGCGGTCGACCGGCGCGGTCGACCGCAGACGGTTTCTGCCCTTACAGCGAGCCCAGCGGTCGACCGCCCCGGTCGACCGCCAAGCGGACAGAAACCCAAATCTGGGTTTCTGTCAGCTCGAAACCTGGAACAAGAATTTGATTCTTATGGCAAATAAAAGTTCTAACTTCTCTAAAAATCATTCAGTAGAAGAACAATGCATTTTTAAGTATGTAAACCATATACCCAAAATTTTAAATACAAGAGAAACAAGATTTAAAACGTTTTGATAACAGTAAAAATGATTTAACTCTTGTTTAAGCAAATTTCAGATCTAGATCTTGTTGATAACGCCTCAGGTGAGCAATGGATCCCTGGATCTGAAGGAGAACGTTTCCCCTCGCTGAATCCCACCAAAAACTGCTGCAAATCCTCAAGAACTTCTCCCAAATCACCAAACACGGAGGATTAGGGTTTTAGAGAAGAGAGGGGGGCCAGGGTTAGTGATTTCAGATGCAAAGAGGGTTATCTCGGATCATTAGCCTATATACCAACTCACAAACCCGACCCAAAACCCGTTTGAACCCGAACCTGAGAAAATGCTCTGACCGCTGTGCGGTCAACCGACACGGTCGACCGCCACGGTCGACCGCGTCGGTCGACCGCGCAGCAGAAAAATGCCTGCTGCTAGGCATTTAACATGCTGGTCATTTCACTCGATTTCTCTCACATAGAAACACTTGATGGGTTCTCAAACACAGATAATTACGTTCATCTGATATATATATGTATATATATGATTATTTATCATAAGAGAATTATTCACTATTAATAATTCACATATATTTATTATAGCAAATTTTGGGGTTTTACATTCTTCCCCCCTTCAAAAGAATTTTGTCCTCGAAATTCGGAAATTATACGAATCTCGAAATATGAATTACTAGATAACATATAGAGATATTTATACTTAACGATCTAAAATGATAATATTCTCGCTCAAATCCTAATCTAGTGGAACTAGTACATCGGGCGAAAAATCCAAACAAGGAACCCCCCATGCATATACCATGTGTTCCAAAAGATTAAAAATTAAGCGAAAATATCTTCATTCTGATATAAACATAAAGTAAGATATATAACATAATAAGAATTTATTTACCTGCTCAACCAAGTGTGGGTAGTCGCGACGCATGTCCTCTTCGCGCTCCTAAGAAATCTCCTTAATGCCTCCTCGGTTCCACTGAACTTTCACTAAGGGAATCACCTTATTCCTGAGTCTCTTGTCCTCCCTGGCCAGTATACAAACCGGAATCTCAATAGTAGTCAAATCTTCTTGAAGCTCGATCTCTGGTGCATCCAATACTCGCTGCTGCTCCTCATCATGCAAATGTTTCTTGAGCATAGAAACATGAAATACATTGTGTATACTAGACATCGATGCGGGAAGATCTAGTCTGTATGACACAACCCCAACACGCTCCAGAATCTGAAATGGTCCAATGTATCTCGGCATAAGCTTCCCCCGTCGCCCAAATCGTTGTACGCCTTTCATAGGCGATACCTTCGGCATGACTGAGTCTCCCACCTGAAACTTCAAAGGTCTTCGCCTCTTATCTGCATAACTCTTCTGCCGACTCTGAGCGGCTAGAATCCGCTCCCTAATCAATGCTACCTTCTCGGTAGTCTACCTCACTAGCTCTGGCCCAAGCATCAAGCTGTCCTCAGGCTCTGCCCAACATATCGACGATCTACAGGGCCTCCCGTACAATGCCTCATACGGAGCCATACCGATCGTCGCCTGATAACTGTTGTTATAAGCGAATTCTACCAATAGAATATGATCCTCCCAGCTGCCTTGGAAGTCAATGATACATGCCCGTAACATGTCCTCCAACACCTGATTCACCCTCTCCGTCTGACCATCCGTCTGGGGGTGGAATACACTGCTATAAGATAGCCTGCTGCCAAATGAGTCCTGGAAACTCCTCCAAAAATATGAAGTGAAAACCGATCCTCGATCCGATACGATCGTGTCCAGAACTCCGTGAAGTCAAACTATCTCCCGAATGAAGATCCTCGCATAGGCCTCGGCTGTATAAGTGGTCTTCACTGGAATAAAATGTGCTGACTTCGTCAACCGGTCCACTATCACCCAAACAGAATCATTCCCCTTCTTCGACTTCGGCAACCCCACAATAAAATCCATGGAAATGTCTGCCCACTTCCACTCTGGAATGGGTAAAGGCTGAAGTGTCCCTGCCGGTCTCTGATGCTCTGCCTTCACCTGCTGACAGGTAAAGCATCTAGCCACATAGTCTGCAACCTCTCTACGCATACCGCTCCACCAGAAATGTCTCTTCAAGTCCTTATACATCTTGGTGGTTCCTGGATGCACTGTGTACCGAGTACGGTGTACCTCATCAAACAACTCTCTCTTCAGTTCTGCACTGGCTGGCATAACCAATCTACCCTTCATCCGTAGACCTCCATCAGCTCCAATGGTCCAATCAGTCTTAGGCTCTTTGGAAATCTCCTCCTTTCGGATTTGAATCTAAGGGTCTCCCAACTGAGCTCTGACAACTCTGTCACTCCAAGATGGCAGCACTGTCACAGCTCCCAAAAATGCACTGGTTCCTCCAATCTCGGGTCTAAAATCAAACTGGCTAAGAGTGATAAAGTCCCGATGTAATGAACACCTCAAAGCTGAAACCTGATGTCTACGCTTCCTACTTAAAGCATCTGCCATGACATTCGCCTTCCCCGAATGATAGTAGATCGCGAACTCGTAGTCTTTAATAAACTCAATCCATCTCCTCTGTCTCTGGTTGAGTTCCTTCTGGGAAAAGAGGTACTTCAGACTCTGATGGTCTGTAAACAACTCAAACTGCACTCCATATAAGTAGTGCCTCCATGACTTCAGTGCAAATACCACTGCTGCCAACTCCAAATCATGAGTGGGATAGTCCTGTTCATGCACCCTCAACTGCCATGAGATATAGGCTACTACCCTCTGAGTCTGCATCAATACGCCTCCCAAGCCTGCCAACGATGCATCTGGCGTCGAAATCTTCGAGAAGTCCTGAATGAACTTCCTATAATATCCAGCTAAACCCAAAAAGCTATGAATCTCTGTCACCGTCTTCGGTGGCTCCCAATCAAGAACTACCGTGACCTTAGCTGGGTCCACTGCTATGCCCTCTCTGCTGATGACATGGCCAAGGAATCTGACTTCTGAAAGCCAAAATTCGCATTTGCTGAACTTGGCATACAGCTGATGCTCCTGAAGAGTCCTTAATGCTATCCGTAGATGCTCCTCATGTTCTGCCTCTGATCTCGAGTAAATGAGTATATCATCGATGAAGACGATCACAAACTGATCTAAGAAGGGATGGAAAACATGGTTCATCAAATTCATGAATACCACGGGTGCATTGGTCAACCCAAATGGCATGACCAAGAACTCGAAGGACCCATATCGAGTAAGAAAAGCGGTCTTGGGAATATCCATGTCCCGGACCCGCAGCTGATGATAGCCAGAACGAAGATCAATCTTTGAGAAATACTGCGCACCCTGCAACTGGTCAAACAAGTCATCAATCCTAGGTAGTGGGTACCTATTCCGAATAGTGACCTTGTTCAACTCTCTATAATCTATGCATAATCTTATACTACCATCCTTCTTCTTCACGAAGAGGACCGGTGCGCCCCACGAAGAATGACTCCGGCGAATAAAACTCTGAGCTAGCAACTCGTCCAACTGGGTCTGAAGCTCCCTCATCTCAGCTGGTGTCATGCGATAGGGTGCGCGGGATATCGGGGCTGTGCCTGGCTGCAACTCAATACAGAACTCTACCTCTCTCACTGGAGGTAATCCAGGTATGTCCTGAAAGACATCCTAATACTCCGAGACAACTCTAGTCTCCAATAACTCAACACCTTGATCCCGTCGCATCACCTCCTCGATGTACGCCAGGAATGACTTTGCAAATCGGTTGCCCTGAGAGGTGGCTACAATCATCTCGGACCCGTCGGACGCTTGTAACTTGACTGTCTTCACAAAGCAGTCAATACTAATATGGTAGGAAGACAACCAATCCATACCAAGGATGACATCGAACTCGGACATATGCAACACTATCAAATCAACTACGAACTCTCTCGTCCAAACTGACGGTACACCTCCTACAAACGCTCTCCAGAAGCGATACCTCACCTAAAGGGGTGGATACTGATAAAGGGGTGTCTAGAGGCTGAGCCATGAGCTGGAGTCTATCCATAAATGCATGCAAAATAAAAGAATGCGAAGCTCCCGAATCGAAAAGGATACGGGCGGGAAAGGAATTCACAAAGAACGTACCCTCCACTACAGCTGCGCTGGCTCCATGATCACGGGGAACTACTGCATATACCCTGCATGTGCCTGAAGGCTGCTCTGCTACTGGAGATGGAGAATATGGGACAATCTGCCCCTGAGGAACCTCCTGAACTGCTCGAATCTGTCCCTCAGTCCTCTGAGCTGCTGGCGGTGCCTCAAGCCTGTTCTGCTGGCCCTGACCTCTGCCCTGCTGGCGCTGCTGCTGCTACTGGTTCGGACCCTTGCCCTGCTGGGCTCCTGCTGGTGCGCTACGACACTCTGATGCCTTATGCCCGACCTTGTGGTAATTAAAACAAGATCCCTGAAACTTGCGTTGCTGATGCGCTCTCTGATCCTATTGGGGTCCCCTTTTATAAGGGCCCTGATGCTGCTGCTGCTGTCCAGAAAAAGGTCTCTTGTTCTTGCTCTTATCCCCACTCTGTCCTGTCTTGGCCTTCCCTTCCTTATCCTTCTGGAACATAGTAGTCTCAATCTCCTGAGAAGTGGCAGCCTCAGCTACCTCCCTAACTGAATAAAACCTAGAACATCTGAGCCTGACGCTCTCCTGTCTGCCACATGCCCGTGAAATGTAGCAACTCCATGAACCGGCTCTCAAAATCCGCCACTGACATGTCCCCCTGAGTCAATCGGGATAACTCGAGCTCCTTCCCAGTCCGTGCTGCAGAAGAAATGTACTGCCCATCAAAAAAGTATATGAAGTCCTCCCAGGTGAGGGTCGTCCTCTGCTCTGGGGTAAACTAAAGTCGGTACCATCTCCCGGTATCTCCCTTCAAGCTGTAGGATGCCAGTCTCTGCTTCTGTACTGAATTTACACCGAGTATATCGAGAATATTGCTCACATCCTCCTTCCACTTATGGGCTGCAAGAGGGTCTGGTGACCCCTGGAACTCTGGTGCCCTCATCTTCTGATACCTCTCCACCATACGGAGCCAAGCCTCCTGCTCTGTGGCTCTATCTGGGACTGTTAGAGGAATGGCTGCAGGCGTGACCTCTGGGGGTCTCTCTCTGACGGGAACGACAAGTATCCCCTGCTGCTGAGCTACCGGTGGTGGTGGTGTCCGTGGTGTTATATGAGTCGTCACCAACTCCTCAATGGATGTCATCCGGCAATGAGAGGAGCCATGATAATCAACCAATATGGGGAGCCTTGCTGCGGCTCGGGTGGCAGCCTGCTGAGGCTCGGACTAGAGCTGGCTGCTGCTCTGATAGAGTCTGCTATGACTCTGCCTGCGCTACTCTCCTGCCGTACGAGGTCTCCACATCCTGACCATCTATCTCTCTCTCTGTGATTAAGAAAAATAAAGTTTATGAGTTAAAAACAGACCTATTATAAATAACGATATCACATTGAAATTTTCACAACATCATAGTATTCACACAAATACTTTGAATTTACACCAAATAGTGTCATAAAAAAAATTTCTCAAAATTTGAGATATACGCATATATCGTCCTCACTCATACTAGGAATTCCTTACGACTGCATACATGAACCCTTAAGAAAACTCTATCCTACTCCACGACTCGACACAGGCATGATCCTAGATACCCCGGAACTAGAGCTCTGATACCAACTGTGACGCCCCTGCCGGCTTCACACAAGCTGCAGTCCAAGGTGAACACCAAGCAAGGTCAAACCTGCCATGCACCACACGCATGCAATAACATGTTCACCATCACAATTAAGATCTATCTAGTCAGATGTCAACAACATGTGTAGGCTACACAAACGCAAGTAAAAGATAATACAAGAAATACCTGATGAACTTGCATAATAATCATATAATATCTCTATCATCGCAACAGACACGAGGCCCGCTACATAGTCAATGTCTGAGTAGATAAACTAAATACTCAACAAGTCCAAATACAAGATATCTGACGAAAAGAAATAAGGCACACAGCCTTTACAACTTCTTAGACATGACTCCTCAAATGTCTAAGCAAAAATCTACTGCCTGCGCAACTTCCCAAAAAGAAAAAAAAAATTATATAACTTAAATAGACGGTGGAGGCTAAAATGCATCTCCATCAACCTGTGGACTCTCTGGGCTCCTAGCTCGTACCTGAAAGGCCGGGAGCGATAACGCGCGGTCAAAGCGCTTATTAGCGTAAGAACATCACAACCAATCCAAGGCGAACAGGCCTCGTATGTATAAGAAAATACAGATAATACATAATAGCATCTAAAATCATTGATATTAACTAAAAGAAAAAGTTTTAGTATGTAGAATTTTACAACACCGAGAATAGCGTACCGAGCGAACTAATCCAAACAACCGAAACCGCTCATGTATATACCTACTCTCAAATTGTAAACCCTAAATACAAACCCAATGTCTAGCTACAGTAACCAATAATAAAAGGAAAATACAACAAACACCAGAGCATAAACACAGTGCCTGACATAGCCAACATGAGAATCATGTTATTACTTACATGAATAATCATGGTCAAAACCTACATAAGTGGTTTATGTCAAAATCTCACAAATCTATCAGTCTGCAACTGCTGCTGAGACATCATATGCCAGGCGTTAAGAACTAGTCCGAGAACAGGAAAACATATATTGCTAGTTTCCAAAACTCATGGAATATAAGTATGGCAAAATATCCAACACGCAGGGACTGAAATGGCATTATAGTCCAACACGAGACTTCTATGGATTATAGTCCAACAACGAGGCACTGTGCAAAATGCTAAAAAATATCACCTATGATATATAGTGAAATCGTACTATATCAATACCCCACTCAAATCAGTGTGAAGTCCAATTTATACCCCCAGGTCATCATATCATGCCGCCTTGCTACATATTAAGACTAAAAAAAACCAAAGTCAGATAAATCCATGGCAAACTCTCGAAACATGACGTAAAATACCTCAAAAATAACACAAAACAGGATTATGCAACAGACAGTGCGCTCGGTTCGACCGAACCCGGCGACCACACTCCTATACGAAGCCTGGGCGGTCGACCGTTACGGCATCTCGGTCGACAGCAGAACGTCAGCGGGCGACCGCCTGCGTCGACGTTAGCCTATTTCTGCCCCTACAGCGAGCCAGCGGTCGACGCCAACGCGGACAGCAACCCAAATCTGGGTTTCTGTCAGCTCGAAACCTGGAACAAGAATTTGATTCTTAATGGCAATAAAAGTTCTAACTTCTTCCTAAAAATCATTCAGCTAGAAGAAGAAACAATGCATTTTAAAGTATGTAAACCATATACCAAAATCTTATAAAAACAAGCGACGAAACAGATTTAAAACGTTCTTGATAACATAGTAAAAAATGATTTAACTCTGTTAAGCAAATTTCAGATCTATCTTGTGATAAAAGTCCTTGTGGGAGCGTTTAAAGCTTTTGAAAGCATGATTCTCATAACATGTACCCATATAATCTACTATCTCTACAACGAACATACATTTTGGCCCCAATAAATTCCAATAAAAAACTCAAACTTTGCATGGCAAAACAAAAAAAAAAGGGCGGGGAGTTTGCGAGCAGAAAGTACTCGCCTGTGAAAATGAATCCCTAGATCTGCAGGAAGGTTGATCCTTCGCCTTAACTTCAACAATGCCCGCCTATGAAAAGGCCTCGAAACTCCTCCTAAATCACCAAGCAAGGAGAATTAGATTAGGAAGAAGGGGCGTAGGGTTTTAGTTTCAAAATCTGAGAAGGCCTTTCTCGGCACATGACGCTTATGATACAACCTCACAAACCCGACCCGAAACCCTTTGAACCCGAACATGAAAAATCTCTCCTT
>NC_033797.1:117344792-117345844 GCF_001876935.1 Asparagus officinalis
TTAAACTATGTAGACTAATACTTATATTTTTGCCTATGCCTAGATGTTACGTTATGTTATAAATTGATACGTATTAACTATTTATTTACAATATACATGCTTCTTTATGTCAGTGCAATCTATTTCAATTATGTGTTCACTCTCTTTATGTTATCCTTATTTCATTCTTATTATTTATACTACATATCAGACTTTCTTAAGACCTTGATTTGCTTTATATAGTTGCATTGACTATTCACTTTTAATTCTTTTGAATTATTCTCTATTGTGTATTGTATAACTTATAATATATTATGTCATACACATACACATCTATTCTTCTCATTCAACATTTGCTCAAACATTTGTCATAACATGCTATAAACTTATTTCCATATTCCTATCCTTGGGTTCTTTGTGCATCACTCGCATTTTGAATTCCGAGGACTGAATTTGTTTTAAGGGAGGTAGGATGTAATGATCGTAAATTTTTAAAACCGATTTAAATAATTTTTCTGATATTTAAATATTAAATTTTATTTTTAAAAAGAGTATTTGAATTTTTCCTAATTTTCTAGAATTTTTATGATTTAAAAATCCGATTTTATATTTATGATTTTGATAACTATAAATTAATTTGTTACAGTAAAAATCTTTTTAATTAATTTTGGTTATTTATTATTATTGTTATTAATCATCTTGTATTATATTTTTAGCCTGCATTTTTATCTCCTACTTCTATTTATAGCTATCAACTGATCAGCATGAAAGTCAATCTGTTATCTGACTTTCCCCTGGTTCCCTCATATCAGTCACTCTCTCTCCAATCAATATCTTTCTCTCTCATTCTCTCTCCCTCACCTCACGACAACTCACAACCTCCCTCCTCCCAACTCCCTGTCAAATATCCCTACCCCACTCCCCTAAATTCCTCCCCAATTCCCGCACCCCACTTAACTCTGTCTCCCCCTCTTATTTTAATCCCATGCGTATCTCTCTCTCTCAATCATTCACAACAGCTCTCTCTCTCTCTCTCTCTCTCTCTCTCTCTCTCTCTCTCTCTCTCTCTCTCT
>NC_033797.1:117346435-117361746 GCF_001876935.1 Asparagus officinalis
CTCCTTCAGCCCGTCGCCCTTTGACAGCAAGAGCCGAGCCGCAGTTCGTCGTCCTCCTCTCCTCCCCGACAATCACCAAGCCCTCCGCCTCACCGTTGAGCTCACTGCCAACCAGCGCCCCCATCGCACGCCACATGTTCGATGATATGCCAACAGCCCCCGTCGCACCCCGTTGAGCCCCTCAGTGATGACAACCACCGTCGTTGTCGCCGTCCCCAAACATCGTCGCCCGTCATCAGACCCCACGGTCTCATAGGCAAGATCCCACTTGCTCATATCTGAATTTATATTTATTATGAATTATCTGTAATTTTAGATTAGTTAATAATTATCTGCGTGGGATTGTTTGATGAATAATATTAGATAAATCGTAATTATATGATAAATAGCATTTTTAGAATAATTATAATGAATTAAAAGAATTTATTTCGGTAGCATAATCATTTTTGAATAATTATATTAATTAAAAAGAATTTATTTGAGAACGAAATCATTTTAGGTATTTTGAAAAAGGGATTATTTTGAAAGAACTCATTTTGTAAAAGGAATTATTTTAAGTAAATAACTTTATTATTTTAGAACAATTTTGTGATTCAAATTCTTAATCTTGATTATCTGATATGCTATGATATTATTGTACATGATTAGTTGCATTGATTGTTCCTTGTTGTGATTGTGAATCGTTTGGAGTTTATGACTAGAATGACTTATGTGACGTAAGTAAGACCTAGAGACTCGTGTGTTGTTGTCTTAGAAAAGCGAGAAGAGTTGGGATGGGGAAGTCATGGTTCATGTAATTGGATAAGACTGTTGATATATCTTCCAGGTTCGTACCAGTGGATCGGTGTCGCCACTGGGGGCTGATTGGTTGGGTCAAAGTAGATCGGTGTCGCCACTGGGGGCTGATTGGTTGGGTCAAAGTAGATCGGTGTCGCTACTTTGGTTCATGAATTTATTTGATTGGATGCACGTGGGGGATATGCGAACAGTCAGTTATCCGATGATATAAGCATTGACTCTGTGTGAGATATGTGCTAGTGACCTGTTATAGGATGACTAGTTACATGACTTGTTACCAGTGGATCGGTGTCGCCACTGTGTTTGATTTGTTGAGTCAAGGTGAATCGGTGTCGTCACCTTTGGTTAGGATTTATGGATTCTTGTGAGATGTAGGCCAGTTGTACTTCCTTTTCATACATAGATCGGGATTAATATTTAATTATCTACAATTTGAGACATATGGTAAATACATGAGGGTTTCCTTGTTTGGATTATTTCGCTCGACGTATTACGTCTCATGTTGTAGATTTTTAAGTATTAATTCCATCTAGTGTATACCCCTGTTACTTGTATGATTGTTCTGATCGCTAGCTACATGATCTCGTTACCTGATCGATTCTGGCTGCTTTATGTTATCTTGATTTAGTAGTGTTTTCATTTTGAATTGTGGATTTTAATTGTACGTTCTTTTGTTGTTTCTGTTATCGTATCGTTTTTCGCATTGGATTTTCGTTCGTTCTATTTTCCTTGTGGGGTCGGGTCTTGCCGTGCGTCATGCACCTGACGTACACCTGTTTTCTCTGGTGTACGTCAGACTTAGAGGAAGAACAGATCCAGCTGGGAGATCGTCAGGAGCCAGAGGGTTCTCAGCATGAGTGCCTTGCAGACGTAGCAGAAGAAGAAGCCGAAGCTTAGTCATTCCTTTCAGTTTGTTTTGTAGCACCTTCATTTCCTTTTGATCAGTGTATTTTTATATTTTCCAGTATTTCATTCAGATAGTTTTTGTATAAGGGCATGTTTGACCCAAATATTATGTCTTGGATGATATTCATTTGTGATATGTATTATTTTATTCTGAGTTTGTCTATTATATTCTTGCTGATTGTGATCGGGGACCTGTGACTTCGTATTGTATTTATTTCCAGACGCTTAGCGTATTGGATTGAGAAGAAAAGAAAGGAAAAAAATAGTGTATATTTCTTTTCAATCTAATACGTCGTGGGCTTGTTCACGTTCCGATTCCCGGGTATTTTGGGAAGCGGGGCGTGACACTCTTACTCAATCGTTCTGTGGTAATAGGTTTTATCTTCCTATTTCCCGATACGTGAAAGATCAAATACTAATCATGTGTATTTATAAATTTTAACTTATGACAAAAGTGTGTTAATTTAACACAAACCAAACCTAAGTGCACATATCTCGGTGTGCGAGTCCACATCTAAAGTTCATCATCATCCTAAGTGTTTAACAAGTTTTAACATTGTAGTTAATCATCACAAGGTCGAGAGAAACGCTCGACAAACCGAAATCAAATCAAAACCATGCACAGGCCAACATCAGACTGGCGGTCGACCGCGATGGGCTCCAGAGACTACCCAGGTCTCTGCCCTGCACGCGATCGACCGTGGCGGTCGACCGTGAGCCCAAAATATTGTTTTTCTAGATTTTTATGTGTGTCGTGTTCACGTCGTGTTTTGTGATTCAAACATGGTATAAACTTCATGAATCTTGCATACAAACATGTTATAGCAGATAGAAATATCTGGAAACAAAATCAACATATATAACCATGATTTTATACATTATATTTATTTTCAAAACCCTAAAACATGCATAAAAGCTGAAAACGATGAATCAACTTCTTTCTTTAGATTAACCACATTTTAAATATCATCTTCAGATCTTAAATACATCTGTAAAATTCGTTCTCAACCTTTTTAGCATGAAAAGACCTAATCTTTATACATATAATACAACGAGTTATCTTTTATTCATAATCTAGTCATTTAGGCTCTACAAAACATGTTTAAATCTCTTTAAAAACATTTTAAAAACTGGGAGGGGGATTAGCAGAGATGATACTCGTCTGAGATTGTCGAAAAACATTTTAGAAGCAAGGTTGAAAGAAGTCTCCACTCCAAAAGCTAAAAACCAAGAAAAATCCCGCTCGAAAGCCTCCAATCTTCTCCAAGAAATCAAACTAGGGTTTGGGGGGTTCTGGTGGCTGTTAGGGTTCTTAGGAAAACTGAGAAAACGTGAAAAACTCTTATATATATCAGGGAAAATGAATATGGGTTTAAAAATCCGAAACCAACTCAATACAGGAGAAAAATTCTCTGCAGGTTTCGTGGTTGACCATGGCGGGCGGCCGCGGGGGTCGACCGGCTGCGGTCAACCGTGGCGGTCGACCGGACTGGGCATTTCTAGTTTTTCATGTGTTTGGCCATTGTGCATATTTTGACTCTTTTCTCTCATGTATGAACTCGTTCATACTCAAAACACATGGTATTATACTCATATACCCCTTAAGAGGATTTCGTCCTTGAAATTCAGCAGTCGTATCACAAAGCTCAAAAACTAGGAAATACACATTAAGAATGTGTATTTCATACATAGGAAACCTTCTGCACCCATCTCATAGTATTAGCACAATGATATTTAAAATTAACAACTTAGAATGTAAACATTCTCACCTAAATCCCTAACTAAACGAAATTGTTACGTCGAGCGAAATAATCCAAACAAGGAAACCCTCATGTATATACCATATGTTTCAAATGATTAAGGATCAGGTGATAATATCCCCATCCTAGTGTTAAAGGTAAATATAAATGTGTCTAAACAACATAGATAATGACAATTATCAAAGCATCAACATCATACTTGTCCAAACAGGTGCGGGTAGTCGCGACGAATATCCTCCTCGTGCTCCCAAGAAATCTCTTCGGCTCCTTGCCGGTTCCACTGAACTTTTACTAATAGAATGACTTTATTTCAAAGATTTTTATTCTCTCTAGCAAGTATGCATACCGGAATCTCTACGGTAGTCAAGTCATCCTGAATCTCAATCTCTGGTGAGTCAATCACTCTCTGCGGCTCATCATCTCGTAGATGCTTCTTAAGCATCAAAAATATGAAAAACATCGTGTACACTCGACATCGATGCTGGTAGGTCTAACCTGTAAGAAACAACTCCAATACGTTCGATGATCCTGAAAGGGCCAACATATCTCGAGGCAAGCTTTCCCTGTCTACCGAAATGCTGAACGCCCTTCATCGGTGATACTTTCAACATAGCTAAGTCTCCGACCTGAAACTCTAAAGGTCGTCTCTGCTGATCTGCATAGCTTTTTTGCTGACTCTGGGTTGCAAGAATGCGCTCTCGAATCAATGCTACCTTTTTCGTGGTCTGTCTAACTAACTCCGGACCAATCAATTGATTATCCTCTAGCTCTGCCCAACATATGGGTGATCTGCAAAGTCTCCCGTACAAAGCTTCATACGGTGCCATCCCGATGGTAGCTTGATAACTGTTATTATATGCAAATTCAATCAGTGGAATGTGATCCTCCCAACTACCCTAAAAATCCATAATACACGCTCTCAGCATGTCTTCTAAAATATGATTCACCCTCTCGGTCTGACCATCTGTCTGGGGGTGAAAAATACTGCTAAATGATAACTGACTGCCAAAAATATCCTGAAAACTCCTCCAAAAATGAGATGTGAAGACTGAGCCTCGATCAGATACAATTGTCTCCGGGACTCCATGCAATCTAACAATCTCCCGAATAAAGATCCTCGCATACATATCTGCCGTATAAGTCGTCCCCACTGGTAAGAAATATGCAGACTTAGTCAATCTGCCCACTATAACCCAAATAGAATCATTTCCTTTCTTTGACTTAGGCAAACCCACTATGAAATCTATGGAAATATCTACCCACTTCTACTCGGGAATGTAAAGGCTGTAGGGTTCCTGCAGGTCTTTGATGTTCTGTCTTAATCTGCTGATATGTAAAACACTTAGCCACATACTCTGAAATCTCTTTGCGTATACCACTCCACCAGAAATACCTCTTCAAATCCTTGTACATTTTTGTCGTGCCTGGATGCACTATATATCTGCTACGATGCGCCTCATCAAAAAGTTCCTACTTTAGTTGTAAATTGTTCGGCATAACAATTATGCCCTTCATCCTAAGGCCTCCATCTATCCTAATAGTCCAATCATCCTTGGACTCTTTGGAAATCTCCCCCTTATGGGTTTGAATCCAAGAATCCTCTATCTGAGCTTCGACCACTCTATCTCTCCAAGATGGTTGTACAGATAAAGCTCCTAAAAACACAAGGCTCCCGCCAATCTCTGGCCTAAAATAAAAGTGACTGAGGATATTAAGATCCCGATGAAGTGAACACCTCAAAGCTGCTAGCCGACAACGACGCTTCCTGCTTAATGCATCTGCTACCACATTCGACTTTCCTTAATGGTACTGAATAGCAAATTCATATTCCTTAATAAATTCTATCCATCGACACTGTCTCTGATTAAGTTCTTTCTGAGAAAAGAGGTATTTTAAAGTCTGGTGATCCGTGAATAGCTCAAACTGTACTCCGTACAAGTAATGTCTCCACGCCTTCAGTGCAAATACCATTGTGGCTAGCTCCAAGTCATGCGTGGGGTAGTTCTGCCCATGATTCCTCAACTGCCTCGAAACATAAGCTACAACTCTTTGGGTCTGCATCAATACACCTCCAAGACCCAATAAGGATGCATCAGTGTAGACAATAAAAGTCTTATCACTACTAGGAATAACCAAAACTGATGCTGAAGTCAATTTAGTCTTCAAAGTCTCAAATGTCTTCTGGCGCTCTATGCTCCAAATAAACTATACACCCTTCTTAGTAATGTGTGTAAGCGGTGTGGCAATCCTCGAGAAGTCCTAAATGAATTTTCTGTAATAGCCTGCTAGGCCTAAGAACCTACGAATCTCGGTAACTGTCTTCGGTGGCTCCCAATCAAGTACGGCTTCTACCTTAGCCAGATCTACTACAATGCCTTCCCGGATGATGATATGACCCAAAAATTTGATATCTGATAACCAAAATTCACACTTGCTAAATTTGGCATACAACTGGTGCTCTTTCAATATTTGCAATGCTAACCTCAAATGCTGCTCGTGCTCGGCCTCCGACCTCGAATAGATAAGAACATCGTCGATGAAAACTATCACGAACTGGTCCAAATATGGACAAAAAACCTGATTCATCAAATCCATGAATACTACGGGTGCATTGGTCAGCCCAAATGGTATGACAAGAAACTCGAAAGACCCATATCGAGTCAAGAAAGCGGTCATGGGAATATCCATCTCCTAAACTCGTAACTGATGATAATCAGAACGAAGATCTATCTTCGAGAAACACTACGCTCCCTGTAACTGGTCGAACAAGTCATCAATCCTTGGTAATGGGTACCTGTTACGGATAATGACCTTGTTCAACTCGCGATAATCTATACATAATCGCATACTCTCGTCCTTCTTCTTCACAAAGAGGACCGGTGCTCCCCACGGAGAATAACTCCGTCGAATGAAACCCTGAGACAACAACTCATCTATCTGGATCTGTAGCTCCCTCATCTCAGCAGGCGCCATACAGTAAGGAGCTCGGGAAATCGGTACGGTGCCTGGCTGCAACTCTATGCAAAACTCGACCTCTCTCACTCGAGGTAATCCTGGTATGTCCTGAAAGACATCCTGATACTCTGAGACTACTCGCATCTCACTCAAATCTGCACCCCGATCCTGCAATATTACATCCTCTACTTATGCCAGAAATGACTCCGCAAACTGGTTGCCTCTAGAGATAGATACCACTAACTCCGACCCATCAAATGCTCGCAAACTGACTGTTTTCGCAAAACAGTCGATACTCACATGGTAGGAAGATAGCCAATCCATACCAAGAATCATATCGAATTCAGACATATGCAACACGATCAAATTAAACGCAAACTCAGAATCATCCATGCTGATGATGCATCTCCTACAAACATTCTCTAACAGAGACATCTCTCCCAACGGAGTGGATACAGATAAAGGAAAATCTAACGACTAGGCTACAAGCTGAAGTCTAACCGTAAAATCATAGGAGATAAAAGAAAGCGAAGCACCAGAATCAAAAATAATACGTGCTGGAAAGGAGTTCACACGGAATGTACCTTCCACCACAGCTCCGCTCGCGCCGATTGCGAGGAACAACTACATACATGCTACCGGTCTGCTGCTCTGCATCACCTAGAGTAAATGGTGTCATCTATCTCTGCTGGGTCTCCTGGACCGCTCGAACCTGTCCCTCAATCCTCGGGACTACTGGGGTTGCCTTAATCCTTAGTTACTGGCCCTGACCACATCCCTGAGCGCGGTTCTGCTGATGTTGCTGAGTCCTACCCTGCTGGCCTACTGTGGGTGAACTGTGGCACTCTGCTGCTCTGTGTCCAATCTTGTTACAATTGTAACAAGCTCCCTGAAATCGGCGCTACTGCTGTGCTCTCTGGTCCTGCTGATGGCCCTTCTTATGGGGACCCTGCTGATGCGGACCCTTACCCTGCTGATGGGGTCCTCCTGAGCCTCCAAATGGTCTCTTACCCTTTCCATTATCCTAGGACTGTCCTGACTTACCATTGTTCTTGCCCTTGATGAATATGGTTGTATCTGTCTCCTGAGCCATGGCAACATCTGCCACCTCCCGTACTGAACGAAACCTCTGAGATACTATGTACCAGCGTAATCCTGGACGAAGTCCCATCAGGAACATCTGAGCCTGACGCTTCTCTGTGTGCCAAATACCGGTGAACCTAAGCAATGACATGAACTTACTCTCAATGTCCATGATAGAACTTTTTTCCTGCTCTAATCAAGCCAGCTCAAACTCTTTTCTGGCTTTCGCTGCAGCTGAAACATACTGCTCATTAAAAAGATATATAAAAGTCTCCCACAAAACCGTCATCCTTTGCTCTGGGGTGAAACGAAGTTGATATCATCCTCCTGCGTCGCCCTTGAGACTGAAAGCTGCTAACCTTTGCTTCTGTACAGTATTCACATTAAACATGTCCAGAATGTTGCTTACATCCTCCTTCTATTTGTGTACCGCAATGGAGTCCGTCGAACCATGAAACTCTAGAGCCTTCAACTTTAGGTACCACTCTACCAAACGAAGCCAAGCCTCCTGCTCAGCCACTCCATCATCAACTGGAGGTGGTGGTGTAACTACTAGCATCCTCTCTGGTATCTCCTCCTTAATGGGAGTTCCCTGTCGAACCTAACCTGCTAATTGCTCCTCAATAGCCGCCAAACGAGGTGCCAAGGGCGCTATGAGATCCACTAAGTACTGTGGAGCCTGCTGTGGCTCGGGCTCCCTATCATCCTGCTCAACTCCCTGAGCACAAGTAACTCGGTGTCCACGACCTCTTCCTGACATCTATAATTCCAAAATAAAGCTTATTACGCAGTAAATAGGATCTCAAGCATGAAAGATATAACATATACCAATAAGTAAATCATATCACATATATCTTATATCATGCTTTATTATTCAAAGCAAATAGATCATAAAAAAAATTTAGATTTTCCGCATACATATATAGTACGTCCTCACTCATACTAAGGATTCCTAGCGGACTGTATACATGATCCCTAGTAAACTCTATCCTAACTCAACAATATGATACAGGGATGATCCTAAGGATATTGGAACTAGAGTTTTAATACCAACTGTAACGCCCAGGGTTCACACAAGGCTGCAGTCTCAGATAAAACCCGGATTGTCAAACCTGCCAAGCACCAACCACCATGCTACGACATGTTTCACCATCACAATCACTATCTCTCTAGTAGAAACAATAAATAGGTGAAGGTACAGACAAGCAAAAATAGAAATAGGAAACACTAGATATATACAGAAGAAACATAATAAATATCAATAATAGGCCCAACTGAAATAGAATAGAAATATCTCTGAGTATAATCTGGATCTCAAATACAATGAGTCAAATAAACAAAGTCTCACAAAAGCTCTCAACTCTAAACTAAAATACAAGTCTCACAAAAGCTCTCAACTCTAAACTAAAATACCAATCTAGAGTCTGAAAATAATCAACTACATGTAGAGTTCTGCAATAACTACAACTCTAAACTAAAATACCAATCTAGAGTCTGAAAATAATCAACTACATGTAGAGTTCTGCAATAACTACAAAATATAATAAGTAGTTAAATGGACAACTAGGAAGTCCCATCAACCTGCGACTCTCCGTGCGCCGGACTCGCTGCCTGAAGGAGAGGAAACAACAAGCATCAAAGCGCTAGCGAGATCATTACTACCTCTCCCCAGGAGAAGGGGTAGGAGTATATAAGAAAATAGAGTCAGTACATGTATATATCAAATCATTTATATAGCTCTCTAAGAATAAAAAACAAATAGTCAAGGAAACATACTCCAATCTCCAACATAAAGAATAAATATCTCATCTCGAACTATATCTGAGTAGCCTACTCTAATATAAGAGGATGCCAACCAAACTAACTCGAATATAACTACCGTCCATAACGGGTGTGCCAAAATCTCAAAAGAAATACCCTACTCACGGATAATCTATCATGGAAGTAAAACTTACAGGTGATCAAATATCTATGTATGCATCATCTTGTGCTATAGCGATACTCTTGTAATGCTCTTACTTAATCGCTCTGTGGCAATAGGATTTATTATCTCCCTATTTCGGATACATGTAATAACGATACTATTGTAATACTCTTACTCAATCGTTCTGCGGTAATAGGTTTTATCTTCCTATTTTCGGATACGTGAAAGATCAAATACTAATCATGTGTATTTATAAATTTTAACTTATGACAAAAGTGTGTTAATTTAACACAAACCAAGCCTAAGTGCACATATCTTGGTGTGTGAGTCCACATCTGAAGTTCACCATCATCCTAGGTGTTTAACAAGTTTTAACATTGTAGTTAATCATCACAAGGTCGAGAGAAACGATCGACAAACCGAAATCAAACCAAAACCATGCACAGGCAAACATCAGACTGGCGGTCGACCGTGGCGATCGACCGCGATGGGCTCCAGAGACTACCTAGGTCTCTGGCCTGCACGCGGTCGACCGTGGCGGTCGACCGTGAGCCCAAAATCTAGTTTTTTTCAGATTTTTGTGTGTGTCGTGTTCACGTCGTGTTTTTGTGATTCAAACATGGTAAAAACTTCATGAATCTTGCATACAAACATATTACAGCAGATAGAAATATCTGGAAACAAAATCAACATATATAACCATGATTTTATGCATTATATTTATTTTTAAAACCCTAAAACATACATAAAAGCTCAAAACGATGAATCAACTTCTTTCTTTAGATTAACCACGTTTTAAAAATCATCTTCAGATCTTAAATACATTTGTAAAATTCTTTCTCAACCTTTTTAGCATGAAAAGACCTAATCTTTATACATAAAATATAACGAGTTGTCTTTTATTCATAATCTAGTCATTTAGGCTCTACAAAACATGTTTAAATCTCTTTAAAAACATTTTGAAAACTGTGAGGGGGATTAGAAGAGATGATACTCGCCTGAGTTTGTCGAAAAACGTTTTAGAAGCAAGGTTGAAAGAGATCTCCACTCCAAAAGCCAAAAACCAAGAAAAATCACGCTCGAAAGCCTCCAATCTTCTCTAAGAAACCAAACTAGGGTTCGACGGGTTTTGGTGGCTGTTAAGGTTCTTAGAAAAATGTGAAAAACTCATATATATATCAAGAAAAATGAATATGGGTTTAGAAATCCGAAACCAACTCAAAAGCGGAGAAAAATTCTCTGCAGGTTTCGCGATCGACCGTGGCGGTCGACCGGCTGCGGTCGACCGTGGTAGTCGACCGGACTGGGCATTTCTAGTTTTTCATGAGTTTGGTCATTGTGCATGTTTCGACTCTTTTCTCTCTCATGTATGAACTCATTCATACTCAAAACACATCGTATTATACTCATATACCATTAAATGATATTTATTATACTAAATATCCATTATCATAATTAATCTCATATTAATATATCATTCAAAAATTATCGGGGTTTATAATATAATACATTGGAGTAAATATGTATATTTTTTAAAGTTACCGTCTAACAGTGAAAGTTAACATCTAACTGTTAAAGGTATTATCTAATTGAGAAAGTTAACATCTTAACATGAAAGCTAACAATTATTTATAAAACATAACATACCATGGTGATAATTAACATATATCAATGAAACTTATCATGAAACGTCTAAGGTTAATATATTGCACGATAAATCAACAACTAATATTGTACTATAAGCGGCTACCAATAAAATTTATATATTTAAAAAAATAAAAATATTTACCATCTTAATTGATCATAAGACTCATAACTGTCACCGTACATATCCTCTTGTGCTCTTTCTTTTCCCCACCATATCTTACTATATTCAATTCTCAATCTATATTGAGTGAGAAACTTCTTATACACATCAATTAGGCAGATTTCGGGCTGAACCTTTAATATAAGTCTCAATTGTGTTGCTATAAATTTGTGAGATGCCCGTAATTATCCTGACAAGTTAGTATGTTGTTCACAACTATGTTCATTCACAAACCTTTTGATTTCAATTCTTTTTTTATTTTTAAAAGGAGAGGCAAACAACATCCAAGGGTTTCCATATGTCTCATTATACCGACAATAAACTCGGACACGTTTGGGTTCATTCTTTGCAAATTCATAATCAAACTTTTTCGCCATAGAATAGTATTGCAAAGCTAGTCTTAATTTTTTTACACTTTTAAATTGTTGCCCCTTTTCGATTAATGCTGTGTGCTGCCATTGAGGAATGATGGAAGTGTTGTTGAGAATATCATCAGCTCTCATTACATTCTCACCAGACAGGCAATTATTTTGAATTCTCTCTGAATTAGAAGCATTTCCTGGAGGAGGATGACTATATTCTGCATTCAAAGAGATATTACTGCTACACAAATTAATAAACCAGTGAGATATCATATTCAACTATAATATTAGCTTATGATATTTTAAATTAACAGCTTCTTATGTAAACTAACAGGTAACTATAAGCGTTAACTTACTAGGAGTAAAATTAACATGTTTCGATAAAACTTAACATAGAGCAATGAAATTTAACAAACTATACGCATGAAAAATTAACATGTTTCGATAAAACTACACGCTTGGAGGAAAGTTAACAACTTCATGAAAAAACTAACATGTTCATGTGAAAGTTAACATGTTTGTGTGAAAGTTAACATATCTCGTTGAAACTTAACATTTTACAGGAAGAGTTAACATCTAACCATTAAAGATAACAATTATATTTTGTTTGTGCATTGAAACCTGAAATCACAAAGCTTACATCACACAAAGCACAGTTTTAAAAAGAGTTTATTGATTACTTACATTTTAGTAAGAACTTTATGGTTTTTTTTTTCAGAAGTAGAACCCTCTATATTAACAACAGCTTGCATGTGAATCTCTGTACAACCAATATTTCGATTGTGCTCCAACATGCACTTTAAATCATCTTCATTATCAATTGAAAAATTGAGGTACGGGTGCCTCTCAGATTTATATATTAATGATAAAGCATCTTGAGATACTTTCAGTCTTTCAGACACATCAAATTTCAATTCAAAAAAGCTTGTTGTGGAACGTAGCATCAAGAATATAGCATTCTCGCCTAACGACACCATTCAAATCAAGTCTTTGGCGCCCTTTTGGGATGTTGAAAGTTATGAGGACGGTTATGAGGAGTAATTGAGGTAATTTTTAGGGCATAGGGGGTTGTTAAAAATTAAAGAATAAAACCCCTAATGTCATAAATGAGATCGAGAGTGAGAGATAAAACTATAAAATATATAACCCAAGATGAGTTAGACCAGTAACGGAGGGAACCAATGTTTTTTCCCTCAATTTTCGCCGTCGAATCGCATTAATTGTGATAACAGAGATCACCAACTCCATGGGTGAATGAGACGGTTTCCTAGGTGAGCGAAGAGGGTATTTTCGGTAGACTGGTGAAAATATATAGAATACATGTATAAAAGTGGGCTTTTGGGGTTGGGCCACACTTTTTTGGCTCTTTTAGGACTAAAGATTAAGGAAAAAAGTTGATGGGGCTGGGCCACATCAGCTTCTTTATTTTGAGGCCTTGACACATTATTCCCAAAAAATAATAAAGAAATAGATTTGGGTTCACACAGCTAGAAGAAGATGAAGATAGGAAAAGTTCTTTCTAGCCCTCTATTTCAAAATTTTTATTTTGAGTCCATTACATCAAATGATGATACTAAACCTCTTGACCTAATGTGACAAATAAAAAATTTTTAATAAAGAATTTGAAATGTTTTAGTTGACCCCTGTCTCAAAAACGATTTTGCTTTAGGTCCATATGCATTAAATACATAATTTGTTTAAGACCTCTTGACTTTGTAAAGTTATTCTTGGGTCTAATTTTTTTAAATAGTTTTATTCTCTACAAATTATATGTTATCTTTATTAGGAAAAAATATTTGAGCATAAAATATTATTTATCGCTTGTTTTGGAAAATAATATATTTTGGGTCGAAAATGGTGATTTTAGTAAACAAGTCCTTGACAAGATAAACAATAAAATGAATAGAATAATTAAAAAGTGATTCAGATGATTGTTCTTTATCATGAAATAGAAATTCATATATGATGTATTATATAGGATTTAGTGAGGATTGAGCTAGGAATATGTGTATCACAATAATTCAGGATTTGCTAAGGTGAGTCGATTTCTAATTTATTATTAGTTATTTTTTAAAATATTTTAGTATGAAATAGCGTATCACATGTAATAGTTTTTTCAGTAAAGATAAACTGTTAGATCAGACATGTTATTTCTGTTTCAATCATAGAAAAAATTTTAAAAAATTATTATTGTGTAATTATTTGGCTCTAACAAGAAAAGTATATTTAATATGCAAATTATTAAAAATATGTATTAGTGTTACTGTTCATACAACATATTAGAGAAAATATTATCTAATATGCAAACTATTGAAAATATGGTTCAGAGTTGCTGTTCAAATGAATTTTTATTTGACTGTTTATTGTTCATACGCACCATTTGTATAACATTTTATTTGATGAGTACTGTTCATATTACTATTCACATGCCATTTTATTTGACGGGCTACTCTTCATATGCCATTTTATTGGATAACTTAATTAGTATTTCATTAATTTTGTAATTTCGTGAAAACTATATGAGAAAGCCTACAAAAGCATTAAAGATTATTATATTGCTTTTCAGACAAGTGAATATTGTAAGTGATATTTAAAATAAAAAGAATATGTTTTTAAACATTAAAAATCCTCATAAATCCACTATAAAGCGAAGAGCTTTGTTAAAGCCTATCATATGATATTGAATGTACCGACCAATGTTAAAATGGTCTTTTTGGCGAAAGTGAAGTTGCCTTTGGGCAACATACGGTAGTGCTAGATACATTCTGTCTCCGGATTGACCTATAGCAATTCGATGTGCATTCTCATGTTAATGGACTATAATTTTCATAGCTTTAGTGTGACAACTAAGGAGGTTTGTAAAATATGATTTTACAGTTTTAAAGTATTCAGTGCTCATTCGCATTATTTACTAAATTCTTTAGAAATCATTTATGACACTGTCACATGCTATTAAGTTTCTCTTGTTCAGAAATTATATGTGTCTCCAAAACTATTATCGATGACAATAGCCTAATTATATGTAATATTGAAAGTTTCATAAACTTGTCTGAATCATAAATGATAAATTATCTATTCATTGAGTGTAAACTCGCCCAATTATTTTTAATCTTTTTCAGATGAAAATTAGATAGCTTTATCTGTATCCTGGCACTTTGGAACATGAGAAAGATCTTTTAAAGTGTTTGATGCTGAAAGTTATATTTATTTTAGTCATGCTACTATGCTTATGTAATAAGAGTCTTTTGACTAATTACAGTTTATAATGTAGTTTTTACTCTGAGACTTCTATTGTTAATTATAATATAGAAGTGCACCGTAGGCTTAGCATGTGCTTTTTGCACGCGTTGTCGTTGTCATGCATCTCAAAATAAATTGTGCATTTTGGGGGCGTGAACGTGACAATCAGTATGCTGGCAGCTTGATGGTTTGGTATATGAATGAGTTAATATACATTGGGAAAATAAATTTAATTGGACGAGATTAGTAAATGATTTACTTCGATTAATTATCACTCTAAACTAGGGCACATGAAGGGGAGGCAGCAAATTAAGTAAGATCATGGCTAACGAGGAAGTCCACAGATTCCCACATGCCATTAACATGTTGATGGCTTGTGAGTTTATATGAATATTGGGTTAATATACATACATTGGAAGAGATTAAGATGAGATTTGAGCATGTGAGAGATTAATGCTGGTGTTAGAATCAAGAAT
>NC_033797.1:117361765-117363669 GCF_001876935.1 Asparagus officinalis
ATAATTAAACTCATGTATTTTAATATGTTGCTTAACATATATAGAAGCTAACTTGTACACAACGATTAGTCAAAAGATCGAGTTGACAGATTAGTCAAAAAAAATTTGCTGTTTATTCTTTCAATATCTTGTCTTCACTGGTTTTTTTAAAGAGGGATAGTACGTAGTTTATGTGCGTCCCTCTTTAAATAAAAATACTAATACAATACAAGATCCAATCTTTAAGAAAATCTATAGCATGTAAAGGTTCCAATTATTTCTCCTTTATGAAAATCAAGAACTTTTCGATTACAAAAATATTCATTGAGATATGCAAAAAAGTAAATAAATTAATTACACAAATTACCCAAAATATTATCTCGAATTCTCCTATTTTATCTATTCTTATCTAATAGTTATTTTGAAATTCTAATAGATCTTAGGATTACTTCCAAAATAAACATTACGATTCTTCAGATAATTTTATGGATATATAAGTGTTTTTAAAATCACATATTCTTTTTTAATGAAGTTGAAATTATGTGATTATTATATATTACGTATGCGACTAATTATTATTATGCTCCAGGCCCGACTATCACATCTCGAGCACCAGTCTAGACCAAGCATATCACACATTGGATCAAACTGCCACAAAGTGGTATATATATATATATATATATATTATATATATTATATACTATATATATATAATTATATATATATATATATATATATATATATATATATATACTTATGCCTATATAAATCAGTATATATAATATATAGTATTATATAATATTATATATATATATATATATATATATATATATTATATATATATATATATATATATATAATATATATATATATATATAATATAAATATATATATATATATATATATATATATATATATATACTTATGCCTATATAAAATAAGTTATAATATAACAATATTCGTCCTCCAAACGATATCATAGACTATCATATGATCGCAACAAGTACAGCGGAAGCAAATATATAGTGGAAGCAAATATGCAAAACTGAAAAGACAAATTGTTTGGGTCAAAAGTTGATGTTTCATTGTCATCTAATCTATTACAACTTTGGTCATTACAATAAACTCAAATAAACGAGAAAAGTCGATCTTTTTATAAGATCTCCTTATACAATAAAAATACAAAAAGTATAACTCTTGTAAAACAGCGCAACAGACTTTTATCACCCGCTGCTTGCGTGGGAACTTCGCCTGTGCCGGGGACGTTAATATCCGTGGACCGTCACGGATCAGACCTGGTCGACAGATTAAGTTGATCAAAGCTCTTACTTCACGAAGGAAGTAATCGCTTCAGCGATGATCCCACCCAAGCGAGATCACGGCTCTTCTCGAGATTTAAGACTAAGCTTAAATCCGGAGGAATAGAGGATGGGTCTCAGATCTCTCGAACTCCACTCTTTATGCATAGGAATTCGCCAAGATCTGCTAACCCTTGTTGTAAATTCATGGCTTCACTCTCCAATTCGGCAGCGCTTCGCCCTCTTGATGTCCGCCCCGTGAAATGAGCCCCTAGGCCTATATTTATAAGCTTCGGATATGGGTATTTGGATGAGAATGAGAGATTTGGCCTTATCTTCAGTCAATAACGATCTAACCATGTTTGTGGATGATATCAAGTCTGTTGGGAACCCCTCGAACAGATAAATCCTGAGAAAACAACCCAGAACCGTCGAAAATGTGTTTTCAGGTTAGGACCTGCGGCAAACGGCTCGTGCTGAACGCGGGGACGCAGGTCAGGCCGAGTTGACCCGGCGTTGGCAGACGGGTCCGGACGGATCGCGTCCGCGTCGGCACGGGTCAGAATGATCCGTCCTGCGTCGACGGCGGGTCGGACGGATCCGTCCACGCTGGCGCGGGTCCCAGCG
>NC_033797.1:117363726-117371683 GCF_001876935.1 Asparagus officinalis
CGGCACGGGTCAGAATGATCCGTCCCGCGCCGACGCGGGTCGGACGGATCCGTCCCACGCTGGCGCGGGTCCGCCAGCACCGTCTCGCATGGTCGTGGGTTAACCGCCTCAGCTGAACTTCTTCTTTTTGGCACTTTGCGACTTTCTAGGACTTGTACTTTCTGTCACTTCGTTTACTTGTGCATCGTGTTAACTTGTACACTCCATGCGTGTTGACTGAAGTGCGCGCGTTGACTGACATGCGCGTGTTGACTGAAGTGCGCGAGTTTTCTGAAGGTGGCCGATGAGCGCACGAAACACAGTTGGTTCGCCATTCCGGGTCATGCACTTGTCGGCGTTAGATAATCCTCTTAGACTCGGATAATGATGTTCATCATATTCTATCCGTCTCGAGCTGTGTACGGACACCTATAGGCATTTTTAGATGCCTACAGATACCCTCTCCAAAGTATTTCAGACTCATTCTTTTATAGAAGAGTCTGGAATGCTTTGGATAAGATAGGCCCTTTCCTCAATCTCGTAGAGGGACCTATAAGCTACTTTAATTCTTGACTTCTTCAGCCTTTAGTCTATTCAGTGTTTTGTCGAATAGATAACGTTCTCTTGGGTATAGGATCGACTCCCATTCTCTTGGGTAAGGACACGGAATACTGATCCTCTTTACCTCTTGAGCAGACATCAAAGCGTTGACTTTGCTCTCGAGGTCTTTCATCTTTTTATCCTCGCTCGTATCTTTCCTTGGTCGATTTTGAGGAGGAACAATAGGGCCACTCCTAATATTGTCATCATTGGTGGGACCACCCCCGGCGTCGTTATTCTCAGTGGGACCACCCCCTGTGTTTTGGTCAACGGGAGGGTTATCAGCATTAAGGTGTTCATCCTTATCTGAATCACTAGCTGCTTGGCTAACATTATTGCAATGACTGGATTCACCTATCTGATTCGACAAGGCTCGGATCTGTTGGTCATGCTCCTCCCTCATCCGCATCATAGCTATTTTCATTTCGATTTTGAATGCTTGTTTCTGCTTAGCTAGAGCATCCTCAACCATTTTGGCTCCTTCCTCGGTGTTAATCATAAACACTTCATAGGATTGTCTTGGGCTGGATACTATTTTGTCAGAGGCGACTACAGAGTTGGCATCTGATGCTTCATCATCCGAGGATAATCCCCCTGCATTCTCTGATAATCTCTTTATCTAATGGTTCCTGATCACAACCGGGTTAGACGATGCGATATGAGCAGGTCAGAACTAGAAGGTCGAGTCAACTTTCCTTTATCGACCATATTAACCATGACTTCTGGAAGTTCGGTTGATCGTTTCTTGTGGAAACGCCTCGGCTTGGACTTAACCGTTCCGTTGGAGATCCTCTCGAATACCGAGACCCTCTGCGGAGTGGTCTTGGGACAGCTACATGCTGATAATACTGCCCTGATAAGTCTAGCATACGGACAGTGACAATCCATCTCCTAGGTACTTCTTTTTCGAGACTTGTTCATACCCCAACCCGATAGTACAACTCATCGGTCTGATGACCGGAGCAACCCATCGTGTGTTGGCACGAATACCTAGGTGTAACGTCATCGTCAGACGAATACGTTTCCTTCTGGGGACATAACACTCTGTCAGTCTGTTCGAGAGTCACACATTTAGATCTACGCTCTCGTGAGCGCGGGAACTCAACGGGCTCCTGGATTTCAATATGCAATCCCATGCGGTCGGTTACGGGGATTTTCCCACCATGTAGTCTCTTCTACTGCTTAGGAGGACGATTACGAGCCCCAACCTGATAAACTGCTTGGGATTCATTCAACGGGCCTGAGCATTCTTTAACCGGGGCTTTGCCTCGACCCGTGTGCGAAGGACTGAGATGATCCGTGATCTTCTTCTTAAATCAGGACAAATCCATGCTGTCACGGGGCTCCACAGGAGGTACAGGATCAATTAAAGTAAGGACGAAACTCGATGGAATAGGTGTAGAATATCACTTGTCTTGACCCTGGCACGGGTCAGACTTGAGCGACCCGCAGGTTGGAGGGTCAGACTTGGGTGACCCGTGGGCTGGAGGGTCAGACTTGGGTGACCTGCGACATGGAGGGTCAGACTTGGGTGACCCGCGAGCTTGAGGGTCAGACTTAAGTGACCCGCGCTCTGGAGGGTCAGACTTAAGTGACCTGCGTTTTTCGATCGTTTTGTCCATCGTCTTAGACTTTGGCCTCCATACTTTGTGCAGTCTTGGTGGCTTCTTTTCCACTTCTTCCTTTTGTAATTTTTTGGTTTTTTGCACAAGGATTATCGCGTGCGCAAGCAATGTGCGGCGTTTCTAAATTCACTCCTGAAGAGTTGAAATTGTCCTTCTGACTTGGATCCATTCATTTGTTGAGGATTTGGAGGGTTGCTCATTCGTCCACTGTTGGGGCGCTCGACGCCCCTTGAATTTTAGATCCGCTTCATAACAGATCCCGTCTACAGGCTCTAAAGCCTTGGCAAATCGGTGCGCGAGGTGTTGGCACTGCCTTTGGCGAGCCCTCTTCGATAGGATTGGCGCACCTTCAGTACTAAACTCCTTGATTAAGGAGGAGTTCAGATTTGCAGATCCGGCCTCGTTGGAGGCCGGAGGGGCGTTGATCTTCCTGCGCTTGTGAGAGGCGGAGAATCTGCTAACCCTCACTGTAAATTAACGCCTTCACTCTCCAATTCGGCAGCGCTTCGTCCTCTTGATGTCCGCCCCGTGAAATGAGCCCCTAGGTCTATATTTATAGGCTTCGGATACGGGTATTTGGATGAGAATGAGAGATTTGGCCTTATCTTCAGTCAATAACGACCTAACCATGTTTGTGAATGATATCAAGTCAGTTGAGAACCCCTGGACAAGATAAATCCTGAGAAAATGGACCAAAACAGTCGAAAACGTGTTTTCGGGTTAGGACTGCGTGAAACGGCTAGTGCTGAACAATTTACCACTAATGTTTGTCATCATCAAAAAAAGGGGAGATTGTTGGCCTCCTTGTTTTGATGATGTTTAACAAACAATTTACCACTAATGTTGTTTGTCTAGTGTTTGTACATTCTTATGTATTGTAGACAAACAACGTTGTTGGAGGATGGATGGAATTAAGCCTACACGATCATATCAAAAGGAGGTTGGTGGAATTGTGGAATGAAGCTACATACAATTCAAGTTAAAAATCAAGTATATATATAGTTATATATATACATAAGTTTTGGTTTCTATGCATATATATAGTTATATATATACATACATGTGTTTTGAGTTTTTATGATTATATATATGAAATTATATATTTCATATTTTCTATTGTGTTTTTGAAAACATTGCATAGAATATGCAATTTTGTGAAAATATTGTATTCTTAGTTTGTAGACTTCAATATCAGTTTATACATGTTTTACTAAGTCTATAAAAATATTTCACAAAGTTTCAAAAGTTGGTTTATGTCAAAACATCAAAATTCAAGTATATCATATTTTCATGTTTTGGACAATTTTGTAAAATAATGATATTTTTCATTTGGGAGGTCCTTTCTGATAACCAATCACTGTAGCATGTTTATTATCATGTCTACAATCATTCCCCAAAGTTTTACATTTTTTGAAATTTATTTGATATTTTTAAATAGCTTTTTAAAATCAGCATATCAGGTTTTTCATGCGTCAGATTTCGGTCGACCGCACCGGTCGACCGATCATTTGATCTTTCATCACTGGGCGATAGAGAGTTGGTCGGTCGACCGGTCTGGTCGACCGAAAGCTCCATCGGTCGACCGCACCGGTCGACCGACGATTGTCCAGAGCTGGTCTTCGTGTTTTTGCTCTCCATCGGTCGACCGACAGAATTTCCGGTTGACCGACAATAGATCCGTTGCTTTTCCAACGGCTATTTCCTGTGCTGTTTGCTGGGGCTGTTTTAGTCTTTTGTTTGGGTTTTGGCTGAGTTTTTGAGTGGGTATAAATACCCTATTACTGCTCTCTTCCACCTAACCATGAAAATTGTTTAAACAAGTTTAAGGGTGTTTTGTGTTTGTTTAAAAGAGTGTTTAAGAGTTTTGTTTGTGAAGCAAATTTCACAAGAGCAAGTGGAGATCATCCTTTGGTGTTTGTTTGTTATTTGTTAATTATCAATTCTATTAAAGCTAGTTTTATATTGAGTTTAGTTTTGATTTTATTTATCTCTTTGTACATACACAACCATTGAGCTTATTGTATTTACATTCATAGTATAATTGGGTTGTGGGATTGTGTAACTTAGAGAGTGAGTTTATAATTTGTTCTCATTCATTGTAGAGAACAAATACTTTGTATTGAGCCTAATTGTGAGGATTCACTTGTAATACACTTGTACACCGAGAGAAGTGTGGTGAGAGACGGGGTCGAATCTAAGAGGAGTGGCGTCGGTTGACGTGCCTACACCGAGAGAAGTGTGTGGTGAGAGACGGGGTCGAATCCAAGAGGAGTGGCGTCGGTTGACGTGCCTAGGGAGAGGTTGTAACCGAGCACTTGAGGAGGAGGACACGGGCTAGGACCAACACTTAGTGTGTGAGGTGTGATTGCATAGTGATTGTATTGTGAGGTGTAAACGTTGTTCGGGTGAACGTAGAAAACCCGGTTGTGATAGTGGAGATCTCCTCGAGGTGAGGAGCGGAGACGTAGGTCGTGAGGACCAAACTCCGTAATCATATTGTTTATTTGTGATTGCATTGGCGCACTTTAACTCATAGTATATCTCATTGCTAGGATATATCCCTTGTTCATATTGTTTATCGTAGCTCACATATCTTGTTGTATTTTATACTTGCTAGGATAACTTATTAATTAGTTTTAATTGGTATTTAATCGGATTAGATTAGCATAAGACCCTAATCACCCCCCCTCTAGGGTCTAACAATTGGTATCAGAGCTTGGTGCTCTTTGATTTAAGGTCTAATCGCCTTGAGTTAAAGATCCAAGTTAGCTTATTGTGCTAATCTATTTTTGAGCTTTATTTGTATCTTGCTTGCATACATTTTCTTATTATGGACATACATTGTGCATCTTGTTTAGGCTATGATCCTGTTATTGCTCCTAAAATAAATAATCTCCCCTATGACCAATGGTGTTCTAGATTTAACATATTTGTTAGATCTAAACAATCCGATTTATGGGAAGTTATTGAAAATGCTTATATTATACCCACTTCGGAAAAATCTAAGTGGAGTAGCAATGATAAAAGAATGTTTAATATGAACAAGCTTTTGTTAGAATATTTGCTTAATGCCTTTGACTCATCCTTTTCTAACAAATTTGTTCATTTTGATAGTGCTTACAATTTATGGAAATTCATAGAAGCACATCAAGGCAACTTGGAGGAAATCCGACGTAGTTTAGAGGATTATTCTTCAAGTGAGTGTGGAGCATTATCATGCACACGGCCACTAGGCGATAGCCCTAGTGTGGTAAGCGATTCGGAATCCGATAGTGATATATCCATCAATGAACTCGCTTGTGCATATGATAGATTAATGCATGCCTATACTAAGTTGCATAATAATTTTATAAATTTGAAAAGCAAGCATGTTAGTTTGAAATCCGATCATGAGTTGCTAGGTTCCAAATTTGATGTCATTGCAAAAGAAAATACTATGCTTAAAGAAAACAATGACTTATTAAATTTGGAAAATGAAAAATTGACCTCATCCATTTCTAGCTTATCTCATGCTAAGAACAATGCCATATTAGAAGTAGAGAACATTAGAAATGAGTTTAATTCTTTTACAAATGATCATATATGTTCTACTTCTAATGCTAATGCATATGTGCCTAATGATGAGTTGAATAATATTAAAAATAGAATATCATCTTTAGATTCAACTCTTAAATCATGCATTGTCAATAATAACAAGCTTATGGACATGTGTGCTAAATCTCATGCTAAAACATCTAAACATCCTATTCATCATGCACACATGTATAGTAAAGTCTACAAATGCACAAATTGCGGTCGTAAAGGCCATCTTGCTAGATTTTGCTATGATGCACAAAAACCCACTAAGGCTCATATTAATCCTTCTTGTGCATCTCATCAAGCTTCATCATCACATTTTTCTCATACACATGCACATACTCATCATGTTCATCATAGGCATGCTCATGTATTTAAATGTGATCATTATGGTCGATTTGGTCATTTGGCCAAATTTTGTTTTGATTTAAAGAGAGTTTCACATTTGCAAAATAATTTTAAAAGATCATCCATGTTTGCAAATGTTTCTAATGTTTCTCGTGCACATGTTTATGGTCAACAAAATCAAATGGGCCTCTTTCATTGCACTAATTGCAATCGGAAAGGTCATTTACACAATTTTTGTTTTGACCGTGTTCGTGCACCATATGTGCCCAAGAGGGTTCATAACCCTAGGGCTTTGAGCTTGAATGATAGGGGTCATGTCCCTAAATCTTTTGGTACCAAGAGTTCTTGGGTACCAAAACGAATTTAATTTTTAAACCAAGAATTTTAGAATTTTTATTTTCTTTTTCTTGGTGTTGAAAAATGTGTTTTAAACTTTTATGAAAACAATTCCTTTTATTGGTCAAATTCCTTTGTTTTCATAATTCCTAGTTTTGATTTTGATGAGAGGTTTGTAATTACGGAGTTATTGGGTGTTTATTCCCAAATCAAGTTTACCGGATGCTAAAATGATTATATGGGTTGGAACAAGCTCAAGAGCTTGATATAATTGTTGCCTCTCTTAAAAATTGTGTTTTGATTTGTTGCTTTTGAATTCATTATAATTCACTTATATGATGATATTTATGTGTTTGTGCTTATGGATCATCTATCCGTGCCTTATAATGTATTCCATTTGTGGTTTGATCAAATCCCACAAAGAGAATTTTCTTGATTGATCAAACATCGTTTTTGGATTTAAACTTTGATTTATGATTTCTTTTGGTTGATTTGTTTTCATTTGAAAACTTTTTGCATGATTCTCATGTTTCTCTTCTTTTGATTTCATAAATCTACCTATACAAATGGTTTTTATGTTCTTTGATATGAGACACTATTTTTCACCTTGATATATTTATATATGTTCTCATATTGTCTTTTTTTGTATGTGAGCGGTGTTTAGCATATTTTTCATTTATGCTTGTTCACATATGTTTTGCCATGATATTTATTTTATATATTCCATATGACATTTTGATAGGGGGAGCAATCCCTATATCCTTCTATGTGTTATACTCACCCATGCATATTATTAGGGGGAGCTTTCGCTCTCTTATTCTTTTTGTCCCCTTTTTGATGTTGTCAAAGGGGGAGAAATATTGTGAGTATATTCTTTCTTGTTTATATGCATGTGAATTATAAATTATATATTCATTTCCTTTATGCATATATTTCTTTTTGTAAATTTTCGGGTTAGGACTGCGTGAAACGGCTAGTGCTGAACAATTTACCACTAATGTTTGTCATCATCAAAAAAAGGGGAGATTGTTGGCCTCCTTGTTTTGATGATGTTTAACAAACAATTTACCACTAATGTTGTTTGTCTAGTGTTTGTACATTCTTATGTATTGTAGACAAACAACGTTGTTGGAGGATGGATGGAATTAAGCCTACACGATCATATCAAAAGGAGGTTGGTGGAATTGTGGAATGAAGCTACATACAACTCAAGTTAAAGATCAAGTTCAAGCTTCATCCGCAAGTGTACCAAGTCAAGCTTAATTGAAGATCAAGATTGCTTGGGTAATGTAGTTTAGGATTTATATTATGTGTGTTAAGTACGTTAAGCCCAATCATTGAAGATCCTGAATCAACACCGCACCCATCGTATAATTAGACGTGTCGGTCTCCACCTTGAAAGTCCGCTGCAAATTCGGCAATACCAACATCGGTGCCTCCGAGATCTTCCTTTTTAGCAACTGAAAAGCCTCCTCATGCGTCCTTCCCCACTC
>NC_033797.1:117371790-117412220 GCF_001876935.1 Asparagus officinalis
ATATATATTTATATTTTATTTTTTTAAGAATTTAGCTATAAATTGTTCAACATGAGTTAATTTTAAGTTATCAGAATTTTGTTTGACAATAAATTTCCTCAAAATTGTTCTTTTAGAACAAAAATGTTAAAATTTTGATAACTTGATCGGTGAAACATACATGTTGATATGACAATTATAGGCTCAACCTTACAAATGTTAAAATGATTGGCAATTTTTTATTTTTATTTTTATTTTTATTTATTTATTTTATTTTTTTTGAATTGTTGAACAAAACACCCTAAATTCAAGTTTTATTTTTGCATACACCCACCCCAAAAATTTTTTTTTTTTAAAGATCATATTCTCAATTTGAAATCACATACCCAATTGAATGTTCGAAAATTATGTGTTTTTACATTAAAAACCCCCCAAGAATTTTTGGGTTTGCATAAAACACCCTAATTTTTTTAAAAAAAATTTGTACAAGATATCCTCAATTAAGTTCCAAGTTCAAATTTTTGTGTTTTTGCAAAAAAAACCCCTCAATACATTTTCGTATTTTGTACAAAAATCCCCCAAATTTTCGGATTTTGGACAAAATCCCCAATTATACCCTTAATTTGTCAAATTGATCAATTTTTATCATGAATCAACACCAAGTTATCATGGATTTAAATTTTGGGTTTTGTGTTAGAGCTTAATAGTAGGAGTTGTTAAAGGCTCAGACACAGTGGGAGTTTGGGTGGATTTAACCACAAAGACTTTTGGTGGACCCACCGTCAGTTGATTTGATCAGTAAGAGATTTTATGGTGGAGGGCTGTGAATCATCAAGCTCTCCACAATTAGACCATGGGAGTTTCTGTTGGCCTTCTTGTTTTGATGATGTTTAACAAACAATTTACCACTAATGTTGTTTGTCTAGTGTTTGTACATTCTTATGTATTGTAGACAAACAACGTTGTTGGAGGATGGATGGAATTAAGCCTACACGATCATATCAAAAGGAGGTTAATTCAAGTTCAAGATTCAAGTTTAGCTTCATCCGCAACGTGTACCAAGTTGAGCTTCAATGAAGATCAAGATCAAGCTTGGGTAATTTAGTTTAGGATTTATATTATGTGTGTTAAGTACGTTAAGCTCAATTATCTATACACACACATCTATTGGTTTCATAGTATATATATAGTTATATATATATACATAAGTTTTGTTTTCTATGTATATATATAGTTATATATATACATGCATGGTTTTGGGTTTACATGTTTATAATATGGAATCATATATTTCATATTTACTATTGTGTTTTTGAAAAAATTGCATAGAATATGCAATTTTGTGAAAATATTGTCTTATTAGTTTATAGACTTCAATATCAGTTTATACATGTTTTACTAAGTCTAGAAAAATATTTCACAAAGTTTCAAAAGTTGGTTTATGTCAAAACATCAAAATTCAAGTATATCATATTTTCATGTTTTGGACTATTTTGTAAAATGATGATATTTTTCATTTGGGAGGTCCTTTCTGATAACCAATCACTATAGCATGTTTATTATCATGTCTACAATCATTCCCCAAAGTTTTACATTTTTCTGAATTTATTTGATATTTTTAAACAGTGTTTTAAAATCAACAAAACAGCTTTCAGACTTCATTTTTCATGTATCAGATTTCGATCGACCGAACCGGTCGACCGATCATTTGATCCTTCATCACTGGGCGAGTCGACCGGTGCGGTCGACTGAAAGCTCCATCGGTCGACCGCACCGGTCGACCGACGATTGTCTAGAGCTGGTTTTCGTGCTTTTGCGCTCCATCGTTCGATCGACTGAATTTCCGGTCGACCGACAAAATGACCGTTTGACTTCAACGGCCATTTTCTAAGCTGATTTTTCTGGGGCTTTTTGGACCTTTACTTAGTGGTTTGGCTGAGATTTTGAGTGGGTATAAATACCCTATTGCTGTTCTCTTTCAACATAACCAAGAGAATTGTTTAAACAAGTTTAAGGGTGTTTTAACCAAGTTTAAAAGAGTGTTTAAGGGTTTTGTTTGTGAAGAAAATTTCACAAGAGAAAGTGGAGATCATCCTTTGGTGTTCGAGCATTCATTCTTCTCCCTCTCTCTTGTCATCTATAGAGAAGTTTCCTTAAACTCAATTCTAGCATTTTATAAGTTTGTTCTTAATTTCATAAGCTAGATTTTATATTGAGTTTATATTGTTTTATCTCTTTGTTCACACACAACCTATTGAGCTTATTGTATTTACATTCATAGTATAATTTTGGGTTGTGAGATTAGTGACTTAGAGTTGTGCTTAATTGAGTTCTCACCTTGTTTAGAGAACAAATCATTTGATTTATATTGTGCTTATTGTGAGGATTCACTTGTAATACACTTGTACACCGAGAGAAGTGTGTGGTGAGAGACGGGGTCGAATCCAAGAGGAGTGGCGTCGGTTGACGTGCCTAGGGAGAGGTTGTAACCGAGCACTTGAGGAGGAGGACACGGGCTAGGACCAACACTTAGTGTGTGAGGTGTGATTACATAGTGATTGTATTGTGAGGTGTAAACGTTGTTCGGGTGAACGTAGAAAACCCGGTTGAGATAGTGGAGATCTCCTCGAGGTGAGGAGCGAAGACGTAGGTCGTGGGGACCGAACTCCGTAATCATATTGTTTGTTTGTGATTGCATTGGCGCACTTACTTTTATGTTCATATCTTATATCGTATTTGTATATTGCTTGTTGATTATATTGCCCACTATCTAGGAGGAGGACACGGGCTAGGACCAACCCTTGAGTTTATATATCCTTGCTCATATACTTGTAATATCTCATTGATAGGATATATTCATTTGTTCATATTGCTTATCCTAGCTTACATATCTTGTTGTATTTCATACTTGCTAGGATAACTTATTAATTGATATTAAATTGGTATTTAATCGGATTAGATTAGCATAAGACCCTAATCACCCCCCCTCTAGGGTCTAACAATTGGTATCAGAGCTTGGTGCTCTTTGATTTAAGGACTAACCGCCTTGAGTTAAAGATCCAAGTTATCTTATTTGTGCTAATCTAGTTATGATTGCATTTGTCTTGCTTGCATATGTTCATATATATATCTTGAATATGAATGTATTTTGTTTAGGCTATAAATCCAATGTTGCTCCTAAATTCATTAATTTTCCCTATGCACAATGGGCTTCTAGATTTAAACTATTTGTTGAATCAAGAAATATTGACTTATGGAAAATTATTGATTATGCTTATATTGTGCCCACATTGGAGAAATCTAAGTGGAGCAATCATGATAATAAAATGTTTAATATGAACAAGTTTTTGTTAGAATATTTGCTTAATGCCTTTGACTCATCATTTTCTAACAAATTTGTTCATTTTGATAGTGCTTACAATTTATGGAAATTCATAGAAGCACATCGAGGCAACTTGGAGGAAATCCGACGTAGTTTGGATGATTGTTCTTCAAGTGAGTGTGGAGCATCATCATGCACACGACCACTAGGCGATAGCCCTAGTGTGGTAAACGATTCAGAATCCGAAAGTGATATATCCATCAATGAACTCGCTTGTGCATATGAGAAATTATTGCATGCCTATACAAAATTACAAAATAATTTCATTGATCTTAAAAGCAAGCATGTAGAATTGAAATCCGATCATGAGAAGCTAGTGTCTAAATTTGACATCATTGAAAATGAAAATATAATGCTTAAAGAAAACAATGATATGTTAAATTTGGAAAATGAAAAATTGATCTCATCCATCTCTAGCTTAACTCATGCAAATAATGCCATGCTAGAAGTAGAATGCATTAGAAATGAATTTGATTCTTTTAAGAATAACCATACATGCTCTACTTCTATTATCAATGATGTTGTATCTAATGATGAGTTGAATCATGTGAAAAACCGCATATCTTGTTTAGATTCAACCTTAAACACATGCATTGATAATCATAACAAGCTTATGGACTTGTGTGCAAAGTCTAATGCAAACTCTTCTAAGAAACCTACACACTATGCACACATGTATAACAAAGTCTATAAATGCACTAATTGCGGTCGTAAAGGCCACCTTGCTAGATTTTGTTATAATGCACAAAAACCCATCAAGATTAATCATGTTTGTGCATCCCATCAAGCTTCATCATCACACTCACATGTACACACACGTATAGATAATCATAAACATGCCCATATGTACAAATGTGAGTTTTGTGGTCGTTTTGGTCATTTGGCCGAATATTGTTTTGATTTGAAAAGAAAATCACGTTTGCCAAATGTATCTAGTAGACCACATGTTTTTAAATGTGAGGTTTGTGGTAGGTTTGGACATCTTGCTAAATTTTATTTTGATTTGTAAAATGATGATATTTTTCATTTGGGAGGTCCTTTCTGATAACCAGTCACTGTAGCATGTTTATTATCATGTCTACAATCATTCCCCAAAGTTTTACATTTTTTGGAATTTATTTGATATTTTTAAACAGCTTTTTAAAATCAGCATATCAGGTTTTTCATGTGTCAGATTTCGGTCCGACCGGTCCGGTCGATCGAAAGCTCCATCGATCGACCGCACCGGTCGACCGACGATTGTCCAGAGCTGGTCTTCGTGTTTTTGCTCTCCATCGGTCGACCGACAGAATTTCCGGTCGACCGACAATAGATCCGTTGCTTTTCCAACGGCTATTTCCTGAGCTGTTTGTTGGGGCTATTTTAGTCTTTTGTTTGGGTTTTGGCTGAGTTTTTGAGTGGGTATAAATACCCTATTGCTGCTCTCTTCCACCTAACCAGGAAAATTGTTTAAACAAGTTTAAGGGTGTTTTGTGTTTGTTTAAAAGAGTGTTTAAGAGTTTTGTTTGTGAAGCAAATTTCACAAGAGCAAGTGGAGATCATCCTTTGGTGTTTGAGCATTCACTCTTCTCCCACTCTCTTGTCATCTTTAGAGAAGTGTTTCTAAACTCATCTAGCAATTTATTATTTTGATTATAATTTCCATAAGCTAGATTTATATTGAGTTTAGTTTAATTGATTTTATTTATCTCTTTGTACACACACAACCATTGAGCTTATTGTATTTACATTCATAGTATAATTGGGTTGTGGGATTGTGTAACTTAGAGAGTGAGTTTATAATTTGTTCTCATTCAATGTAGAGAACAAACACTTTGTATTGAGCCTAATTGTGAGGATTCACTTGTAATACACTTATACACCGAGAGAAATGTGTGGTGAGAGACGGGGTCGAATCCAAGAGGAGTGGCGTCGGTTGACGTGCCTAGGGAGAGGTTGTAACCGAGCACTTGAGGAGGAGGACACGGGCTAGGACCAACACTTAGTGTGTGAGGTGTGATTGCATAGTGATTGTATTGTGAGGTGTAAACGTTGTTCGGGTGAACGTAGAAAACCCGGTTGTGATAGTGGAGATCTCCTCGAGGTGAGGAGCGGAGACGTAGGTCGTGGGGACCGAACTCCATAATCATATTGTTTGTTTGTGATTGCATTGGCGCACTTCCTTTTATGTTCATATCTTATATCGCCTTTGTATATTGCTTGTTGATTATATTGCCCACTATCTAGTTTAGATTGTTTACCCTTGTGTTTATATATCCTTGCACATACATTGCCTATATCTCTTTGTTAGGATATATCTTGTTGTTCATATTGCTTATCCTAGCTCATATACATTGTTGTATTTCATACTTACTAGGGTAACTCATTACGCGCCGGCGCGGGTCCGCCAGCGCCGTCTCGCGTGGTCGTGGGTTAACCGCCTGAGCTAAACTTCTTCTTTTTGGTACTTTGCGACTTTCCGGGACTTGTACTTTCTGTCGCTTCGTTTACTTGTCCGTCGTGTTGACTTGTACACTCCGCGCGCGTTGATTGAAGTGCGTGCGTTGACTGACGTGCGCGTGTCGACTGAAGTGCGCGCGAGTTGATTGACGTACGCGCGTTGACTGAAGTGCGCGCGTTGACCGACGCGCGTGAGTTTACTGAAGGTGGCCGGTGAGCGTACGAGACACAGTTGGTTCGCCATTCCGGTTCATGCACTTGTCGGCGTCAGATAATCCTCTTAGACTCGGATAACGATGTTCGTCATCTTTTCTCCGTCTCGAACTGTGTGCGGACACCTATAGGTATTTTTAGACGCCTACACAAACAAGTCCCACACATATAGCTGATAGATAAAGTATCACAATCTGATCCAAAAGAGGTGTCCAAAACATGAAGTACATAACTCTAAAGGCCACTCGGGTATAGAATCTACTACATCAACAAAATAGGAAATATGTACATTAAGATTGTCCATAAAGAAGTAAATGAATCCGTAAGACCTAGAAGATAAGTTGAGCTGATAGAAAGATGAACGTCTAATACACTGGTGGGTCCGTCGCTATTAATACTAGGACTTGCTGGATGCAAGCGTGCCTGCACAAGTAATGGTAAAGTCTGGGTCACTATTGGTGTGCAAGACCAGAACGCTAAAAAAGTTCATCTAGCAAGTGTGTAAAATAGATGAGATGGTATATGCACATGTAAAGAATACCATGATGGCATGAATGCATGACTTGCGTAATCTTAATGAAGACTATAATAGGTAACACTTAGAGTACTCATAGAAACCAAACTAAACCAACATCCAATAAACTAACAACAAGTGAACATCTACTGTAACATGTATAAAACAATAGACATCATAATGTGCACCTATAACCTTCAATGTGATGCATTTGGTTGTATGTTAACTATCTATCACATAGCTTTTATCAACTCTTTTTTAGGAAGGCTCTTGTTTGGAATGCCTACAGACAGGGAACTTGATCTTGATTTCATATTTAGCATTGGTTTATGTGCAAATAAACTACTCCTTCAATGCATATTAGTTCCATTTGTCCACAATCTTTCCCTTCAGGAATTCGGGTTTGATTCTTGTATCTAGTCGATTCACTCAGGACCTTCCATGAGCAGAGTCCATGAGCTCGGTAGGTACATGCCCTACGCAAGACCTAGACACCCAAGGTGTCCATATTTTGGTCAAGTTCACCGTAGCGTAGGCCCTTATGTTACGCGGCAGAAATATTTTGTTTGTAACATTCCACCTTGTTATGCCAGAGATCACTCACTGAGCTATTTCAAAGGAGGTTAAGAAAAAATCTCATCCAGCTAGTTGTTTGACATACTCTTAATGATTCAACTTCAAGATGACAAGAGCAATCATAAACATGTCTTAGGTATCCTAACATACAACTACGAAAGCATGATAGGTATAAGAGATTTAAATTTATGATTGCTAATCCTTCAATTAATTACCTATGATTGCTAATCCGGTGATCAAGCGAATCAACAAAATTAATTCACAAGAAAGGAATCTTCTCACACATGATAGGCATAAGAGAATACATCAAGTAAACATGCAAATCAATCATAAAGAAGAAATTGCTTAAAGAGAGGAAAGAATTAACCCGTCATTCAATTGAAATCTTCAAAATAAAGACTTGCAATCCAATCTTGTACAAGAAATCCGTCATATTCCTTCAATACTTGAACTCTAAAATTAGATGCTAATTGACGGCTAAGAGAATCCTAAAAAGATCCTCAAAACCCTAAGCTAAAATACCTATATATAGGTCTCTAAAAAATCTGGAAAAAGATAAGGACCAAACCACGGGTGTAGTGCGTGCCACACCTAGGTATGGCAGAAGATGTCTTCTAAATGTTGTCAAGGCCGGTTTAATGGTACGGTGCACTGGTACGGTGTACACCACTCCAGGGTGTGGTGCAACCTGTCTTGCTTATTTTGTGCTCGTTTGGGTAGTCTTTAGTATTTTGGTTGTAACTTTTTCGTCCAACCTCGGAATAAAGTGATTCAAGTTGCGTCAGAAAGCTATTGAAGAGACCTACAATGTTTATCTTTTACGCTTTTCCAGATTCAAAATGTACCATGGTCAAAATTTTAGTTCTTCATACTCATGCATCCATTTTCTTTTCGAACCTTGCATTCTCAATCTCGTTGTTGCTTCAAACTCTTGTTTAAATTCTAATGATCATCGTATCTTTACATCTTGAGCCAATACCCACATATAAGAACAAAAACCACAGCAATATCCTTTATCTAAACACGAAATATACATCAAACACCCGTAAATTATGCTTGAAATAAGATAATTCATATTTTACGTGATTATCAACTCCCCCAAGCTTAGACTTTTGCTTGTACTCAAGTAAATAAACAATAAAAAAAATAAGAGGAGTAAAAGCCAAATAAAGTAGGGATCACCCCTCATCAATCCTTTAATCAATATCAAACATATTACAAGACAAACACGTTTCATCGGGACTTAACAAAGTAATTTCCAAAACTCTCAATAAAATCACATTTTAAAATTTATTTATGACCACAAGCACCACAAGTCAAGGATAGCCATCTATCCAATTCTCAAGTCAAAGTAGGAAAAAGTAAACTGTGTAACTAGCTTCAATTCAGAAGTAGTAAAATAGAGACCTTTAGGTAGTTAAATTGGAAGACCTTACTTTAGGGTATGTTGACTCTCAATCTCTAATGTGTTTAAGGATAGAATTATGTCGCTCAAAATTCTTCCGAATGGATGTATTCAATCCATAAGCTTGCATCTCATCTCAATTCTCCACCACTTCCAAAACTGATACATGCAAAAAATCATGAGGTCTTTTATTTGGTTGTAACGGGGCTAGGGTCAAAAGGGTAGGATAAATATTTGGAATTGTAGTTGAAAGCCTATCACTAGTGGAGCTATAATTGCAAAAGATTAGATCTCAAAGTAAGATCAATGACGTCATCCACACAAACTCAATCATCTATCAAAGAACTTCTTCCAACTACTCCCTTTGGTATGCCATAATGAATTCTTTTGACCATCCACAATTACATGCACCATAATGAGGACACTTTATTCATCTCTTTTTTTTCTAAATTAAATGAAAATGAGAAAACCAAACACCTCCTTTCACACCCCCAAGCTTACTCCACATTACTCACATAACTCATTATATCAGAAATTGTGCTCCCCTAGTTTAGGCATTGTAGGCTGTCTAAAAATCACAATAGATAGCTGACCCCCATCAGGTTACAATCAGATGGCTCTCATGAAAAACTACAAATAAAGGACTTTTCATATGGATTGAGAAGAGTTACAATTCAACGATACTTCCGACAATTAATGAAAACTCTATTCAGTGGTCTTCACAATCAACAGTAAGAGTTACAATCTGACGACTTTCACACTCCACAATAGCTAAAGCAAGGACTAACGAGAAACAATCTTCGCAATACTATAATAGAAGAGGTTATAAGTCAACAACCACTTCTAAATGCAGAGTCTACCTCTGCGTTTCTCAAATCAAAACGCAGGCGGCCTGTGCGTTCTTCAGCAGTCACCCAACTCTGCGTCTCAAATCCAAGACTTAGAGTTAAGACTCAGGACACGAGCGGCCTGTGCGTTGCTAATCTATAGCAGATACCCAACTCTGCGTCTCAAGTCTCATACGCAGAGTTAAGTTTTAGAACGTCAATTTAGGCGTTTGACTTGTTCAAACACAAGCTGAACGGCCTCAAAACCATTTATCCCACGTTTTGAGGGATTTTCACCCACTTAGGAGCGGATTTAGGGGTTGGTTACACCCCTTATCTCCCTATAAATAACCGCATTACTCAACTGAGTAAGTGGTTGGAATTTTTCAGCAGAGACTTGAATCCTTTTGAAGATTAATGGCGAATTCTGGTGAGATTGGAGATTTTGGCCAGATTTTGAAGATCAAATCTTCTACGAAATCAGCCCAAGAGAGCTCTCAGCAGTTAGGAGATCGGGTCCTTCAGCAATAAACAAAACCACTTGGCTACTACTGATTATTCGGTTTTTAACAACTCTTTTCAGAGTTTCAAGTCATTCTGAGTTCTAATACTCTTTAAGAGTTCCCAACCAAACTTGTCATACAAGTTAATTATTCTCGTGAGACAAGACTGTCAGATCGTCAATGAAGAGTAAATTCGAAGTAGACATTCGAAGGAGGTACTCCATCGCTACCGTGAAGAACCCAGTATTAAACAAAGGGGAGAATTCAAATTCGAAGATCAAATCTTCTACGAAATCAGCCCAAGAGAGCTCTCAGCAGTTAGGAGATCGGGTCCTTCAGCAATAAACAAAACCACTTGGCTACTACTGATTATTCGGTTTTTAACAACTCTTTTCAGAGTTTCAAGTCATTCTGAGTTCTAATACTCTTTAAGAGTTCCCAACCAAACTTGTCATACAAGTTAATTATTCTCGTGAGACAAGACTGTCAGATCGTCAATGAAGAGTAAATTCGAAGTAGACATTCGAAGGAGGTACTCCATCGCTACCGTGAAGAACCCAGTATTAAACAAAGGGGAGAATTCAAATTCATTCTCCTCTCTTTTGTAATCAAAATCCAATTGTATTTAAGATCGAGAGAATACAAATTAAATTTTTTTTCATTTCTTTTACTGCAAATTTTCTACCTACAAAAGATGGCGACTCCGCTAGAGACTAGCTTCTCTGATGAGGAAGTGGTGGCACAATCCGACGTCCACCTCACTAGAACAACTGTCAAAACTCTCATTGTAGGGTTCGACCAAGCCAAGTACGAGGAGGCCCTGTCCTCTGGATCGCTTAGCCCTAAGGCTAGGCGCGACACCCGTAAGATCTCCAAAGAGATCTTAACTACTACTGAGATGCCAAAGAATGTCCTCTCCTTTGGCCAAGATTTCAAACTCGTTCAACAAGCTAAAGACTCCACACCCGCATCAACACGGTGTGTCATAGGTCATAAGAGGCCTATGACGGAGGAAAATCCAACCAACGTCGATGACGTTGCAGCCAAGGCGTTGAAGCAAGCCAAGAAAAATACCGCTCGACGAAGGAGAAGATCCATACGGTGAGTGCACTTGCGGAATAGCCAATCTCTCACCCAATGCGAAGACTGCGTTTTTGAGCCTCTGCCCGAACCCTACGTTTCTGTTCCAGAACGTACACTTCGTGGTAACGAGCCTGATTATGAGCCTCGTGTAATCCAACTTAAATGCGACCCTCAGAGTTGCGTTATTCAATCCGGACGCACACCTCAGGAGTGCGTCTCAAAAGAAAAACGTGACCCCCAAAGGCACGTTTAACTAACCAAACGCACATCACAGGCGTGCGTTCAACCAAAACAAGACCCTCAAGGGTCTGTTTCATCAATCAAACGCACACCACAGGCGTGCGTTCAAGCCAAACAAGACCCTTAAGGGTTTGTTTCATCAATCAAATGCACACCACAGGCGTGTGTTCAAGCCAAACATGACCCTCAGGGGTCTGCTTTATCCAACAGACGCACACTTCAAGGATGCATCCAAATAAAACACGACCCTCAAGGGTCTGTTTCATCGGCCAAACATAGGCCTCGGCCTAATGTTTATAAACCAAAATGTGACCCTCGTTTTTCTTCTCAAGAACACGATGTGGTCATCCGAGTTCAAAAGAGTCGGCATGGGTTCAAAATTCATGCCCAGCAAGAATCAGTTCTACCCAATCAGGGGCAAGAGGTTCCATCTTCGACATCACGAGACTCTTCCCAAGTCTCTGATTTGCATGAACTGCTGTCAAGAAGGAGACCTACACAGCAGATAGCTCATGCCTACCAATGTGAGCGGCTTATTTCTACAGTTCTTTCGGAATGCTATTGCTGTACATCTGAACCTCGGCAATCCGTGTTCGACAGACTGACGAGTGTCGTTAGACCTGCCAAACGACAACGTCACCATGAAAAGAAGGTCTCTAAAATCGATTATCCCGAGGTCACTATCAACGTGATCAGCAGAGGAAAAGCCTCACATCCCGATTCTGATGAGTCGCAAAGAAGTCATTCCCCGACTATTAGGTGAATTTGTTACGAGTTCGAGGGAGTATATCGACACACTCGGACTCGGACAGGAGCTATCCGTTTGGTTAACTATCAAAGGTTGGACAAGGGGATTATTTCTGATGATGAGCATTCGGTAATCGCCGAATTTCAATCTTCAAGTTCCTTCGTGGCACGAGAGGCTTCCTTTTACATGACTGGAAACCCCGAAGACTTAGCTAAAAGAGTCGACGAACACCACGTCATGCTCTAGGCGCAACACGAGACATTTCTCCAGATGAAGGATATGTTAACCCAACTCCTTGCTGAAAAAGGGCAAAGACCGGAGTCCTCCCGGAAGACAATTTTTAAAGGAAAGCAGAAAGCACCTGAGCATTCGTATCGCGAAACTCAGAACATAGAATCTTCTTCTGTAAATGAGAAGGAGATGGAAAAAGAGCTACACCGACAGTCCTCTAAGGTGGATGAACTAGAAGCTCGCCTCAACGCAATCGCCAACAGAAGCAAGCTCCGTGAAGAAGGAGTGGTACGGCCTTATCCTGCTGAGTGGGATACAGCTCCCTACCCACCAAAGTTTAAGGCCCCAACCTTACAACCGTTCGATGGTACAAGATCGCCAAATCAGCACATCTACTACTTTAAGTCTCAGACTGGGGACATGGTAGCGAACGATGCTATTTTAACTCGATTGTTAATCGACACTCTCAAGGGTGTCGTTTTTGAGTGGTTTATGGAACTGCCTGCTGGATCTATTCAGAAATGGGTGGATTTAGAAAGGCTTTTTTTAGCCAAGTTCTTCGAGGATGACACGGAAGTCTCAGTCCCGACTCTTCTTGCCACCAAGCAAAGGAAGGGAGAATCTATCAAGACTTATGTGGAAAGATTCCGCAGCATGGCATTGCGATGCCCGTCAGGTATGACTCAATCAACTTTGGTTGAAACTTACAAGCACAACTTGCAGACCCAACTACTCGCTCAAATGGGGGTAGCGGAATATCGCTCCTAGAGATAATTGGTTTCGCAAGGAGAAAAAGCCGAAGAAATTGTTACTTGAGTTAAAGCCGAAGAAGTTACACAACCCAAGCCGCAGCAACAATGCAACTAGCACAATGCTCTGTGGCCTACGGGAAAGGAGACTTTGGTGGCTGACGTCAACACACGAGCACCACCACTCTTTAAGCAAAGCAAGGTACCGAATCAACAAAGAGCGCCCAAACAGTATTCGTTTAAAGAAGAGCATGTGGACACCTTGTTCTAGTTACTTTGGAAGAATAACAAGCTGCAGCTTCCGGAGATCAGGAAGCCGGATGAAATAGGGAAGGTGGATGACCCTAATTATTACCATTATCACAGGTTCCTAGGGCATCCTTTCAGAAAGTGCTATATCTTCAAAGACATCCTGCAAAATTTGGTGAATGCTAATGTGCTCACCTTGAAGCCTGAGCAAAAGACCGTATCCACTAATCTGATAGCGGTCTAATTCGGTGACTTCCCTCCGATGGTGACTATGGATGGTGTTGTCCCCATTCATAAAGGAGAAATGCGTCTGAAAAATACTGACTTGTATAGTCAGAAGAACAGGGGGTTAGTACCCCTCACTACCCCAAAAGGGGAGATTATGTGGGTCCATCCCGACCTAGTAGAAGATCAACAATGGACGAAAACCTCGTCCAAAAAGAAGGGAGACAAGGCTAAGTCATCCAACATGATTAGCCCCTCTATTAATGAGAATGATGATCATCTCAAACCTCTCACACAAGGCTAAGTCATCCAACATGATTAGCCCCTCTATTAATGAGAATGATGATCATCTCAAACCTCTCACTGACTCAGAGGAAGAGAGGATCGTCCTGCCCCTCTATTAATGAGAATGATGATCATCTCAAACCTCTCACTGACTCAGAGGAAGAGAGGATCGTCCTGGTAGCATACCCAGGAGGCAACCCTGGCACCCGATCAGGGAAAAATTATCTGAAAGACCATGACCAGAACGCTCAAGAAGCTGAGGAACAGCCCCAAGACGCTGGGGGTTCTGTACCGAAGAAGTTAGTTGATAAAGGGAAACAAAAAGAGATCCGGTTCAATAAAAATCTTCTCCAGGAACCCGGAGAGTCAAGCGCTCCTTTCTAATTCAATGTCATGGCGCAACTGGCCAACATATCGGCTAGGATTACCCTCTATGAGCTCCTAAGGTTGTCCAAAACCACCAAGGAAGCTCTAATTGAAGCATTAAAGAATACGAAGAGTTTTATTATACAAGTCACTCCAATCCCTGAAGCTTCTGGAGATCAACCTTGCCGGCAATGCCTACAAGCAGCAAGAAGTCAACCGTGCATATCATTTACTCAGGAAGATATGCAAGTGAAACACAAACATGACAGACCTTTGTATTACACCGGGTACATCGGGTCATCAGAAATCAGCCGTGTTCAAGTTGACCTGGGCTCAGCACTCAGCATTATGCCTTATAGGGTCATGCAGGTCTTAGGAATTCTCATGCATCGGCTAAACACAACTCAGACTACCATCTTCGGGTTCAACGCTAACAGCACTCAGCCTCTGGGCAAGATCAAACTCAGGTGTCAAATCGGAGACCTCAAGTCCGAGGTAACATGTTACATCATAGACGCGGACACTTCCTGTAATGTATTGCTAGGACGACCATGGATACATGCAAACCGCATTGTCTCGTCTACCCCACGTCAGGTCATGAAGTATGCTAATGATGAAGGAGAAGTTCGAACCCTGATTGTAGAAAAGTACCCCTTCAGAGGAGTGGAAAACTTCCACACAGATTCTGTCTTCTACTCAGAATCACAGGAGAAAGAAGATGTCGACAATGGTAATGAAGCCGACGTCGAGCCAGATCCTGAAGAAGATTGTCCATAGGAGTTGAATCTAAATGTAATGGGTCAGCTTGAAGATTTTATTTTGGCGTACTTGTCTGATGTGTCCTCTAAAAATGAACAAATAGAGAATGATCGTAATGCAGGTACCGACCCATAGCACACATTGTGTGCAGAGGCGTCCCTCACATTGCCAATTAAATCATCCTTCACTTCAGATGAAGAAGTAGAAAATGCACAGAAGGTTTTCTTCAAAGTCCCGTCCAAAAGGAAAGGGTAGAAGCCGATCTATTTTGGTAAAGTTAAACCCGAACAACTCAAACGAGGAAGTTCAGAGGAAGATGATGGAGTTCCTCAATTCAATTACCATGAACCCAATTCTATATGTAGGTGTTAAAAATTGCCTATAGGTCCCCGAATACAGCTCAAGACAAAGAGAAGACGATGAACATCATTATCCGAGTCGAAGAAGATTATCCGATGTCGAACAAGCGCATGAAGCGAATCAGCGAACTGTTGATGACACGACAACGAACCACCACAACAGCAAATGCCAAGTGGCCCATGTTTGACCCCAGAGGGGGGTGATTAGGGTCTTATGCTAATCTAATCCGATTATATGCAAATTAAAATTAATTAATGAGATATCCTAGCAAGTATAAAATACCACAAGATATATGAGCTAGAATAAGCAATAAGAACAACAAGATATATATCCTATATGATAAATATATGTAAGGATATGTAAACTAGCACAAGATGATATATCCTACCAAAGAGATATACAATATGATATATGCAAGGATATGTAAACTAACACAAGGGTAAACAAAAAGAACTAGATAGTGGATGATAAAAATAATGAGCTATGGACAATGGCGACAAGAAATATAAACATAAGATTAAGTGCGCCAAAGCAAACTCAAACACACGATATGATCACGAAGTTCGGACCTTCCGTCCTACGTCTCCGCTCCCCACTCCCGGGGAGAAATCCACTATCACAACCGGGTTTTCTACGCTCACCTGAATAACGTTTACACCTCACAGTATCGGTTTTCAATGCTCATCGATCAACGTTCACTCCTCACACTCGGTTTTCTAGTTCACCGAAAACTTCACAACACACTCGGTTTTCTAGCTCAACGAAAACCTTACAATCTCATAATGTAACAATAAATGATTTGTTCTCTCATACAAGGGGAGAACTCAATTAAGCACAACTCAAAGTTATAATCTCTCACAACCCTAATATACTATGTATGCAAATACAATAAGCTCAAGTGTGTGTGTGTAACAATGAGATAAAATCAAATCTAAACTCAATATAAAAACTAGCTTTAATAGAAATGATAATCAACAAATAATTATAAATAAAAGCTAGAGTTGAGTTTAGGAAAACTTCTCTAGATGACAAGAGCGAGAGATGGATTGAAGCCCAAATAAGAAGATAATCTCCTCCACTTGTGAAAACCAAAACAGCTTTAAACCAAACCCTTAAACAAGCTTAAAACAAGCTTAAACTCTTTTTAAAACCCTTTAAAACATTCTCTTGTTGTCTATTGAGCTGAAGGTAAAAGGGGGTATTTATACAAACCCCAAAGCCAAGAGAAAGCGAAATCTGACACAGCTGAAAACCAGGTTTTAAAACATATTTTTTGACTTTTGGAAATTTGTTAAAAATAACAAATGAAGTCCAAAAATTATGAAACTTTGGGAAATGTATATAAACATGTAAATGAACATGTTACAAAAAGAATTTTCCAAATTGCATTTCCCATTTGTGAAAAATCATCATTTTGCAAAAATAGTCCAAAACACGAAAATGTAAACATGTGAATTTTGACATTTAGGCTAAACCATGTTTTAAAACTTTGCACAATGATTATATAGACTTAATAAAATATGTATATGATTATTGTTAAGTCCAAAAACTAAGAAAATAATATTTTCACAAAATTGTATATTCTATGCAATGTTTTCAAAAACACAATAATAAATATGAAACATGTGATTTCATATTTATAAACATGAAAACTTAAAAACACATGTATGTATATATATATAACTATATATATGCATAGAAACCAAAACTTATGTATATATATATAACTATATATATATACGAAGAAACCAATAAATGTGTGTGTATATGATATTGAGCTTAGAGTATCTAACACACATAATATAAAATCTAAACTAGATTACCCAAGCTTGATCTTGATCTTCATTGTAGCTCAACTTGATACACATGTGGATGAAGCTTGAACTTGATCTTTAACTTGAATTGTAAGGCTTCAACCCGATATTCCGCCAACCTTCATTGGATATGTCGTTGAAGCGCTATTCCATCCATCCTCCAACTACGTTGTTTGTCTAGAATAAATATGAAAACACAAACACTAGATAAACAATATTAGAAGTAAATTGTTTGTTAAACATCATCAAAACAAGAAGGCCAACAATCTCCCCATTTTTGATGATGACAAACAATTTACAAAAAGGATATATGCATGAAAGAAAATGAATATACAAAGTATAATATATCATGCATATAAACAAAAAAGAATATACTCACAATATTTCTCCCCCTTTGACAATATCAAAAAGGGGACAAAAGAATTAAGAGAGCGAAAGCTCCTCCTACAAATAAGCATGGGTGAGTATAAAACAAGTATAGGGATTGCTCCCCCTATCAAAATGCCTTAATGAATATATGTAATGAATGCTAAGGCATACATATGTGAGCAAGCATAGATGGAAAGTATGCAAAACACTCCTCACATACGAAAAAGATAATGAGAACACATATGAAAAAAGTGTCTCAAATCAAAGAACATAAACACTCCTCACATACGAAAAAGATAATGAGAACACATATGAAAAAAGTGTCTCAAATCAAAGAACATAAAAACCATGTGTAAAGGTAGATTTATGAAATCAAAGGAAAAAGATCATGAGAATCATGCAAAATGTTTTCAAATGAAAACAAATCAATCACATTAAATCATAAATCAAAATTTAAATCATAAAACCAAACCATTATTGTTTTTCTTGAGCTAGTAATAACCCATATAAATATTTTAGCACCCGGTAAAGAAGATTTGGGAATAAACACCCAATAAGCCGGAGGGTTATATAAACACAAACCTCTCATCAAAATCGAAACAAATAATCATGAAAACAAAAGATTTTATCAATTAAAAATTGTTTTCATATAAAAAGATTTCAAAGCATAATTTTCAAAACCAAGACAAAGAAAAATAAAAATACTAAAATTCTTGGTTTAAAATCAAATATGTTTTGTTACCCAAGTAATATTGGTACCAAAAGGTTTAGGGACATGACCCCTATCATTTAAGCTCAAAGCCCTAGGATATTGGTACCAAAAGGTTTAGGGACATGACCCCTATCATTTAAGCTCAAAGCCCTAGGGTTATGAACCTGTTTGGATGCATGTGGTGCACTAACATGGTCAAAGCAATATTCACTCAAATGACCCTTCCGATTGCAATTTGTGCAATGAAAGAGGTACATTTGTTTTTGTGGACCATTAGCTCGTGCACGGGAAACATTTGCAAATAAGGATTTTTTTTAAATTATATTGCAAATGAGAAGCATCATTAAACAAAGGTGGTTTACTTGAGAAATTTGGCAAGTTTGAATATTTTTTCAAATCATAACAAAACTTTGCCAAATGGCCAAATCTATCATAAACATCACATTTAAAAATATGTGGTCTACTAGAAACATTTGGCAAATGAGATTTCTTTTTCAAATAAAAACAATATTTGGCCAAATGACCAAAACGACCACAATGATCACACTTGAACACACTAGCATGCTTATGATGAACTTTGTGAGAATGAGCATGTGAATGTGTAAGTATAAAAGATGAAGAAGCTACATGAGATGCACAAGGAGCATTAGAATTCTTATGTTTGTGTGCATCATAGCAAAATTTAGCTACATGGCCTTTACGGCCGTAAATAGAGCACTTGTAAACTTTGCTATATATGTGTGCATGATGAGTAGATGATTTCTTAGACTTGGCACACATATCCATAAGCCTCTTATGATTATCAAAGCATATTTTTAAAGTTGAATCTAAAGATGAAATGCGATTATTCATAAGATTCAAATCTTCATTTTTAGGCACATATGCATTTTTAGAAGTAGAACATAAATAGTCATTTATAAAGGAAGCAGTATCATTTTGTATGTTCTCTACTTCTAACCTGGCATTATCTCTTTCATGAGTTAAACTAGCAACATTTGAAGTTAAAAAAACATGATCTAATTTTAATTTTTCATTGTTTTCTTTAAGGATCACATTTTCATTAGAAATAATTTCAAACTTAGATGCTAACAACTCATGATCGGATTTCAAATCCTCATGCTTGCTTTTTAAATCAATAAAATCAATTTGTAATTTCTTAAAGGCGTGCAATAATCTTTCACTAGCACAAGCAAATTTATCATTAGGTAAATTATTAATAGATTCGAACTCGAAACCTCACTAGGGCTATCGCCTAGTGGCCGTGTGCATGATGCTCCATATGAACTTAAAGCCGGATCCTCCAAAGCTTGTCGGATAGCCTCCAAGTCCCCTTGATGCGCTTCTATGAATTTCCATAATGTATAAGCGCTATCAAAAGAATCAAGCTTGTTAGACATAAATAAATCAAATGCATTTAATAAAAATTCTAACATAAGCTTGTTCATAATAAACATCTTTTTATCATGTTTGTTCCACTTGGAATTCTCCAACGTGGGCACAATATAAGCACAATCAATGATTTCCCATAAATCGATATTTTTAGAGTGAACAAATATTTTGAATCTAAAACACTATTGAGCATAGGGGAAAACATTGAATTTAGGAGCAATACTAGAATCATAGCCTAAACAATATGCATCATTCATATCCATGATTTGTAAAAATATGCAATCAAGATACAAATGTAATCAAAACAAGATTAGCACAAAGAGATAACTTGGATCTTTAACTCAAGGCGATTAGACCTTAAATCAAAGAGCATCAAGCTCTGATACCAATTGTTTGACCCTAGAGGGGGGTGATTAGGGTCTTATGCTAATCTAATCTGATTATATGCCAATTAAAATTAATTAATGAGATATCCTAGCAAGTATGAAATACCATAAGATATATGAGCTAGAATAAGCAATAAGAACAACAAGATATATATCCTATATGATAAATATATGTAAGGATATGTAAACTAGCACAAGATGATATATCCTACCAAAGAGATATACAATATGATATATGCAAGGATATGTAAACTAACACAAGGGTAAACAAAAAGAACTAGATAGTGGATAATAAAAATAATGAGCTATGGACAATGGCGACAAGAAATATAAACATAAGATTAAGTGCGCCAAAGAAAACTCAAACACACGATATGATCACGGAGTTCGGACCTTCCGTCCTACATCTTCGCTCCCCACTCCCGGGGAGAAATCCACTATCACAACCGGGTTTTCTACGCTCACCCGAATAATATTTATACCTCACAGTGTCGGTTTTCAACGCTCACCGATCAACATTCACTCCTCACACTTGGTTTTCTAGTTCACCGAAAACTTCACAACACACTCAATTTTCTAGCTCACCGAAAACCTTACAATCTCACAATGTAACAATAAATGATTTGTTCTCTCATACAAGGGGAGAACTCAATTAAGCACAACTCAAAGTTACAATCTCTCACAACCCTAATATACTATGTATGCAAATACAATAAGCTCAAGTGGGTGTGTGTAACAATGAGATAAAATCAAATCTAAACTCAATATAAAAACTAGCTTTAATAGAAATAATAATCAACAAATAATTATAAATAAAAGCTAGAGTTGAGTTTAGGAAAACATCTCTAGATGACAAGAGAGAGATGGATTGAATGCCCAAAATACAATTGATAATCTCCTCAAGCTCTTGTAAAACTTTCTTTATAAACCAAACCCTTAAACAAGCTTAAACTCTATTTAAAACTCTTTAAAGCAATCTCTTGTTTTTATGTAAAAACTGAGGTAAGGAGGTATTTATATGAAACCCCAAAGGCAAGAGAAAAACAAGAAATGACCAAAAAACCAGATCAGCAACGGCTGGAAAACTAGCCGTTAGAGCTGATGTCACAGTTCGGCGGTCGACCGCGAGCAACAAAAAATACAAATTACTGCTCTGGACAAGCGACGGTCGACCGCGGCAGTCGACCGCAAAAGTCTCTGGACTCGCTACGGTCGACCGCCACGGTCGACCGCGAGCCAACTAAAGCTGTTCTGAGTTCTGAACTCTTGGGCGGTCGACTGAGGCGGTCAACCGCGAACAGATACTCAGGAAAAACAGGTTTGAAACAGATTTTTTTGACTTTTGGAAATTTGTTAAAAATAACAAATGAAGTCCAAAAATAATGAAACTTTGGGAAATGTATATAAACATGTAAATGAACATGTTACAAAAAGAATTTTCCAAATTGTATTTCCCATTTGTGAAAAATCATCATTTTGCAAAAATAGTCCAAAACACGAAAATGTAAACATGTGAATTTTGACATTTAGGCTAAACCATGTTTTGAAACTTTACACAATGATTATATAGACTTAATAAAATATGTATATGTTTATTGTTAAGTCCAAAAACTAAGAAAACAATATTTTCACAAAATTACATATTCTATGCAATGTTTTCAAAAACACAATAATAAATATGAAACATGTGATTTCATATTTATAAACATGAAAACTCAAAAACACATGTATGTATATATATAACTATATATATGCATAGAAATCAAAACTTATGTATATATATAACTATATATATATAAGGGGGGTGATTAGGGTCAAGAGGCTCTAATTATGCAATAAAAATTAAGACAAGCAAACCACAATATACTAATGCAATCAAAGTAAATGAGATAGGGTTAGGAATCGTTATCCTTTGACGCACGATGTGTTAACGAGGTTCGGTCCGCTGACCTACGTCCCCGCTCCCCACTCTCGAGGAGAAATCCACTACACACCCGGTTTGGAAGCCGGAACTTCGTCTACACAGCGATCCCCTCACGATCTCACACTACACAGTTGATCTCAACAGATCACAATCCCTCATAGTTGATCTACACAAGATCACACTCACAAAGCAATAAAAATGGTGCAAGACTCTCTCTTTACAAGTCCCTATGGCAAAGAGAAAGAATACTGAAGCTGGGAAGTGAACACACACAAAAACACAGAGAAAACACAGAGAACAGATTTTGAAAATTTTTCTCAGGAAGACAGCGTCTCTCTGGTTTTTGCAGAAATTAGGGCACCAAAGAAGATGAAGGAGTATGGGTTTAAATAGGAGAGATAAATCATTTTAAAATCACAACCCAATCTTCCCAAATAAGAAAATAATCTCCTATTCAGACTATGCCACAGACTGTGCCAAACACAGTTAAGTGATAGCACAGTAAACAAGGCAAACGACCGTTGAAAAAAGTCTCGGTTGACCGAATAGATTTTCGATCGACCGACAGAAACGTTCGGTCGACCGACCAAAAATCCGGTCGACCGCGAGCAGGTCTGAAAACAAAGAAAACAAGCAGAGACTTCATCGGTCGACCGATGCGGTCGACCGATGGAAATATCGAGCTTTTGGAGTAAATCAACTCCAAAAATAGAAAAGTTTCTAAACATGTATATAAACATGTCAAAGAAAGAATTTCTTGAATATAACTTCTCATTTATGAAAACTCATCTGTTTTGTAAAACATGCACGAACATGTGCACGAACGAAAACGTGAATTTGTAAATTCCTTTAAACATAACAAATCAATTCCAAACTTGATGAAACTTTGCAAAATGTTTATAAATATGAAAACAAACATTTTACAAAAATAAATTTTCAATTTTCATTTCTCAATTGTGAAAACTCATTATTTTGTAAAAACATGCATGAATATGAATTTGTTAAGAACATGTTTTTGACAAAAAGAGTTTAAACGCATATTGAAACTTTATGAAATATCTTCATAAACATTATAACACATGAATATAAATTAAACTTAGTCAATAAAACAATATCACAAAGTTTTCTCAAATATATATATATACGAAGAAACCAATAAATGTGTGTGTATATGATATTGAGCTTAGAGTATCTAACACACATAATATAAAATCTAAACTAGATTACCCAAGCTTGATCTTGATCTTCATTGTAGCTCAACTTGGTACACATGCGGATGAAGCTTGAACTTGATCTTTAACTTGAATTGTAAGGCTTCAACCGGACATTCCGCCAACCTCCATTGGATATGTCGTTGAAGCGCTATTCCATCCATCCTCCAACTACGTTGTTTATCTAGAATAAATATGAAAACACAAACACTAGACAAACAACATTAGAAGTAAATTGTTTGTTAAACATCATCAAAACAAGAAGGCCAACAGCCCGCACGCGTCAATCAACTCAAAGCGTCCAAACGCGCACAACAGTCAGTTACCACGCGCGCATCATTCAGCTCGTGCGCGTAAATCAGTTCGCGTGCGTCTATCAGCTCGCGCATGTTGTTCAACACGCGCTCATCATTCAGCTCGTGCGCGTCGGTCAATACACGCGCACCAATCAGCATGCTGGCATCAATCAATGCATGTTAATTAACTTGTGCGGAGCGTACAAGTCAACATGACGGGTGAGTAAACGAAACGATGGAAAATACAAGTCCCGGAAAAAACAGAAAACACCAAAGAGCTCTGTAAAACGCCAAAAACACCGTGTCTGTGCGGGTCGGACCACGTCAACCCGCGCCCGCGCGGGTCGGCCAAGTCCGACCCGTGGCGGCGCGGGTCGGACCAGTCCGACACAGTACTCCAAGGCCGTCAAGTGGCCACTCACAGTACGAATGATTGGGCAGGTGTCGAGTTGACCTGAACATTCATAAATGCAGCTCACTTCGGTTGTCCGAGTCAGGAGCCGAACCCGCCGGCATTCGGCGAAGCTGCCCATGCCCACTCGAGTACCGGGAACCCGCTCTCCCACCTCTCTCGGCCTAAAGAGAGAAGACATGGTATTCCAGGCCCGCCGAATGGCCGCTCACGGTACAAGTGATCGGACAAAACGCCAAATCAACCTGCACCCTCATAAATGCGACTTACCTCACTTGTCCAAACGAGAGGCAAGAGCTGCCGATGCTCAGTGGGTTGGTCAGGTCCACTCGAGTACCTGACAGCCGTTGTCACACGTACGAGGAGGGCCGATGCTCAGTGGGTTGGTCAGGTCCACTCGAGTACCTGACAGCCGTTGTCACACGTACGAGGAGGGGACTTCCCATTCCTACATAACGTGATGCAAAACACGGCTCCTCGAAGGACCGATCATGGTACGGGTGAACAGTAGAATATCTCTGAAGCAAGGTATGGTCACATCCCATAATTCAGGGGACAGCAGAACTGTCTCTCTTTCATTTAAGAGCCTCTTCCAACAACCTTTAAAAGGAGGTCGGAAAACTCTGAGAAAATGGATCGAGAACAGAATCGAGGATATCATCGATCAATCAAGACCAAGCTATTTGCATAATCCTTGCATTACAGCACCACTGCCTAGTTCTGAGCCTTGATCGCCGGCGAACTAGCAGATCCGAACTCCATCGACTCGAGCTTCTACTGCGTACTGAAGCTCTCCAGTAACCTCGATCGAACGGTCCAAGGGAAGCAGACTCGACACAAGCATCGAGCGAAGCATCCTGTAGCCACCAAAAGTCCCCACACTAAACAAAGAGGGCATTCCCTCTGCTTCTGTTATAATTTCGATTCATTAGTTTGTAATAAGCTTTCTTATCAATACAAACGAAACTCCCTATTTTCGGGAAATCCAAATTTACACCCTACAGAAGATAGCGACCACAGTGGGAGAAGCTGTTTCATCAAACGAAATGGTGGTGGCTCAATTCGATGAAGTTGCTGTCGGGACGACCGTGGAGTCCCTAGAGATTGAGTTCGACCAAGCCAAGTACGAAGAGTACTTGTCTTCTTCCTCCTCTGGTGGCGATGCGTCCCGTAAACGCCACAGAGTCGTGCGCCGAGGCCGACCTCAAACGGTCAAAGCCTCCGCACCTGAGGGTTCCACCCTAGTCTCATCAGGGGAACCTGCCCCCTCACAATCGATCAAGGCCAAGCTGAAGATCGAGCGCAAGGGGCAAGGGTCTGCCAAATGGGTCACCAAGCGATCCCTGCAGACACCTGTCCCGTAAGAAATGCCGGTTCACTCTGACACAAACTGCATTGCCACAGCCCACGGTGATGCTCTCCTCGCTGGGAGAGCTAGCCAACAGTGACGGGAAACAATCGTCAGACAGGAGGTCCAAACCTTCGTTTCTCACAATGGCCTGAATCATTGTACAGGGCCGAGAAACATTAGGCGAGAAGGCAAGCTGCCCGAGGTCGGGAGGCTCTCCACATCAGGAGCACCGACCGAGGGGGACAGAGCCACCCGCTCAGGAGGACTTCGCTTCTCAGGTCATATCCCTGATGCGAATAACTCACCTCCAACAAGTGAGCCTACCCAGATAGGCGAATCCTCGAAGGCTGGCGAACCTCGCCATAACCCCTTGGCGGATAAACGTGAAAAAGTAGGCGACACTTCACGAACCCGCTCGTTCAAACGAAGGGTTGAAACTCGCCTGCGCGCTGGAGTTCGCCTGAATGCGAGAACTCACCCGTCAAGGTGAGATCGCCTGACTCCAGCACCAAAACGTTCCACCCAACACAAACCAGAGAGCACGTCCAAAGATCTCTCATGCACTCACCCGAGCGACCCTTATGAGGCTGGGGGTTGTCACCAACCGTCCACAGAAGACCTCCGGGAATACTTAACTCGCAAACGCACTATACATGAGGCGAATCCTCAGTGCCACTGCGAGAGGCTCATCCACACGGTCCTCGCCGACTGCCAATGCGTTGGAACGGCGAAACCTTCGGTGTTTGAGAGAGTTTCTCAATAGTCCTCTCGACCAAGGCCCTCCCGTCGAAAGCGTCGTCACCAGAAAGGACGCGCTGCCGATGACCTAGAGCTCTCGTCCGCCACAGTTAACATGACGGACAAGGGGAAGACGGTACTCTCCGACTCGCCAGACTCGGACTCCGTCCTGAGACCTAACTCTCGGTTCGCTCAACACCGAGAAGAGGGTATATACCAGCGCACCCGCAGTCGCAGAGGGGCAAGCATCGGGTTCGATTACTCCACTTTAGTCCCCCCTTCCTGCGGTGAAGACGAGGCTCACTCGGCGGCGGCCACGTCCCAAACCTCACGCTCAAGCCAAGACGCGCGAGCAAGGGTACACATGGTCGAACTCGCCCATGACCAGACGGTCGCCCAGAAGCTCGAAGAGCAACAGTCGACCATAGATTCCCTGAGGGAGATGATGGAACAAGTCTTGAACAAAAAGAAGAAGAAGAAGAGAACCCCGCGCACCGTACCCCGGCGAACAAGGGATAAGGAGTGGGTACCTCCTCATCATCTGGTGACTGAGACGGAAGATAATAGTAATCCGCAATCCGATTACTCTTCCAAGACGTCGATTGGAACGTCGCACACAGGGGGTAGCACCCGCGACAAGAGGTTCGACGAGTTCCAGAATCAACTCAACGCACTCAAACTTCAGCAGAACATGAACAAGCTGGGGGTGGTCCGACCCTACCCTGTCGAATGGGATACGGTCCCCTACCCGGCAAAGTTCAAGCCAATTAGTTTGGTGCAGTTTGACAGCAAGGGTTCGCCCTCGCAACATATTTACTATTTCATGGCGCAGACTGGATTCCTCACAGGGAACGACGCCATTCTCACTCGACTATTCATAGGCACCCTCAAGGGGGTGGCCTTTGAATGGTTCCGCAAACTAGAGCCCGACTCTATCATGGCGTGGGCCGACATTGAAAAGCTCTTCCTCACCCGCTTCTTCGACGACGACACGGAGGTGTCAATGGCTACCCTCCTCGCCAAAAAGCAACGAAAGTCGGAGTCAGTCAACGACTTCGTGAAAAGGTTCCGTAACCGATTAGTCCACTGTCGGGACCAAGTTTCCAAATCCACGCTGATCGAGATGTGCCGCAATAATCTCTTGATCCACATCCTATCCAAAGTAGGCGCAGTGGAAACCCAGACGTGGAAGGAGCTTGTTCGCCAAGGCGAGCAAGTAGAAAACATGATCAAAAGGCTAGAGGCCGAAGAACCGTAGCCCAAGAAGGGAGCTGCAGAACCAGCCGTGCCAAAGAATCCCCCTCGGTCCTGAGGAAAAGGGATCATGGTTGTCGACTCTACCCCGGCACCGAAGGCCGCTCAAAAGCCGAAACCCAGGCAATTTGAACAACGCCCCCCGTGGTAATATGATTTTAAAGAGGATTAGGTGGTGGCGACATTCGACACTCTGCTCAAGAGTGGGTGGATTAAGTTGCCAGAAGCCGCCAAGCCTGAGGAGGCGGACAAAACCAATGACCCAAGTTACTGTGCCTACCACAGATTCCTGGGCCACACCACAACCAAATGCTACGTCCTCAAGGACAAACTCCAAGCCCTCTACGATGCGGGGGTCCTGAAGAAAGAGAAAGTTCAAAAGCAGGTGACCACGAATATGATCACCTTGAGCTTTGGAACAAATCTCCCGGAAGTCCAAGCTCTGGCAGGGATAATTCCCATTCCCAAGGTCGTCTTGAAGATCACCAACGATGACCCTCACAACCAGCGGGAGAAGGGTTTAGCTCCGCAGGTTCTGCCGTCGGGTCAGGTGATGTGGGTCCATCCGGACCTCATCAACGACGAACAGTGGACTACAAAGTCCTCGAAAGGGGCTAAAGGAAAACACTGTAATGTCATCTCCGCCATTCTAGGTGGAGAAAAGACAGCGATGACCACCCTGACCGACTCCGAAGAGGAAGCCACTGTCCTCGCCACGAGAGCAGGGAAGAAATTTGCGAAGGAATATCCCGCGAGAGTGGAGAATCCGGCAGGACCTCCCGCGAGGCCAGCCGCAACAGCCCCTCCCAATCCAGACGGACTAGGCTCAAGCCGCCAGCATTTCCGGTTCAATGTGCTCGCGCAGCTGAAGAGCATCCCCGCGCGAATCACTATGTACGATCTCTTACGGCTATCCAGGCCTACCAGGGAAGCTCTGCAAGAGGCACTGTCTGACTCGGAAGTTTTCTCCACCCACTTCTTGAGGGAAGAGGACTCTGAACAGGAATGTGCAACGTATTGCCAAACGTCCGAGAGACGGGTCCCGCGCATCACCTTCACTCCGGAGGACATGCTCATCAAAAGCACATCTCATGACCGACCATTATACTTCACGGGGTACGTTGGTTCATCGAAGGTAGATCGAATTCAGGTCGACCCAGGGTGTGCGTTGAGTATCGTACCTTTGAAATTGATCAAGCACTTAGGGATACCACCAAAATGCCTATCCTCGACTACGACGACCATCTTTGGCTTCAACGCCACAGGGACTCGGCCGCTCGGCAAAATCCGCCTGAAATGTCGAATAGGCGATATGAAGACGGAGGTGACATGCTAAGTCATCGATGCCGAGCCTTCCTACAACGTGCCCTTAGGACGCCCGTGGATCCATGGCAACCGAATAGTCCCATCCACCCTTCACCAATGCCTGAAGTACGTGGACGATTACGAGCGAGTGAAGACGGTAGTGGCCGATAGACAACCCTTTAAAGGCATCGAAAACTACTTCACGGATTCTCTACTATACTAGGACCCTGACGTGCCGCCAGCGGAGGAGCCGGAGAGCGGCAATGAGGCAGACAGCGAGCCCGAGTACGGCGACAGCCTAATCCTGAACGACTTCGAGTCAATTGTAATCGGTTACGAGAGTCACAATGTAACCAACGCTGTTCAGGCGGAGGAAGTTATCATGAATGAGAAGTCCAACTTTGCTTATTTGTCGTCTTGCTCCACATCCGAGGATGATGCACCCAATAACCTATGGTCAAAACTCTACGTTGATCCCTCCCTGCACTTGCCAGTATGCTCGTCATACGTCGCCAAGGCACAGCCGATCAAGTCATCACAAGCTGTGCTCGTCGTGCCCGCAGGGAATAGGTATCGAAAAGATATCATCTTCGGTCGAATCGATCATCCCCTACGCACGCTATGGGATGAATCTGAAGTCAAGTTGCGAAACGCATGATGAGCGACATGGGGTATGACCTCACTCGTTTGGAGGGTCTGAATTACGGCCGAGGGTACAGAACGGTCATCCGACCCGCCTACGTACCCAAGGGGAAACCCTTAAATTATTTCAACAAGACTCGGAGAGGCTTAGGCTACCCCTCGTCGGATTGGTGTTTTTACGCCAACGAGGATTGGTGTTTTTACGCTGACATCTGACCCGCCTACGTACCTCGTCGGATTGGTGTTTTTACGCCAACGAGGATTCCGACTATGTATGCTCGGGGGATCAATCATCAACAACCTCGGCATGGGACTCGGATGTCAGCATGAGAGATTTGTTCGATAGCCTTACAGTCAACATGGCTACGATAGACCCCGCCGAAATGGCGGAGGATGGACATTACGCCAACGAGGATTCCGACTATGCATGCTCGGGGGATCAATCGTCAAGAACCTCGGCATGGGACTCGGATGTCAGCGTGAGAGATCTAATCGATAGCCTTACAGTCAACATGGCTATGATAGACCCCACCGAAATGGCGGAGGATGGACAAGTTCCACTTTATGACAAGACGTGGGATCGCCATGTTAACGCCCAGTGGAACAGTCGCTTCGAGCAACGTGAACAACCGACCGAAGACAAAATCCTCCAGGTGAACATGGGTAGCGAGGCGAATCCCAAACCCATATTCATCAGCGGCAGTTTGCCTCCCCAGGAAAAAGAGGACCTCATTTCCCTCATACGGGAATACATTGACGTCTTCGCTTGGAATTACGAGGACATGCCCGGTCTGGATCCGCGGGTCGCCATGCATCGCCTCAACATCAGCCCAGACGCCAAACCAGTCAAGCAACAGCAGAGGTGGTTTCGCCCTCAGATCATGGAGGCAATTGAGGCTGAAGTGAAGAAACTAATTGAGTCCAGTTTCATCAGGGAAGAACAACACCCCGACTGGGTGGCCAATATTGTTCCGGTCCTAAAGAAAAATGGTAAAATCCGTATCTACATCGACTTTAGGGACGTTAACACTGCGTGCCCCAAAGACGAATTTCCCCTGCCCATCACGGATGTCATCATTGACAACACGTGCGGATTCGAGAGGATGTTCTTCATGGATGGTTTCTCGTGGTACAATCAAATCAAAATGCACCTCTAGGACGAGAAGCACACTTCATTCAGAACCCCTATGGGGGTATACTGCTACACCGTTATGCCCTTCGGACTCAAAAACGCTGGCGCAACCTACCAACGCGCCATGAGTATGATTTTCCGAGATCATCTGCGGAAGACGGTCGAATGCTATGTAGACGACCTGGTCGTGAAGAGTCGCCATAAGGAGGACCACCTCCAAGACTTGAAGGCGATGTTCGAACTCATGAGGACTCATCAACTCAAGATGAATCCTACCAAGTCATTCTTAGGGATGTCTAGCGGCAAATTCCTCGGTTTCGTCGTCACGACGAGAGGAATCCGGAGCGATCCAGACAAGGTGCGAGCTATTCAAGAGCTTCAACCACCCCGAAATCTTAAAGAGCTAAGAGGCCTTCAAGGACGACTGGCTTACATCCGAAGGTTCATCTCAAATCTCTCGGGCAAATGTCAACCCTTCTCTAAGCTGATGAAGGGCATCTACTACCTGAGCAGAACCTTGCAAGGCGCCGAACAGCGATACCCAATGGTCGAGAAGGAATGCCTAGCCTTAGTGTTCGCCATCCAAAAGATGCGGTACTACCTGGTTGGCCAAATGATCCATGTCATCTCCCGGATGAACCCCATTCGGGTCTTCATGACACAACCTGCAGCGTTAAACTGGCGCCTGGCCAGGTGGGCACTTCTGCTCTCTCAATATGACATCCACTTCATGCCACAAAAATCAGTCAAGGGACAGGCCATCTGTGATCTCATGGCTAGTCACCCACTGGGGGCGAAAACCTACCTATTTGAAGATCTGCCAGATGAACCTCCCGAAGCCAATGTGACTTCATCACCAGAGGGGTGGCAGATGTTCTTCGACGGCGCGTCTCATGCAGGCGCGAGCGGCTCTATCGCTGCAGGAGTGGGGGTAGTCCTCACCTCTCCGCATGGCCACGTGTTACCCCAGCTGTAAGGGGAAGCCACCCAAAGCCACGCGAATTCACTCTTTATCACAACTTGCCTAACCGAGTCTGTAGTCGAATCCGCCAGCAAACCTCAAGCCCACCAACACAGCCAGGTACCTGCTACCCCACGTGCTGAGGTGGGCTTTCCCACTCCTCTCGACCCGAAGGGAGAGGGCACAGTACTCCAAGGCCGTCAAGTGGCCGCTCACAGTACGAATGATTGGACAGGTGTCGAGTCGACCTGAACATTCATAAATGCAGCTCACTTCGGTTGTCCGAGTCAGGAGCCGGACCCGCCGGCATTCGGCGAAGCTGCCCATGCCCACTCGAGTACCGGGAACCCGCTCTCCCACCTCTCTCGGCCTGAAGAGAGAAGACATGGTATTCCAGGCCCGCCGAATGGCCTCTCACTGTACAAGTGATCGGACAAAACGCCAAATCAACCTGCACCCTCATAAATGTGACTTACCTCACTTGTCCAAACGAGAGGCGAGAGCCGCCGATGCTCAGTGGGTTGGTCAGGTCCACTCGAGTACCTGACAGCCGTTGTCACACGTACGAGGAGGGGCCTTCCCATTCCTACATAACGTGATGCAAAACACGGCTCCTCGAAGGACCGCTCATGGTATGGGTGAACAGTAGAATATCTCTAAAGCAACGTATGGTCACATCCCATAATTCAGGGGATAGCAGAACTGTCTCTCTTTCATTTAAGAGCCTCTTCCAACAACCTTTAAAAGGAGGTCGAAAAACTCTAAGAAAATGGATCGAGAATAGAATCGAGGATATCATCGATCAATCGAGACCAAGCTATTTGCATAATCCTTGCATTACAGCACCACTGCCTAGTTCTGAGCCCTGATCACCAGCGAACTAGCAGATCCGAACTCCATCGACTCGAGCTTCTACTGCGTACTGAAGCTCTCCAGCAACCTCGATCGAACGGTCCAAGGGAAGCAGACTCGACACAAGCATCGAGCGAAGCATCCTGTAGCCACCAAAAGTCCCCACACTAAACAAAGAGGGCATTCCCTCCGCTTCTGTTGTAATTTCGATTCATTAGTTTGTAATAAGTTTTCTTATCAATACAAACGAAACTCCCTGTTTTCGAGAAATCCAAATTTACACCCTACAGACCCTTGTTCGGTTTTTGACGGTTTTTCTCGGAATTTGTTCGTTCTTGAGCATCCTAACTATTCTGATATCATCCCCAAACATTGTTAATCAGTTATTAACTGAATATAAGGAGGAATTATTCATTCTCATCCAAAAACCCCCAACCGAAGCCTATAAATACAGGCCTAGGGGCTCCTTTCAGAGTGGGGATTAATTATCAAGACGAGGAGGTGCTGCCGAGTTGGAGAGTAAGGGAGCATGAATTTCAGCAAGGGCTAGCGAGATCCCGGCATAAAGAAAGAGCAATTCGAAGGATCTGAAGCCTGTTCCCGTCCGTTCCTCGAGAATAGGCTTGGTCTTAATCTCGAGAAAAGCTACTGATTTCGCTTGGTCGATTTCAGCGCTTTAAGCAAATATCTCCTTGGTGAGGTAGGAGCTCTGCCGAATTTTCAGCAACCGGATCTGATCAAAGGTGGTCCACGGATAAACCCCGACACTGGCGGAGACACCCACGTAAGCAGGAGACGATAAACGGATCTTGCGTTTATTTTCAAGAGAATTGTATCTTTTATTTTCATTGTGTAAAGGTCTTATAAAAAGACCGATCTTTTTTTGAACTTATTGTAACGATCAAAGTTATAATGAGTTATACAATGAAGAAAATAACTTTCAACGAAAACAAACTGGCGACCACAGTGGGAGCCAACGGTCTCGCTGTCGAGGCCGTCATGTCGCAACCGATGATTAAGATCCTGGTTGAAGAGGTGGTCGAATACGAGTTCGACCAACAGAAATACGAAGAATACCTCTCGTCCTCCTCCTCTAGATCCTCCGCTTCTCGCAAGCGCAGGAAGATCAACGCCCTCGTTGATGCGGTAGCTGAACCTTGCAACGCCCTTTCGGCCTCTAACGAGTCCGGATCTGCAGATCTGAACTCCTCCTCAATCAAGGAGTTGAGTACAGAAGGCGCGCCTACTTTATCGAAGAGAGCTCGCCAAAGGCAGCGCTAACGCATTGCGTGCCAACTTGTTAGGGCTTTGGAGTCAATTGGCCGGATTCGTTATGAGGCGGATCTAAAAATTAGGCAACGCCAAACGTCCTAACAGCGGACAAATACCCCCTCCTCCAAATCACCAACAAGTGAATGGGTACAAGTCAAAAGGACCCGTTTAACTCTTGAAGAGCGGATCAAAAAGCGCCACGCACTGCTTGCGCACGCGCGTATTCTTACGCAAGAGGCCAAAAGGTTACAGAGGGAAGAAGTGGAAAAGAAGCCATAAAAACTACACAAAGTTTGGAGGCCAAAGTCCAAGACGACGGTCGAAAAGATCGAAAAACACGGGTCACTCAAATCCAACCTGTCGAAACACGGGTCACTCGAATCTGACGCTGCCAAATTCACAGGTCATTCCACTCAAATCCGACCCCGTCGAAACAGTGACCAGGTCACTTCCAAATTTGACGACAAGAGCCAATTCGGCATGGTTTTTTTTTTTTCCAAATCGAAATCCGACGCGCGCGCAATATCGTAGGTGCACTTAAATCCGACTGGGCGCGAAGACGCGAGTCCACTGCGAATCGACCCGCAATTCGCAAAGGTCATCGAATGCCGACCCGCCAATTCGTAGGTCACCCAGATCCGACCCTCCAAGCCGCGGGTCATCCAAATCCGATCCTCCAAGCCGCGGGTCACCCAAATCCGACCCTCCGACCCACGGGTCACCCAAATCTCACCCGTGCCAGAGTCAATGCAGAAGATGTTCTGCACCTGTTTCGTCGATCCCTTTGAGTTCCGCATCTCCGGTGGATCCCCGCGACGGCATAGACTTGTCCCGTTTCAAGATGAGGATGGCGGATCACCTGGGTCCTTTACGCAAAGATCGAGGTAAATTTTCGATCGAAGAACGCTTAAGTCCGGTGACTGCACCCCAAGCGACTCGTCGAGCTGGGGGTCGCGCATGCTCTCGCAACAATTTCAAGCCTTCTCATAAAGGGAAAACTCCAGTTTCCACCCGCCTGGGGGTGTGTATCCAAAACCAGGAGCCTGTTGAGATCCTGCGCTCCCAAAAGCGTAGATCTAAACACGTGACTCTTGAGAATGCTAATAAAGCGGTAAATCCCCTAAAAGAAACGTATTCATCTGATAATGATAATGTTATACTAGGGGAGTCGTGTCAACACACGATAGGTTGCGCCGGTCATCTAACCGATGAGTTGTACTATTGGGCTGGGGGTATGAACAAGTCTCGGAAGAGATATACCCGAAAAACAAAGTCTCACTGCCCGTGCACCGAACTTATCAGGGTTGTATTATCAACGTGTAGCTACCCTAAGACTGCTCCGCAGAGGGTCTCGGTATTCGAGAGGATCTCCAACGGAATGGCAAAGTCGAAGCCAAGGCGTTTCCGCAAGAAACAATCGTCCGTTCAAGGTGACGAACTTCCAGAAGTCACAATAAATATGGTTGATAAGGGAAAGTCAATTCGACCTTCTACTTCTGACCCCCTCGGATCGCATCGTCTGACTCGGCTACGCGCGGGGACTATTGGACGTAGGGACTATCAGAGAATGCAGAGAGGATTATCCTCGGATGATGAAGCGTCAGATGCTAACTCTGCAGTCACTTCTGACAATACGGTATCCAGCTCTGGTCAATCCCGCGAAGCATTCATGATCAATACTAAGTAAATAGCCAAAATCATTGAGGATGCTCTAGCCAAGCAGAAGAAAGCATTCAAAACCGAAATGGAAATGACTATGCAGGAGATGAGACAAGAGCATGACCAACAGATCCGAACCTTGTCAAATCAGCTAGGTGAATCTAGTCGTCACAACAATGTTAGCCAAGCAGCTAGCGATTCAGACATGGACGAATACATCAATGCTGATGATCCTCCCGTTGACCACAACGCTAGGGGTGGTTTACTAAAAACGACAACACTGGGGGTGGCCCCATTATTCCTCTTAAGAATCATCCTAGACCCGATCTGAGCGAGGATGAGAAAATGAAAGATCTCAAGAGTAAAATCAATGCTCTAATGTCTACTCGAGAGGTGAAAAGGACCGGCATTCCATGTCCCTACCCAAGAGAGTGGGATTCAATAGCATACCCGGCGAAGTTCAACCTGATTAACTTCACGTCGTTAGACGGGAAAGGTTCGCCCACACAACATCTGATCTACTTCAAGTCCCACTTAGGTATGATATCTGGTAATGAAGCCTTAATGGTTCGGTCATTCATTGGCATCCTTCGTGGGCCCGCCTTCGATTGGTACCGCCGTCTTAAGTCCGAAAGTATTAATAACTGGGAAGACCTGGAGAGCCTATTCGTCGCTCATTTCTTTGATGATGATGCTGAGGTGTCAATCAGGATACTCTTCGATGAGAAGCAAGAAGACGACGAGATGGTCGATGACTTCGTCAAACGCTTTCGAAATAAGGCAATGAACTACCGAGATCCGATCACAGATGACTTCATCCTTCAAACCTGTCACAACAACCTCTCCTTGGACGCGTTGGAAGTTATGGGAGTAGCACCGTCTAATAACTGAAAAGAGTTGAAAGTGCACGGAGAGCAGGCCGAACGCTTCCTCAGAAGGAAGAAAGCCGAAAGAAGGCAACCGACGGCTAACCCTCCGAAATCAAATTTCGCTTCCCGTGGTAATGAAAGAGCACCTTCAGCAGCTGTTGATGCTAACCAGACGTCACAACAGTAACCCCGATAACAGCAGAAGATTTCGGGTTTGAGACTCCAAAAAGAGTACTCCTTCAAGGACGAAGACGTTCCAACCATCTTCGAATCCCTCCTTGAAAACAACAAGATCAAGCTACCACCTATCGTAAATCAGGAGGAAACTGACAACACTGCGGATCCGAAATACTGTGCGTACCACAAGAGGATCCTTCATCCCACCAAGGATTGCTTCGCTCTCAAAAATAGCATCCAAACCTTGGTTGAAGCCTGCGTCATAACGCTGGGATAAGCCAGCTGAGAATGGCAACACTCCGAAGAGTATACGAGTATAAACTGCTTCTTAATACTCCAATAGGTATATGAGTCTAAACTGTTTCCTACTCTTGACGGGAAGTTCCTAGAGAATTTTTACATGTAATATTCTTAAGGATAATCCGATCATGTAACTCAGTATGATGTTAGACCTAGTTTCGCGAATGAAGCTGGGGGTGGATGATTCATGTAACGGGAAGTTCCCGAAAGAATGCTACATGTAATTTTCTTAGGGATAACCCGATTAATACGAACAAAGTGATAAACACTAAACTCCCACTTTGATTTCTGAACACTCTTTTGCTGAGATGAGATTCGATCACTTTATTGGATCAATCTTCCCTCACAAAACTCTCTTTGGTGTTTGACGACTCATAGTCTTCCACCACAAAATCCCCCACCGATCAGACTAATTGACGATGGGACCACTAAAATTCCTTTCGGTTGAATCCAATCAAACTTCTATGCGTTTGTGCACTCAACACTCCCATTGTTAGAGTCCGGACACAGTACTCAAAATTTTAATCTCTTAATCATTGACAATTGTTAAACCCCTCCGTGTTAAGTACTTATCACTTAACACTAGGAATCCCCTTTGAGTGATTTGTACGAATCAACACTTTAACTATGATTTGTACTCCCACTCTCACTGTCTACCTAGTCAAACCTTCCTACAGGTAGGACCACAATCAAAATCCCTTCTCGATTCGTTCAATGAACAAGAGGTCAACAAATCGAGTGATCAAACCTATAAAAATTAGGGTCATCTCACACTCCCACTCTCACTTGGTCAAACCTTCCTATAATTAGGACCAAAACCAAAATCCCCTCTCGATTCCTTCCATGAACGAGAGATTCACTTTCAAACCGAGTGATCAAACCTTCCTACAGTTAGGATCATCGTAAACTCCCGCTTGGTCAAACCTTCCTACAGTAAGGACCAAAACCACAATTCACTCTCGATAAAAGAGAAACCCATCTTTAGTTCGGTAATTAAACCTTCTGACAGTTAGGGTTATCCGAATCTTTTTGATTCTCGGAGTGGAGATCCCACTCTTAGTTTCCTGACAGTTAGGGTTATCCGAATCTTTTTGATTCTCGGAGTGGAGATCCCACTCTTAGTTTCACCTTCCCAGATTCTTGAAGAATCTTTTTGATTCTCGGAGTGGAGATCCCACTCTTAGTTTCACCTTCCCAGATTCTTGAAGTGGAGATCTCACTTTGAGTTTCCTTTTACAACTGGAGATAGAATATAAAATTCTTCCTCTTCAGCTTTGGAAGATAGGATATAAAATTCTTCTTCTCCCGCATCGGGTTCGTCTTTGCCCCAAGAGAATACACCACTTTTTTAAACTCCCAAAATTCGTACTTCACACGCACGGGGAATTTTATCCCAAACCCTGAGCAATGATAAGTCAACACCTAACACGTGTTACCGGTTTAGTCTTTCACCGATTGAAGAAGATACCAGAGTCCAAGTCTGGGGCATTTTATCCCGAAGCCTAAGTAGGGATGAGTCAGTGCTTAACCCGCATTGCTGGGTGATTCGTTCCCGTAAAAACGATCGAGTCTACGTATTCAGTATCATAGCAACAAAAATCCATGCCTTTTATGTACGGGGAATTTTATCCCGAATCTTGAGTAGGGATAAGTCAAGGCCTAACACGCGTTGCCGGTTAGTTCTTAACCGTAGAAAGAACAAAAGCCCACATATTCGACATTGTGGCAGGTTGTTATTCATAACGCCAAAATCCGGGTTTCACACGCACGGGGAATTTTATCTCGAATCCTGAACAGGGATAAGTCAACGCCTAACACGCATTGCCGGTTAGTTCTTAACCGTAAAAAGAACAAAAGCCTACATATTCAACATTATGGCAGGTTGTTATTCATAACGCCAAAATCCGTGCTTCATACGCACGGGGAATTTTATCCCGAATCCTGAGTAGGGATAAGTCAAGGCCTAATACGCATTGCCGGTTAGTTATTAACCGTAGAAAGAACTAAAGCTCACATATTCGACATTGTGGCAAGTTGTTATTCATAACGCCAAAATCCGGGCTTCACACGCACGGGGAATTTTATCCCGAATCCTGAGCAGGGATAAGTCAATGCCTAACACGTGTTGCCGCTTCACACGCACGGGGAATTTTATCCCGAATCCTGAGCAGGGATAAGTCAATGCCTAACACGTGTTGCCGGTTAGTTCTTACCCGAATCCTGAGCAGGGATAAGTCAATGCCTAACACGTGTTGCCGGTTAGTTCTTAACCGTAAAAAAAACAAAAACCCATATATTCAACATTGTGGCAGGTTGTTATTCATAACTCCAAAATCCGTGCTTCACACGCACGGGAAATTTTATCCCAAATTCTGAGCAGGGATAAGTCAAGGCCTAACACGCATTGCCGGTTAGTTCTTAACCGTAGAAAGAACAAAAGCCCACATATTTAACATTGTGGCAGGTTGTTATTCATATCGCCAAAATCCGGGCTTCACACACACGGGGAATTTTATCCCGAATCCTAAGCAGGGATAAGTCAACGCCTAACATGCGTTACCGGTTAGTTCTTAGCCGTAGAAAGAACAAAAGCCTACATATTCGATATTGTGGCATGTTGTTATTCATAACGCCAAAATCCGTGCTTCACACGCAAGGGGAATTTTATCCCAAAGTCTAAGTAGTGATAAGTCAGCGCTTAACACGCGTTACCGGGTAGTCTATTCCCGTAAGAAAGACGAGTCTACGTATTCAATATCATAGCACTAAGAGAATTAACTCTCTTAGCACAACGTCACATGCGGAACGGACTTAAACAATCCACGCGTAAGCCCGATTCAAACGGTAATCGGTAAAGGCATGTCAAATCCGTTGAAGGCTGAGGATTTGCCAAATTTCCTAAGTCTACATCTGATACACGTTGTTGTTTAGTCTTTTCACGGGAGAAAGACGAAGTCTACGTATTCAATATCGTAGCACTAAAAGAGTTAACTCTTTTAGCACAACGTTATGTGCAGAAAGGATTTAAACAATCTGTATGCTAGCCCGGCTCAAATGGTAGTCGGTAAAGGCTTATCAAACTCGTTGATGACTGAGAATTTGCCAAAAATTCTATAAATACGAGTCATTGACGCATCAGCTTTATTAGTTGGTCTCATGACTTGAGCATCCAACAAACTTCAGGATAAGATCCACACATACAGATGAATCAACTTTAACAGTTGGTCCTGTAGCCCTAATATTTCGGACCGTCACGCTCCAACGCCTTAAGAGCTTAAACTATATAAACTCCAGCAAACGTATGAGTATAAACTATGTTAACGCCGGGCAACTCGTTACAGTAAAGGCCGACGCTGGTCGACACATCGACAATTTTGTCAAAATAAGGCAAAGGATGATTCCAGGGAGTTCAATTGCATTCAGATATGAATTTCCGACGAAGATGATTAGTTCAAAGTCAACTGAATGATAAGAGCTAATTTCAAACACTTACGCATCAACTTCAATCCAAGATTGTGATAACGGTCAGATGATAAACGCAGCACCAGAAGAACTTCATCTATTCGACAAAATACTAAATAGACTGAAGGCTGAAGGAGTCAAGAATTAAAGCAGTTCATAGGTCCCTCTATGAGATTAAGGAAAGGGCCTATCCTATCCAGCATTCCAGACTCCCCTATAAAAGAACGAGTCTGAAATTCTTTGGAGGGGGTATCTGTAGGTGTCAAAAACTGCCTATAGGTCCCCGAATACAGCTCAAGACAAAGAGAAGGCGATAAACGTTATTATCCGAGTCGAAGAAGATTATCCGATGCTGAACAAGCGCATGAAGCGAATCGGCGAACCATTGATGACACGATAACGAACCACCACAACGACAAACGCCAAGTGGCCCGCACGTGTCAATCAACTAAAAGCGTCCAAATGCGCCCAACAGTTAGTTAGCACGCTCACATCATTCAGCTCGTGCGCGTCAATCAGTTCGCGTGTGTCTATCAGCTCGCACGCGTTGTTCAACACGCGCGCATCATTCAGCTCGCGTGCGTCGGTCAATACACGCGCGCCAATCAGCACGTTGGCATCAATCAACGCATGTCAATCAACTCGCACGGAGCGTACAAGTCAACACGACAGGTGAGTAAACGAAACGGTGGAAAATACAAGTCCCAGAAAAACCAGAAAACACCAAAGAGCTCAGCAAAACGCCAAAAACACCGCGTCCGCGCGGGTCGGACCGCGTCGACCCACGCCCGCACGAGTTGGCCAAGTCCG
>NC_033797.1:117412230-117422381 GCF_001876935.1 Asparagus officinalis
GGGTCGGACCGTGCCGACCCACGCCCCTCGCGGGTCAGATTCACCCTCACGCGCTGTTTCGACCCTTGTTCGGTTTTTGACGGTTTTTCTCGGGATTTGTTCATTTCTGAGCATCCAAACTGATCTGATATCATCCCCAAATGTTGTTAATTAGTTATTAACTGAATATAAGGAGGAATCATTCATTCTCATCCGAAAACCCCCCAACCGAAGCCTATAAATACAGGCCTAGGGGCTCCTTTCAGAGTGGGGATTAATTATCAAGATGAGGAGGTGCTGCCGAGTTAGAGAGTAAGGGAGCACGAATTTCAGCAAGGGTTAGCGAGATCCCGGTGAATCCCAGCTTAAAGAAGGAGCAATTCGAAGGACCTAAAGCCTGTTCCTGTCTGTTCCTCAAGATTAGGCTTGGTCTTAATCTCGAGAAGAGCTACTGATTTTGCTTGGTCGATTTTAGCGCTTTAAACAAATACCTCCTTGGTGAGGTAGGAGCTCTACCGAATTTTCAGCAACCGGATTTGATCAAAGATGTTCCACGGATAAACTCCGGCACAGGCGGAGAAACCCACGCAAGCAGGAGACGATAAACGGATCTTGCGTTTATTTTCAAGAGAATTGTATCTTTTATTTTCATTGTGTAAAGGTCTTATAAAAAGACCGATCTTTTTTTAAACTTATTGTAATGATCAAAGTTGTAATGAGTTATACAATAAAGAAAACAATTTTCGACAAAAACACTATACGTCTAATGAAGCGAATGGGATATAATTTTAATGAGAAACTGGGTTTAAACTTCAGGAAAGGAAGACGAACACCGATTCGAATGTCTCTTACCTCTGAAGGAAAACCTCCGGATTACTATCAAAAAACTAGAAGAGGTGTGGGCTACGTCACAACTCCTTCTATCTCACAAAATGAAACCAGTAACTATCTGTGTCAGGACCATTCATCTGGGACATCCTCATGGGAATCCGACATCAGTGTCAGACCTTTCTTTAAAAGTTTGACCGTGAACATGGTTTCAACTAGTCATCCAGATACAGATGTAGGGGGTGACGAAGAATTAATTGAATCAACCAATGATCCCTGGATCAAACGCCCTAACATATTGTGGGATATGCTTTTCGAACAGCACCAACCACCCACTGAAGATAAAGTTATCCAAGTCAACATGAGAGATGAATCTGACCCTAAGCCTATCTTCATAGCTGAAAACTTATCACCATCTGAGAAAGAGGACCTTATATCTCTCATCCGAGAATATGTAGATGTCTTCACTTGGAATTATGAGGATATGCCTGGCCTTGATCCAAAAGTAGCCATGCATCGCCTCAATATTGATCCGGACGCAAAACCCGTTAAACAACAACAACGCCGATTTCGTCCAGATGTCATGGAAGCAATTGAGTCAGAAGTTAAAAAGCTTATAGACTCGGGATTCGTTAGAGAGGAATAACACCTAGACTGGGTAGCCAATATTGTCCTAGTTCCCAAGAAGAATGGTAAGGTCTGGATATGTATCGACTTTCATGACCTTAACGTAGCTTGTCCAAAAGACAAGTTCTCTCTTCCCATCACTGATGTCATGATTGACAATACCTGCGGATATGAAAGAATGTCTTTCATGGATGGATTCTCCGGATATAATCAAATCAAGATTTATCCTGAAGACAAAAAGCATACAGCGTTCAGAACACCATTGGGGGTGTATTGCTACACAGTGATGCCCTTCGGCTTAAAAAATACAGGCGCAACTTATCAACGTGCAATGAACACTATCTTCCACGAACATCTACGTAAGAAGATTGAATGCTATGTCGATGATATAGTAGTGAAAAGTCAACACAAAGGTTACCATCTTACAGACCTGAAGACAATGTTTGATATCATGCGAGCACATCAGCTAAATATGAACCCGACAAAATCGTTCCTTTGGGTATCGAGTGGAAAATTCCTAGGATTTATTGTCACGTCCAAGGGAATTTCTCTTGATCCAGAGAAAATTCGTGCTATCCAAGACATGCCACCCCCGAAGAATCTCAAAGAACTTAGGGGTTTGCAAGAAAGATTGGCCTACATCCGGAGATTCATACCCAATCTCTCAGGACACTACCAACCTTTCTCTAAGCTTATGAAGAAAGGAGTGTCCTTTGTTTGGGATGGAGACTGCCAAAGAGCATTCAAGGAGATCAAGAGATATCTCACCTAACCGCCGGTTCTTATGGCCCTAATATTAGGAAAACCATTCCTGTTATACGTAAGAACCATGGACCATTCTCTTGGAGCTTTATTAGCTCAGAACAACGATCAAGGACAAGAGCAAGCCATCTACTACTTACGCAAGACCATGATGGGAGTCGAACACCGGTATAATCTGAAGGATCTGAAATAGATACACTAGAACACTAGAGGGGGGGTGAATAGAGTTCTTTTAAAATTTATGCAAAGTAGATTATAAATTATAAAGAAAAATGGAAATCTCAGAAATTCACAATCACAAACACAAAGTTTTATACTGGTTCCACCAATCCGGTGTACATCCAGTCCCCAAGCAAATCCCGCTTGAGAGTTTCCACTATGATTTTGAATAAACTTATAAAATCAAAAGCAAACCTGACCAATTTGCAAGTCCCTACAAATTGCAACACTAATTGACAAACACCTTACTAATTTGCACACCAATCTCTAAACTAAGAGATTAACACCTCTCACAACTCGAGAGAACTTTTGAAGCAACAATTTCAATTCCTATAATCCTTGATTTGTAGTGTAGTATAGTAGTGGCTTAGAAATGATTCAAACTTCTGTAAATTACCTAAACAATAAGTATTTGAATGATATTCAAAGGCAATTTCAGAAACTTTTGTTTTTCTCAAAATCTGAATATTTTTCACTTGAAAAATGCACAAAGATCAAAGCTTATGGGTATATGAGTATCTGCATTTTTTCTGAACAAATAACCTATTTATAGCCCTTGAAAAGACAAGTTTTTGAACTTTAAAAATGCTTAAAAACGGCTATAAACAGTCATATATTCAGACTTTAAATTCTAGAAAAACTGTATCTGTAGTCGACTACAAGACTGATTAGTCGACTACACTGAGTTTAAACAGACTCTGTGTATTCAACAAATTTCTCAGTAGTCGACTATAAAGTACATTAGTCGACTATACTATAATTTGACAGAAACTTAGAAAATGAATTTTACCTTCAGCAGTCGATATAATGACAATTAGTCGACTATACTGTAAAATAACAGAAACTTATATTTCTGTCATAAACTTGAGTAGTCGACTATTATCCATATTAGTCGATTATACTATAAATTTACAGAAACATATATTTAAGACATAAACATGAGTAGTCGACTACTATTCTAATTAGTCGACTACTAAAAATTAGAAAATGATATAAATTAAATGTTTTGACACTCCAATTTTTAACTATAACTCTAATGGTTAACATAGGGGATTTCTATAATTAACCAACACACTAAGCCTGTGTTAGTGTGTTCTAATATTTATGTGTGTGTGTAAGTAATCAAGGCATGTAACAATACATAAATCTAATATAGATAACCAACCATTTCACCCCCTTTGTTATCAACAAAAAGAAATAAACAATTATGCTAAATATGACATTATTTCTTCAACATGAGCTAATACTTCAAACAAATCATCCAGATTATGAACTTGCCATAAAGACCAAAAGTTCCACAATGTTCATCACCATGATCTATTTAAAATATGTAGCACATATATTAACTATCCAAACAACATCATAGTAAAGTAAACACACAATCAACATACTTGACATTGTAGCAACATAACTAACATATTACATATGTCTTAATAACAACTCACAACTACATAGTTTTTGATACTTAAACAAAAGATAACTAACAAAATAACATAATTGTTTTGAAACTCAACATTAAAAACATCCAAATCTAATATGATGCATGCATAAACTTCTAAGGTGCTGGAGGAGGTTGCTGTCCTTGAAAGTATGCACTAAGCTTTGTGTCCAAGTCATCAAACTTCTTGATTAGCTCTTCTTGATTACTAATGATATAGGAATTTTGAGAATATAGAGCTCTTTGACCAGTTTTAAGTTCAAGAATACGTGCACTAAGTGTGTTGTATTGCACGTCTGAAAAACATGAGGGTTCTGTAGGAAATGGTGGTGGTTGACTAGAAGAAGTTCCTACTTGAGTTGAAGATTGTGGAATATCTTGTGGAATTTCTTCTTGATGTGGATGAGGTTCATCTTGAGGATTTTGTTCTTGAATTTCAAAATTTGTTAACTTCATCCTAGTTAGGGCATTGGAATCAAAGAATTCAATGGAACGGACAACAGAATTTTTAGATTTAAGATCCACATAAAATTTGTCAAAGATTTTTGTTAAAAAAGCACCATATGGAAGAAATCCTCTTGGAATTGTTAGAAGATTATTAAAGTAAACTTCAGCCCAATTAACTTGGATATTTCCCATTATAGCATATAGAGCTTTTGCTAAGTCCAGGGAAATGAAATGGAAACTCCCAGTTTTTGGAAACAAGTTATATGGTAAGATTCGTGCAATAAACCTAGGAATTGGACGAAGTTTGTTTGAGTTATTTAAAGGGTTACCATATCCAGGAAGAAATATATGATTAGATAAAAGATCTGAATCATTCATCCTAACTGACCTAAGAGAGACTCCTTGATAAGGAATATTAAAAAATTTTCCAATTGACTTTGTAGTCAAGTCAATCTCTATTCCTTTAACAAGAGTTTTAAGTTTTTCAGAACCACCAATAGTTCCAACACGTTCTATATTAGTATAGAACAATTGAACAAGAAAAGGATATGTGGGTTTTCTATTTTCAGCAGAGAATAATTTAAGCAATCCCACATTATCAAAATATGATCCAAAGTTCTAGGGAATGAAATCATCAAATTTCACAAATCGTCCTAGAAGAACTTCAAAAGTTGATATTTTGTTAAATTCTTCTAATAAATCAGGACTTTTCAAGTAAATGATGATTTCATCGTTAACAGTAGTTTGGATTTGCTTAGCTTTCTTAGCTCTAGACATGATTAATCAAAGAAATAACAGAAGATTCAAAGATCAATTTGAGAATTTTACCACAAACTGTTGAAACCCTAGATTAGTCGACTAGTACTTGGTGTAGTCGACTACTAAACTTGACAGATTGCAGAAAAATGAAGAACTTGATGAAAATTTGAGAAGAATGAAGATGTCCTAACCTGGAATCGGTGGGTTCTGAAGAGAGGAAGAAGAGGACTTGGTTTTGGGATGAGTTAGTGGGTAGTTTTTAGGTTTTTATTTTTTCTTTTTAAAAGAATAGCATTGTATGGTCCAGATTTGACTGTAAAATAAATGTAAGGTGAAGATTTTTTCTTAGATATGTGGCTAGGATTAATAGATTTAAAAATTTATGGTTGAGATGAATTTTACTTAAATGAAACGGGTATTGAATTTTGGGTTTTGGATTTGTTTTAAGAAAAAATCCAATAAGCTTTAAAATTGTAAAACTGTGAATTCGGTATTAGTGGTCGACTAATAAGAAAAGTAGTCGACTACACTGTAATAGACAAAAAGTTGATTTTTAGTTTTTGACTCAGAGTAGTCGACTATAGATGAAATTAGTCGACTACACTGTAAACGACAGATAGTTGATTTTAAGATTTTAACTTAGAGTAGTCGACTATAGATGAAATTAGTCGACTACACAGTAATTCACAGAAAAACTTATATGCAATACTTGTGCATGTAGTCGACTATAGGTCAAATTAGTCGACTATTAAGGGTATGTATGCATATGTGTTTGTTTTAAAAATTTAATTTAAATCTTCAATTGAACATATACCTAATTCCCTTCTTAATTTTACATAAATTTCTTCTTTTAAGGGTTTTGTAAATATATCTGCTATTTGTTTATCAGTAGGTATAAATTCTAATGAAATGTCACCTTTAAGCACATGATCACGTAAGAAATGATGTTTAATATCAATGTGTTTTGTACGTGAATGTTGAATAGGATTTTTAGATAAATTAATTGCACTAGAATTGTCACACATTATGGATGATATTGGACAATTTATGCCATAATCAGATAATGTTTGTTTCATCCATAAAATTTGAGCACATGCAAGACTTGCAGCAATATATTCAGCTTCAGTTGTTGATAATGATACTGAATTTTATTTTTTACTAAACCAAGATACAAGTGAATGTCCTAAGAAATGACATGTTCTACTTGTACTTTTTCTATCGGATTTACATCCGGCAAAATCAACATCACTATATGAAATTAAATCAAATGAACTATGTTTTGGATAAAAACAAACCATAATTTGTAGTATTTTTAATATATCTAAAAATTCTTTTTACTACTTTAAGATATGATTCTTTAGGATTAGATTGAAATCTAGCACATAAACATACACTAAACATAATATCAGGTCTACTTGCAGTAATGTAAAGAAGTGATCCAATCATACCTCGATAAAGCTTTTGATTAACATTCTTACCATTTTCATCTTTGTCAAGTGATGTAGTGGTGCTCATTGGTGTTGGTTTACTTGATGAATTTTCCAATCTGAATCGTTTGAGTAAATCTTTTGCGTACTTGCTTTGATTGATGAATATTCCTTCTTTCAATTGTTTAATTTGTAGTCCAAGGAAGAAATTCAGTTCACCCATGTGACTCATTTCAAATTCATCCTGCATAGTCTTAGCAAACTCTTGACAAAGATTGTTGTTAGTAGAACCAAAAATAATATCATCTACATATATTTGGATTGGTAAAATATCTTTATTTATTTTCTTAATAAATAATATTGAATCAACTTTTTCAATTTCAAAACCTGAAGTTAAAGAAACTTCTTTAATCTATCATACCATGCACGAGGTGCTAAGCTTTCTTAAGTTTAATAACATGATTTGAAAAACTTTCATGTTCAAAACCTGGAGGTTGTTCTACAAAAACTTCTTCTTTTATAAAACCATTTAGAAATGCACTTTTAACATCCATTTGAAATAATTTAAAATTCATAAAGCATGCACATGCAAGTAAAATTCTAATTGATTCTAAACGAGCAACAGGTGCGTAAGTTTCATCATAATCAATTCCTTCTTCTTGATTATAACCTTGAGCAACTAATCTAGCTTTGTTTCTAACAACTTGACCAAATTCATCTAATTTGTTTCTAAAAATCCATTTTGTTCCAATAATGGATTTATTTTGAGGTATAGGTATAAGATCCCAAACATTATTTCCTAAAAATCCATTTTGTTCCAATAATGGATTTATTTTGAGGTATAGGTATAAGATCCCAAACATTATTTCAAGTAAATTGATTAAGTTCATCTTGCATAGCAATTATCTAAGAATCATCAAAAGTGCTTCTTTTATATTTTTAGGTTTAATAGTTGAAATAAAAGCAGTATGAGCAATCAAATTAAAATGAGATCTAGTAGTTACTTTATCAGAAATATTTCCAATAACTAAATCATGTGGATGATTTTTAACTTCTACAAAATCTTTAGGTAAATAAACTAACACAAGGGGTAAACAATCTAAACAAGATAGTGGATGATATAGATAATGAGCTAATGACAATGGCGATATAAGATATGAACATAAATATGAATGAACGCCAAAGCACACTCAAACAAGCAATATGATCACGGAGTTCGGACCTTCCGTCCTACGTCTCCGCTCCCCACTCCCGGGGAGAAATCCACTAACACAATCCGGTTTGGAAGCCGGAACTTCTTCTACACACTCGGTTTTCTAGCTAACCGAAAACTCTACAACTCACACTCTTGCAATCACACTCTACACCCACTAAGTGTTGGACCTAGCCGTGTCTCCCTCAAGTGCTCGGTTACAACCTCTCCCTAGGCACGTCAACCGACGCCACTCCTCTTGGGACGATCCCCGACTCTCACCACACACTCCTCACTCGGTGTACAAGTGTATTACAAAGTGATTTCACAATTAAGCACAATATAGCAAATGATTGTTCTCTCTAACAAGGTGAGAACTCAATTAGGCTCAACTCAATGTCACACTATCCCACAACCCAATTATATAATGTATGCAAATACAATAAGCTCAATGGTTGTGTGTGCAAACAAAGAGTAAATCAAATCAAACTAAACTCAATATAAAACTAGCTTTAATAGAAATGATAATCAATAAATAATTATAAATAAAAGCTAGACTTGAGTTTAGGAAAACTTCTCTAGATCAAGATGGAGAGATGGAGATATGAAGCCCAAACAAGAAGATGATCTCCTCCACTTGTGAAAACAATCTTCAAACCAAACAAACACTAAAACACACTTAAACCCATGTTCAAAACTCTTTAAACTTGTTTAAAATATTTCTTGAGTCCTCTTAGAAGTATGAGGGCATGGGGTATATATAGGCTCATGAAACAAGTCCAAAAACCAAGAAAAACACCCCCAAAACATTAAAATAAACAAAAAAATAGAACTAGCCATTACTGTAGTAACGGTCGGATGCTACAGTACTTCAGTCGACCGGTACGGTCAACCGAGAGCCATCTGCAAAGCTGAGAAACGTCCAGAGACATTTCCGGTCGACCGGTCCGGTCGACTGGAGTTACTGTAGTAGTGCGCAGATGTTTTGTAAAATCAATTTAAAATAGTAAATGAACTCCAAAAATTATGAAATTTCGTGGGAATGTTCTAGACATGTAGAATAATATGTCAGAGAAAGAATTTCTGAAAATTGTTTTCCCAGTTGAGAGAAATAAATATTTGAACACAATTTTACAGTTTCTGAAAAACTGTTAACATATACAATTTTGTAAAATCAATTAGGCATAGTAAATCAACTCCAAAAATAGTAAACTTTTGAGGGAAGTTTATAAACATGTAGATAAACATGTCAGAGAAAGAATTTTTCAAATATCACTTCCCATTTGTGAAAACTCATCTGTTTTGTAAAACATGCACGAACATGCACGAACGAAAAACATGATTTTGTAAATTCCATTAAACATAACAAATCAATTCCAAACTTGATGAAACTTTGAGAAATATTTGTAAACATGAAAACAAACATGTTAGAAAAAGAATTTCTCAAATTGAATTTCCATTTGTGAAAACTCATGTATTTTGCAAGTATGTCCAAAACATGAAAACCTAAAACCATGCATGTATATATATAACTATATATAAAAAAGAAGTATATGCATGAAGTAAATGAATATATAATTTATAATTCACATGCATATAAACAAGAAGGACTCTACTCACAATATTTCTCCCCCTTTGACAACATCAAAAAGGGGACAAAAAGAATTAATAGAGCGAAAGCTCCCCCTATCAATAAGCATAGGTGAGTATCAAACAAGTATAGGGATTGCTCCCCCTATCAAAAAGCCATATAGGATATAAGAAATAAAAGATCATGGCATAACATGTGAGTAAGCATAAAAAATATGCTAACAATCACTCACATTCAAACAAGATAATGAGAACACATAAATATATCAAGATGAACATATTGTCTCATATCATAAAAGCCAATGTATAACATAGATTTATGAAATCAAAAAAGGAGAAACATGAGAGTCATGTAAAAAGTTTTCAAATGAAAACAAATCAACCAATTGAAATCATAAATCAAAGTTTATATCCAAAAACGATGTTTGATCAATGAAGAAAAATTTTCTTTACATAACTTGATCAAACCACTCATAGAATACATTATAAGACACAAATAGATGATCCATAAGCACAAACACATAAATATCATCATATAAGTGAAAAGGGTTATATAACAAACCTCTCATCAAAATAAAACCAATAATCATGAAAACAAAATAGTTTGACCAATAAAATAAATTGTTTTCATAAAAGTTTAAAATACATTTTTTCAAAACCAAGAAGGAGAAAAATAAAAACACTAAAATTCTTGGTTTAAAAATTATTTTGGCACCCAAACATTCTTGGTGCCGAATTGTTTAGGGACATGACCCCTATCATTAAAGCTCAAAGTCCTAGGGTTATGAACCCTCTTTGACATATATGGTGCACAGGATCGGTCATAGCAATAATTACTCAAATGACCTTTCCGATTGCAATATGTACAATGGAAAGGAAGCAT
>NC_033797.1:117423381-117472020 GCF_001876935.1 Asparagus officinalis
ACCTCCTTCCCCTCGAGTCACTGGGGGTAGTGGAGATGTAACGACTGTAGCTGCATCGACTGGTGGAGTCGGTCGCACAGTCGGCTCAACAGGGTCAGTCTCAGCGAAAGCTCCTGTTAGGCACAAAACAGAAACATCATATTTGCATTGGTCAAAGAATTGGCTAGTCCTATATTTAGTTTGAGAAGAGGCACGCACCTTCAAAATAACCGTTTCCGGGAGTCTGAGGGAGTACAGACTCAGGAAACATATCCTGAGCCGGCTGGCCATCGATCTGAGGAGAATCATACATGAAGTTGAACATAGAAGTGTCCACAGGCAGGCCCTCCCCATCGAAGTCATCAATCGAAAAATCTGACATAAAAAGATATAAGTATGAAGGAAGAGGAAGGAAACTATGGCCAATAAAGACAAGTTACCTCTTGAAGATGTACCTAGGTTCATCGAACTGGGTCCTTCATTAACAGGCTCCCCAACATGGGCGGTCTCTGCAGGCTGTTCTACCTGGTGCGGTGAGTCAGGCTCGCCAGGAGATGCACAATCATCGGGACTCATCTCGCCTTCCTCACGATATCCTGCATAGGATGGGAAAGCATGAGCCTGAAATTCTAAACGATCAAGGGAATGATCTATAGAATAGATATTACCTCCGCCACTAACAGGATCATCGCCAGCCAGATCCATCTCAGATGCTCGCGAACCTGCATGCGACTTGTGGGCTAATCTTTTCCGCCTATCAGCACGGACAGCAATCGAAGGTCTTGCCCGGGTAAAAGGACGGAATTCGTCTTCACTGTTGGTCACTGTCCCTGAAATATCAAATAGTGGTCAGGACTAGCAATTTGAAAATGCAGAGAAAAAGAAAAATAGGTGACTAACCTTGCTCCAAATCTGCCTCGTAATCTTCGGGATCTCCGCCTGAAGCCTCTCCAGCAGAACTAAAGGCCCTGTGACCTTCTGCATCAAGTCGGCGGGTCTTGCCCTGAGCCCTCTGTGACCGAGCACCGTCCCGGATCGCACGAGAATCAATCTGAGAGGCTTCTTCGGCCACCAACTCTTCGATAGGCTTCACAGGGACAGTCTTATTAGCTGCTAGCAACCACTTGCAGCTCAAGAAAGTGAGGTTCAACTGCCGCTCAGTACCCGGGAGACTGAACCTAGCACCAGTGCAACCAGTCACGGTCCACAACCATGCACGAAGACCGTCCACCAGACCTCCATGAGCCCGAAGCTGCTGGCGCGGGTTCCCAACATAAAGCTGGTCATAACCGAACTGGCGGGCGAATCGGCAAGGTAGATACGGCTCTATAAAACACTGATTCCCCACCCGGAAAGTCAGGTAACCCGGCCTAATGTTCACTAGCCAATTAAAGCAGCCCATATCCAAATAAGTCCTATACTCCCTCGGCTTCTCCTCATCAATCAAACACTCGCCGTACCGGCTGGAGAACTGTGGAAAGCAAGTGGAGAATGCCCAGCACTTGTGGACTTGTAGCTGACGCCTGATATCGGGGAATCCTCGGCCCTCCCACTCGCCATTCTCAAGCAGCTGTAGAAAGGGAACAGACTGGTCTATGGCATTCGGTACCGACATCACATCGGAACGATGAAGGACGAACCAAGCCATCAAATAAATATACGGAAGCTCCACCTTAATGGTAGGAATCTGAGTCGGTTTATCATCATCTCTCCGTGTAAAAGCACCAGAAATCTGCCGAAGCCCTCGATGAATGTTAGCAACCATCACCGGAAGAAGCGAAAGTTCCTTCTTGTAGGCAAGCTGAACTGCAGGATAGAGCACTTCCAGTGGCAGAGCGTCACCAGACTGATACGGGACCACACATTTCTTCAACCAGATGGCGAGATAACCGGCAAGGAGAGTCATCGGACGAATCGGTGCGGTCGCATGATATAAGAACGATCTGAATTTAGTCCCTGCAGGAAAGCCACTCTCAGGACTGCTAATGGTATAGGATTGGGCGTTAGTCTTCTTCAGCAGCTCATTAACCTCTGAAGGAGTCAGCGGTGCCAGTTCACAAATAGATTGGCCAGAATGGCTCTCCAGATTCCTGAACAAATATGATGCGAACTGCTTCAGGCTCACATTTGCTTTGGTCCTCTTCGCTAGGGGCTTAGACTGCGCCAAAGCAATGTGATAATGACAAGTGAGGTCCCATAAGGTCTCGTAGCGGTCGGGCATGCGATCCTTCAGCTGACTCAACTCATGGTTGGAGGGAAAGTACTCCTGGTATAACATCTGTCCCATGGGCAAACCAGAAATCTTGTGCATCTCATGTAGAGCCAAGCCCAACTCTCCGTGCCTGGTCAGAAAAGTGTTGGAATCTGGATTATAAAGCTCGCATAGGGCAAAGAAATGCTTCGCGCTTGTAGGCAAGCCATGCATGGTGGCCCGAATGGCTGCATAAAGGCCGCAAGCATGTAACTCCTCGCTCCATCGGCTCAAGACATACTTCGTCATACGAGCCCACCAAAACCTGTCCAAAGAATGGACCCAACCATAGAATCTGTGGCGCGGTGCAGGCATCTCCCGTCCTAAGATAGCGAGGCGATTCCTCAAAGTAGAAGCAGTGGTGAGGAACTCATTGCGAGGCGGAGTATCTAGCCCCAGTACTCCAGGATGTAGTCCAACAATGTGATCTCGACTCGAACCAGGAACTGCCTGATGAGTAATATAGCCGCAGTGAACGCTCTCATGTTCCTTTGTCAAACTCCACGACATCTCCCGCTTCACAGCTTGGCGCCTGAGCTCAGTCAAAGAACGGTGTCGAGGAATCTTCGGCAAATACATATAACGACTGCCAGTCTGGTAAAGCCACTGCTCAGCCTCAATAAATACTGCATCGGGATCCCTGGTAGAGTCTCCAAACAAGAAGTCAGTCTTATGAGGGAAGCACGCCATCAGCCGATGCAGCAGGAAAACGACCTCTTGAGACTCGCGACATAATGGCCTACAAAAGAAATCAAGAGGTCAGATCTAAAAAAAAAATCACATTTTTATCCCCTAAAAGATAAGCTCGAGGCGCCAAATTATAATCCGAACCCTCACCCGTGGTCCCACAAATTCATAAATTGAATAAAGCATAAAAAATGTTGAAATTATGAAGGATATACCTGAGGAAAGGCTCGAGGATCCGACAAAAACTAGATCTTGAAAGGTGCTCGAACCACGCGCTCGAGGGGCTCGAAGGAAACTCTAAATATGGAAGTTTCGAGGGATTTCTCAGTCAAAGATCCGAAGGAAGGTTAGATCTAAGACAAATATCAAATTTTTAGAGAGATCGGATGCTTGAGGGAAGAGAAAAGCAAAAAATAGACAAAAGGGGGGGCCAGCCCTAGGTGGAGGAAAAGAAAAAAAAAGACCCCTTTTTATAGGATGAACCGGGTTGAACCAAACCGAACCGAACCGGACCGGACCGATTTTGAACCAGAATCCAAATTGAAGCCGAACCGAGCATCGAAACGACTTCAAATCGAGCGACGGTTCAGTCCATCATTCACTCACTCCTCTCCCATTTGTTCGGAAGAGTCGGAGGATTTTTTGAGCCGATTTACTGCCTTTTTTGGCTCATTTTAAGCCGGTTCAGCTCATTTAGGCACAAAAACACTCCAATAAGGTATATGAGTATAAACTATTCCCTATTTTTGGTTTGAGAAGTTCCTGGAGAATATGTTTTTATAAATATTCTTAAGGATAACTCAACAACACTACGCCGGACAACGCGTTGCAAATAAAGACTCGACGCCAACAATCGATGTTTAGCTAAAAGATCAGGAATCAACTCCAGGTTTAAAATTCCGACAACGGTCAGACAATAATATCCAAAGTATTCGACAAAGCACCGAATAGCCTAGAAGATTGAAGGAATCAAGAACGGAGATCATTCCAAGGTCCCGTTATACCGACTGAAGGTGGGGACAATCATATCCAAAGTATTCCAGGCTCTCCTATAAAAGAACGAGACTGAAATACTTTGGAGGGGGTATCTGTAGGCATATAAAATTGCTTATAGGTCCCCTAACATAGCTCGGCACAAACCGACGAACCAACGAGGCGACGAGATCGACGAATCGCACGCAAGAGACGGAATGCACCCATACGCGTTCGGAATCAAGCCAAGTGTTAAAGAATCAACGAGTCATCCAACCGGGAACAGACTCGGACGAATCACGATCGAATCAAGATCAGTTTCGGACTCGAACTCAGAAGTGGATTTACTGCCAAATCAGGAATCAGACTTACTGCCAAATCAGATCAACAAATCAGAGTTTCAATCAACCAAATCACGGACAAAACCGGAAAAGCCGGCCACCTATGGGTGGCCGACATTTCTCTGTGCGCGGGCACAGTCTTGAGAGCCTATAAATAGGCCTAGAGGTGTTCATTTTCAAAGGTCAAACTTTCAAGAGCCGAAACTCTGCCAGATTGAAGAGTGAACTCGGAGCTTTGAAGACTTGAAGACTTGCACATTCGGATATGATCCTCGGCGAGCATCCACGTCAGAAAAGGCAGGATTTCGAGAGGAAGAAAGAACAGATCTGAGATCTACACGAGATCACACTCCAGATCTAAGCTTGGTCTTAGATCTCGAGATCCGAGCGATTATTCCCTTGGTGGACTAATCCCTCCCGGCTATTATTCCCTTCGTGGAATAATACCCGTATAATCGTGTAGATCCGACTAGATCTAGATCGCGCGATGGTCCATGGATTAACCCTGGCGTTGGCAAAGAACCCACCAAAGCGAGCGACCGCAAAACAGGAGCTCGCGATTTGTTCACAGAAGGAAAGTTGTAATTTTTATTTTTTTTCTTTGATTTAGTTGTAACCGGATCTATAAAAGACCGGATCTTTGTAATCCAAGATGACAATTATTTCAATGAAGAAAACAGTTTTCCCCGCGAACAATCGAGAACGAACGAGTGAGCCTAGAGCAACAAAAGGCTGACTCCCGCCTCTCTCGCTTGTCTTCGGAGATAACAAAGACCAAGTAAATCATTGCTAATGCGTAGGCCTTGCTAGTCAATTAGGAGAAGACTCACGAGCAGCTGATGAGGGAGTTGGAGGAGTTGGAGTCTCGACGGCAACTGATCGTTGGTTCCATTAAGGAGAAATACCGAGCCCTCAAGGAGGCCAGGCACACTGTCCAAGACTTGGTTTCGCTCTCCGTGGAGGATCTTCTTCGAGAGATTTTAAGGAGGCTCGAGCTTAAGCGTGCTGAGGAGATTCGCGAGGTGGAGTCGCGGTTGCGAGATTTGTAATTTGCTTTTGATTCTGCCATTGTATTCGAATCTCTTTTAATGAATGGAATTATCCTTTTGTTTCTAGTCATTATTTCCCTTGTGCATGCCCCACCTTTTTTTTATTGTTCAACACGGATCCGCACTAGTCAGAGTTTGACTGCAGGGGAATCCTAGTTGCAGGCGGATTCCAGCTGTTGGCGGATTTCAACCGTAGCTTATTCTTTCTGCAGGTGAATTCCATCTGTAGATGGAATTAGGACTGGCTCGAGTTCCAGAGTGGTGTGCGAGCCTGAACGTCTGAACCCCCCCCCCAGATGGGTTCAGACCACACGAGTTCAGATGACTAATTCGCCTCGCGGGCGGGCTCCTCCTTTAGTGGTCCACGTGGATGTGTCGTTTTACGTTAAAGACAGCGTAGTGGGCCTCTTCATTCTCCACGCCCGATCTGGGCCGTTGGTGAGAGATCGTGTCTAGAAATTACCAGATCTTGGCCGCTCATGCGAGATCCCGAATTGTTCGGCCTTACTCTCGACTGTTTGGCTCTGAACGGTCCAATCAAACGGCGGACCATTGTCCAGACCATGAGTATTTAACGCCCCTCCTCCTCTTAAGGGAGATCGCAGCTTTCTTGTTGTCTTCTCTGGAGAAAACTCACACTTCCTCTCGTTGCACTCAGAATGGCGCCAAAGGTGAAGAGAGTTGCTTCGAAGAAAAGAAAGGAGGTGTCCTCTTCAGGTGCCGCCGAGGCCGCTGCCGCCGAAGGTACCTTTTTGTCCAGGTTTTCATGCAGTTCGATTAGAGGGTCGCAAGTCAAGTCGATACCTCTCGCCTTTAACTCCTCGTTGTGTCTTTGTCGTGTTATGCAATTCAGGACAAAGTGCCGACCACTGAAGAGTGTACGACCGAGCCTATTTTGATTTCTAACGACGAATCTGAGGGAATCGCGACTTTCTTCGCCTCAAACCCTGTTCTACCGTCTGGAGCCGAACCTTGTCTCGAGATTCCACCCATTGCGGTGCTCGCTCTGGGTCAAGAGCCTGTTTCCTCAGATTCCTTATCCATACAGGCTCGCGTTAAGGAATTTAAGAACGCTGTGAAGCAGGTAATTTCCCTTGTCAGTCTTAGCATGGGAACCTACGATGACTTCAAACAGTCCTTCCTGGATCATGTGGCCAATCTCAGGCGGCTGGGCGAACTTCGGCTTGCCACATGTTGTGTGCAGAGACTACTTTTTCTAGAGTCACGCCTGACGAGTCTGGAGACCTTGCTGCGAGAAGGTCCGGAAGCTGATGTGGAGCCTTTCTTATCTCGCGCTAGGCGTCGGGAGGCCTGGGAGAAGGAAGTTCGCTCTAGGGAAATAGTAGATTTGGAATCCCTTGTCACCTTCTGGGTGGGTCAACAACGCTCACTGGAAGAACGGATAGGCGACTTCACTTCCACCGTATCCCGTCTGAGGGTCGAGCTGGAGCAGGCGGAGACGACCCTGAGGGGGCTTCAATCTGAGGGTGTAAAGGTTAGCAAGACTGCTGAGGAGGAAACTCGAAGCCTCCAAACATTACGCCAGGAAGACGCTGCCGCCAAGTCAAGCTTTGAAGATCGGGCTCGGAAAGAGGCTGAAGACAAAGGCCCGGGAGGACCACGCGAGAAGGGTATCCACGGTTAAAGCAGAGCTTACATCCTTTAGTTTGTTGGATTAGGCTCTCCGGTCTAAAACCGTGTTTAAGACATTTTGCTTCGTTTTTGCTTTTGACGTTGTGTTATGATTTATTTGATTGTGAATTCATAACTTTGTTTAAATGTACTGTCTTAAGACTGGATGAATATTAGGCTCTTTTGGTTTCCCCAAATGTGTTTGTGCATATACCCCTTCTAATCGTTGTTGCCTTTATCTTTCGGCTTTTATCTTTCCCTGTGAGGCCGTTGCAGGTGGGCCTTTAACCATAGGTGCATTCAAATTATAGCTGGATTCTAAGCACAGGCGAATTCAAACCGCTGATGGATTCTAACTACAAGCGAACTCAAGCCACAGGCGAATTTTAGCCATAGGCGAATTAAGCTGAAGATGGAATTAATGCTGATTTAGGGGTAACCACGTGTCTGATCGCGGTCTCGAGTGCCCGCCAGCTGGACTGACATTGGCACGTCGTCTCGTATGAAAAGGCCGTGTAATAGATGGCTACGCCACCCAATCCGGACTACAGGATGACGGACACATACTTGGTCCGTACGTCATATATTGCCCTCTTTTCTTGTCGGAGGGAGCGCCGCATTGATTGTTTCCTTCTTGTCCAAGATGGCACCGCGAGCGAAGGCGTCTAGTGTGAAGGGGATAGGTGATGATGCCTCTTCTTCGGCCCTCTCGCCTGACCGTGATTCCGAGCCTAAACCCTCGGACTTCGTTCTGGCCCAGTTAGAGGAGTTGGAGGACGCCGTTAAACGAGTGATCTTGCTCGTTGATCAGGGTCGTGGTACTTTCGCGGAGCTGAAGCAGTCCCTCTCAGACCGTTGTTTGTGGAAAATTTGATGTAAAAGAAAATGAAAGAAAAATTGATTTGTATTCTCTCAAAATCGATTACAATTTGGATTCCGATTACAAAAGAGAGGAGAATGAATTTGATTCTCCCCTTTGTTTAAAAACTGGGTTCTTCTTGGTAGTGATGGAATGCCTCCTTCGATTGTTCGCGTCGAATTTGCTCTCCGTTAATGATCCGACCGTCTTTTATCTTGTGGGAACGATGAACTTCTATGGAAAGTTTGATGAATAACTCTTAACGAGTTTTTAGAACTCCGAACGAGTTAGAACTCTGTGAAAAGAGTTGTTAGAACCGAAGATTCGGTTGATGACCAAGCAGATTTTCTATTGTTGAAGGATTCTTTTTGATTTGATCCTCTAAATCTGAGCTAAATCTTCTGTTTTGAGGAATTTGCCTCTGCTATCTCCAGAGAATATCCCAAGCTCCAACCTCCTTGTGCGGTTTAGATACTAAAAATAAAATCCAACCCCTTACTCGGTTGAGTTTGTTGAGGTTTTATAGGTTGATAAGAGGTTGTAACTGTCCTCTAAATCCGCTCCTAAGTGGGCGTGATTTCCTCAGATCGTGGGAAAAACAGTTCTGAAACCGTTCGACTCATATTTGAATGAGTCAAACGCCCAATCTGGCATTCAAATCCCTAACTTCGCGTCTTGGAATTGAGACGCGATGTTGGGTGTTGACTGAATGTCAAGAACGCGAGGGCCGCTCACGTTTTGCTTGTTGCAGCTTAGAAACGCGGGGGTCGCCTGCGTTTCACGAATTGTAACGCGAAGGTGAGTTCCGCGTTTTAGAAGGAGCTAGTTGATTTGTAACTTCTTCTGTAAAGCGTTAAAAGGACCATTGTTTAGTAATCCTCACATTAGCTGTTGTAGGGTGTGAAAGTCGTCAGATTGTAACTTTCACTGTGAAGACTGCTGAATAGAGTTTTCACAAGTTGTCGGAAGTGTCGTTGATTTGTAACTCTTCTCACTCTATGTGAAAAGTCCTCCATTTATAGCTTTCGTTTGTTGGAATGAAAGCTATCCGATTGTAGCTTCCATTGTTGGAATTTGATGGGGATCAGTTATACATTATGACTTTTAGATAGCCTACACAAATATTTGCCCACAACTCTCTACCAAGCAACTCACCAACTAAGTCCAACCTTTTATTTCTAAAATCATTATACTGCTCATCAGCACCTCTAATAGTTGCTAATATAATATTAGTCATGTTGTTGTCACAGCTATCAAGATCAATTATCTCAGATATGAGGCTGTGTTTGCAGCGATTGTAGAGCCGCGGATGCAGTGATTTGGAAATTACTTGTGTTTCGATTGTAAGGACGAATTCTGCTTCTTGATTTGAAGGAATCATTGCCTTGTAATCTCTTCTTGATCCATAGGGAAATCCTTTGATTGTAGCTTTCCTTTGGTAACAAGAAAGTCGTCTGATTGTAACTTTCATTGCTAGAGCTTGATAGGGATCAGCTATCCATTGTGATTTTTAGACAGCCTACAGAACCCCCTCCAAAGTTTTTGAAAGTTCACGGTTGACTGGGATGAATTTTTGGAATACTTTGGATCCCAAAATTTAGTGGATTGATTGTTCACCACGTCTGATTTGAAGATGTCACGCACCTGGTTGTTATAATGTTGAAATTATGTTACCTCAAACCAAACAACATAACTTTTGAGTCTTGATGAAAATGAACTTAGTCGAACAAACTAAATCCCAAGTCATCGTTAGACTCATCGATAGGCTCGCCTTTCTTCTCTTCTTCCTTTGAAGCAGGAGCAGCAGCGTTCTCAGCAGATGCAACAGAGATAACAGCAACAACAAACTTGCTTGGATCCTTTAGATACTCCTTCACCCTCTCAGCTTGTGGGAAGGTATATTCAGTGTCAACCGCAACAGCAAGGATGTTCTTGTAGGCATTGACGAACATGTGAGATGCAGTTGTAAGAGTCGGATAAGAGAGAGCCAAGGACAGCGAAGCAACCATAGAAACACCAGCTGTAAACTTGTCAACGAGGTCATTCTCTGTGAGGTTGAGTACTTCTCGGCTTAAGACATATCTATTGTCATAGACAGAGAGAATCACAAGCCCACATGAGAGGGGCTTAGTCAGGAGGGCAGCCTCAGAGGAATCCACTTTATCTCCTTTCTTGATCAGCTCAACTGGTGGTGATGATTTTAGCAATATCATCATCACTCTTGGTTGGGATGTTAAGCCATTTAGAAGAATGAGTGGCGCATCGGATCATGTCTTCATTTAATCTTCGTTGGGATGTTAAGCTATTCAGAAGAATGAATTATGCGCAGCTCCTGGCTTCATTAATCTTGGTGGGAATGTTAAGCCACTTAGAAGAATGAGTTGTGCGCCAGATCGAGCCAGATGATTTTAACGTTGTTGATTGTAATCTATCTGTACTCATCCAATAGACTCCCTAGTGGAGTCGTCTGTTTCTTCTCGGCTTTGGTCACCTTGATGATCACTGTTAGCTCTTCTTTTATTTATCTGAGGCTGTGCCGTAACCTTGGTAGTCAAGAAGCTGCTATTATAGCGGTCCAAATGCATAGATTGGAACGCGTGGGTAAGATCTGCGTTTGAGAATTAGAACGCGTGTGGGTGAACTCTGCGCTCGAGAGTTTGAACGCGTGGGTGAGCCTCGCATTTGGAAGTTCAATAAACTCGATCGCTGAGATCGAGTTTGGGCGGGATTCTAGCCTAGAATCCCGTTCCAATTTGACAGCTCATAGTTGTCTATAAATAGACAGCTAGGGGTCGAATCAAGAGTCATTCGACTCTTCTTGAAACTTCAACAAAAACTTTCATTCTCATCTCTGGCGACAGCGATTCTCCTTCTCCTTTGACTGAAATCAATGGCGCCCAAGAAGAAGACCGTCTCCCAACCCTCCAAATCCGATGTCACCTTGGCTCAGGGTTCGTCGGCACCTGCGTCGGCCGCGTGTCGCCGCCTCAACTCCCTCTAATCGGTGGTGAGCATGACCTTTTGTGGCCATTAAGCTTGCTACGGCGAGTTCTCATTTTTGAATCAACGAGGAGACTCGTTTCGATAACGCGGAGCTAGACTCTATCGTTTAGTCTTTTTGACATGGGGTTCGATCTCCGCGTCTAAGATTTTTGACGCGAGACTCGATCTCTGCGTCTAAGATTTTCGATGCGAGGCTCGATCTCTGTGTCTAAGATTTTTGACGTGAAGCTTGATCTCCGCGTCTAAGATTTTTTTGACGCGAAGCTCGATCTCCGCGTCTAAGATTTTTGTCACGAGACTTGATCTCCGCGTCTGATTACTTTTGCATTGTCTAACTTTTTTTTTTTGCAGTGTGTCATACCAGCGAGCCTCTCCCTTTTCGCCATCATTTTGGGCACGAAGGTAGTGTGGATCTGAACATGACATTCAACCTACGCCAAGAACTCCCGGTTTTCCAAATTACGGAGAAGAGCCGTGTGGAACTAATCACCCAAGCTTCTCCTGAAACTCTTAGGATATTGGTTATGGACGCTAGACTTGAGAACCTGAGCCGTAAACTGATAGTCAAACCTAGATTCCTCTTCGGGGATTTTGTTGACTTTGAGGCAGGCGTTGCTTATGATGGGGACTACAAATGGCTGAGAAAAGTTGGAGACCGTAATCTTTTCCTGCCCAACATGGAGAGAATGTTCCCCCTATCGTATTTCCAATGCGCCTTTATCCCAAGGCGTATGGATTGGAACCTTGTTAAGGATTAAGATGGAGTTGTTCTTGGCACTTTAACTTTCCAGGGGGTTCGCACGGTGGGTTATAACAGACAGGTGACGGCTTTGAGACCGAGCTTGTTTGCCAAAGAATATCCAATTGGTGAAGTGGCCAGTCCGGCGAATACTTTTATTAAGAAATTTATGACGAGGAAGGGGGAATTTCCTGCGCAAGGATTTAGAACTCCTGGCTGGGTTCATTTTTCAGTGACAGGATGGTGGACTCGGATGACCAACTTTATTCTGAAGGAGTTAGAGGCATCTCTTACTCGAGCTGGCTTGGAGATTCCAGTACGAGCTACTAAGTTCGGGAACGTCCAGAGTCATTTCCATTTCTTCTCTATTTTAGAGAAATACAACCTCGAGACCTGTACCTTCTTCACCCCGGTCAGAGAGTTAGGCTTCGCCCTTCACGAGATGCATGAAATCTCCGGTCTTCTCCTCAGGGATCTGCCATATGAAGAATTTGTTCCAGGATTAACGGAACTTAAAATTTTGAAGAAAACCAGCCCTGAAGTTTACTCCACTCTCTGGAAAGTCATGTGTCACTTCCATATTTGTATGCAGCAGACGGGGGCTCGTGGGGGTGGCATCAAACAAGTATCTTGGGCAGAATATTTATTCTAGAATTTGACAGACAAAGGAGCTCTTGTGACTAGATTGTCCGCAAGCACTTTGGAGGAGGTTCACACCCGAATCGATGCTGCCACTTCCCATTGTACTAACGAGACCAAGGAAGATATTTTCCCGGCTCATACGGAGTTTGAAAGCTTCCACTATCAGGCTTTGATTCCAATTTCTGGCGGGATTCTTGATGCTATGGCTCAAGTGGTGCGTCATCCCTACCAGACCAATTGATGCTCTGGCTGCCGAGGTGATTTACCCAGCTATTCTTTTGGGGCACAGGAAGCCCTTGAATCTTCTTCATGCCATGGTAGGCTGTTTGCAAAGCGGGTTGCGTGAGTTAGCCCTGGACTTTGTGAATGTTATGAAGGTGGAGTCTGGTGGCAATAAGACTCTCAGGACTCCCAATCCCAGAATACCATTGCCTTACACTTATTTGATGGCTTGGTATGTGCTTCATTGTCCTCCTCTGATGAGCGTAGCCTCACCTCCAGGTGACTCATTTATCCCGTTTGTGCATCGACTAGAATCTGCGAAGTGGGAGGGGAATTACATGGTTAGAATTCGCCAAATCTTGTCACGAGACACTAACTATCACATCTTTCGCTACTTTCCCGACTTTGAAGGCGGGATATATGGAGCAGAGTATCAGGACATGGCAGGTCCTAATGGATTCACCCAGTTAAGCGGGGGTGTTTTCCATTGACTTCTCTCCATCAGACCAGGCTACTTGATTTTCAGACAAGGTGGCAAATGTTTCGTCGAGCCCTACCAACCCTATAGGTTTGCTCAACAATTTGGGTATGATCAGCTGTATGTTGGGAACCCTTGACCTCAGCTCTCAGTTGTGAGCAACTTATATGAAGGGGCCAGAGCCTGGTACTATTCCGTGGCAGGTTGTACCAAAGCCATCTTCAGGCTTCCCCACAAAACGCCCAATTCTTACACCTCCATGAGCTTCTGCAACTGGTACTTCGCTGCTTCTCAGACTCCCAATTACAACTTAAATACGTCTTGTCTGAAAGATATTCGACGTATGTATGCTTCAAGGAGGGGATCAAAGACATCCCGCCTGAGAGGGATCGACGAATTTCTATCCATTGAGGACCCTTCCGCTAAACTAGGAGAGGAACAAGCAGCTGAACCTGCTCCAGTGGAGGAACCCCGGGTGAAAGATTCTCCCACAGCAAGGGCAGCTAGGAAGAGAAAACTTTCGGCGGATGAAACTGGTCAATATGATAAGCAGACCCGTCAGAAGCTGATGGTTGGGTCTCCTCCTCCTAAAGGCCAGCAGAAACCAAAGTTGATGGCTGACGCTATCAGAGCTGCTGAAGATGAAGAACAACATGAATCTTCAGTTGCAGGCCTGCCCCATAGAACTGGGCTCCGTTCGCATGGCCCGGCTTTATCGAGTGAAGCTTCTTCTCATCATCCCTCCGAGGATGAAGAGAATGAATTAATGGCCACAGATGCAGAATATGCTCTGATGGCAGACCCTTCTAAAGCTCTTATGTTAGAACCACATGACCATAAAATGAATCTATCACCTCCTCCCTCAGCACTAATGCCATCGGCTGGCGGTTCAGATCTTCGTCCGACAACAGGACTCATGACTAAACCAGCTGCCGGCACAAGTCTTCCCAAATCTTCAGCTATACAGGATGATGAGGAGCAAGTAGATTATGAAGGCTCCTCGATTGGTGATGTAGCTGATGAAGGTAGAGGTGATGAGGATGCTGATGTTGATAACATGCCAGATGACGACGTGGAGGATGAAGAGCATAATTCTATGGATGACATAACCATTTTTGATGATGCTCCCAAGGTCCCATTCGATAAAGTATCTGGTTATACTCCTTTTCACATCTCCGGTAATCCTTGTTATCTTCGAATTCTTCCGCATGTTCTTTCCGTGTTCCGACCCTTTTTTCGTGCAGGTTCACCTCCTCCCGGGACTACTACTACGTCTCCTCCTACAGAGCGTCAACTCACGCAAGTGTCAGCTCCTTTGCAAGAGCAGCATTTGCCTAGCTCATCTACGGTAGTTGCTTCATCGACAACATTGCCCGTGACTACTACTGTGACTCCTCCTCCAGAACAGCAGCTTGTGCAAGTATCAGCTCCTTTGAAAGAGCAACCTTTGCCCAGTTCATCCACGGCAATTGTTTCACTGACAGCATTGATGAGGATTTCACTTGCACCAACAGAGGCTGGACCAAGCACATCTCAGGTGAGGACAATGATGGCTTTGACTTCAAGTCCTTCGTAATTGAATGTTTCAGTTGCTTCCGCGACTTCTACACCCAGATCACTTGTTAGTCCATACTTTGATACGTCTGCTTCCAGGGTCGTCGAGTCGTCTTCCATTGCCTTTTCCAGTCCATCGGATGCTCCTAACTTCCTCCATATTTCCCTGAGTTATTTGAACAGTCTTGTGAGGAAGGTGATAGAAGTTGTCACGGCTGGTCGAGGCCGCTTTGATTCTTTTAGTCTCTCTTAGAAGCAGGCTTAAATGGAGTCAAAAGTATGGGGAATGCCCAATATTTTGAGCGTTGTTCGGAAGCCATTTCTCACTTAGAAGCCCAGCTCAAACACTTAGATGCCCTCAACCATGCAGACATTCAGACACAGATCGTGTCTACTTTTGCTGACTTCCAAGTTGAGGATGTGACTCGTCGTGAAGCAATTGAGCGGGGTCTGGCTGAAAAAGAGCTTCAAGTTACGCACTTGCGAGAGCAGAGCGATCTAAGACAAAAAGAACTGGAGCTCTCTACTGCTTCTCTGGACCTCATTCGTACAAAACTTTTTGAAGCTGAGGCGGAGGTACTGAAATTGAAGGCCCAGCTTTCTCACGAAGAAGCCGTTGTTAATATACTTGGTGCCAAAAATGCGGACACTCTTTTGAATTACCATAAAGAAGCTCAGGCTCTTGAAAGAGCGAAGAAGGAGGCAGCCACTGAAGTAGCACCCACTGAGGATGAGCTGCGGAGGAAGGCTAAAGTCGTTGTATGGGCCACTCATGAGGAGAAGCTCTCTGATGCCAAAGCTCAACTTGCTTCTTTTGACTTGACCTTGTATTATTCTCTTTCTTAAGATTGGCTCTGTATCACTTACTTTTGGTTTCTGAATAAATAAAAATGTGATAGTAGTTTTTTCTTTATTTCTTGCATGTGTCATGTTTTAATCTCGAAGCAACAATTTTTGCTTTAAACACTGAAAGAAGACTATAAATGCCAGAAGCCTAATTTAATTTTGGCGTGAATTTCCTCATAGAGTGAAACTCACAAATTTTCCTAGGGATAATTTAGGAAAGAGTTTAATCCTCTGAGGAAAAAAATTCAAGTATGAGGGTTGGACTGTTAGAATGTTGCGATCGGGACAATTTTGCGGACTTATCACTCTATTGACGAGAATTGATAAGTTAATTTTGTCAGAGGTGTAATTTTTAACGTGACAGGAGAAATATTGCGATCAGGGTAACTTTGAGGACTTATCGCTCTATTGACGAGAATCGATAAGTTGGTTTTATCAGAGTTGTAATTTTTAACATGACAGGAGAAATATTACGATCAGGGCAACTTTGAGGACTTATCGCTCTATTGACGAGAATCGATAAGTTTGACAGGAGAAATATTACGATCAGGGCAACTTTGAGGACTTATCGCTCTATTGACGAGAATCGATAAGTTGGTTTTGTCAGAGGTGTAACTTTGAGGACTTATCGCTCTATTGACGAGAATCGATAAGTTGGTTTTGTCAGAGGTGTGATTTTTAATGTGACATCTGTGAGGAAAGAATATTGTAGCGTCTCACTGGGGAGAACTGCTACGTGTTTTATCATCAGGGTGATGAATTGTATTACTTGTGATTTGGACAAGATTCAGGGAATTTTATCATCTCACTGAAAAGAATTAGGTCAATTGGTTGTTTGATATTCTGCTGAAGAGAATCGACCAATTAACCAGGATTTGGATGATTTTGGAGATTTATCGATCTATTGATGAGAATCGATAAATGGACCTTAATAGAGGAATTGTAGTCATATTGGTAGTGATGATAACTAAATTCAATCTCTGTGGGGTGATGATCATCTGAGGTGTAGTATTAACCCGATGAATATTTAGATTATGTCAAGGAAATACAGAGTTTTAAGAGTACTCTGTTGAAAGAATCCATGAATTTAGGGGATAAGTATCAAGGGTAGATTCTTCATTTGGAAAAGTTGCAACGCTAAGGTGACTCTTGCGTTTGAGGTACTTAAACGTGAGGTTAATAACCTTCATAATGCTGGTCTGAGCCTAGCGTTTGAACGCGGGTGTGAACTCCGCGTTGAGATTAAAGTCTTAACTGACTTTATCTAAAAACACAAAAGATTGTGTTTTAAAAGATAAAATGGTTGGGATTCTCCTGGAATCTCGTGCCATCTAAACAGCTTGACGGTTGTTATAAATAGACCTGAGTGGTCATGTCAAGAGTCATTTGACTCTTTATATTTTTGGCTATTTTCAAGAACGAGAACTCTCGTTTGATTTCGACGAGAACTTCGACGAACTCCGTCTCCTTTGATCAACGATGCTTTCTCCGATCGATTATGTCGATGGCGCCGCGAAGAGTGGGTTCTAGATCCAAGAAAGTCACTGGGGCGACTTCCAAAACATCGTCGGCTGAGGGATTTGAATTTTTAATGGCAGTACAGCTTCACAGTCATATACTAAAGAGAATGGCGTAGCTCTTGTAGGGGTCCTCACCGTTGTACGGTAGGCCCACAAACATTCGCCGAGTCTTTCGTCCCAATCACGTCAGCTCTTAGAAACAAACTTTTTGAGAAGTTTCACAATGGTTTTGTTAAAAGCTTCTGCAAGACCATTCGCTGGCGGATAATACGCCGTAGATGCGACACTTTGGATTCTAAACTTATCACAAAATCTTTGAAACCCAAAGCTAACAAATTGTGTCCCGTTGTCGTGAACTATTCGTCTCGGGACCCCAAAACGGTAAATGATGTGATGTTTGATGAATTTAATCACAGTCGACGTCTTGACTTCTTTCAACGGGATTGCCTCTACCCATTTGGAGAAGTAATCGGTTATAGCTAAAATGAACCGGTGACCTTTGAAAGTCGGAGGAGAGTGTAGGCTGTCTAAAAATCACAATGGATAGCTGAGTCTCCATCGAACACTGATGATGGAAGTTACAATCTGAAGACTTCCAGAAGGCTACAATTCGAAGATTTTCACATGTCAAAGAGTTAAAGCAAAGATTACAAAATGACAGTCTTTAGCAATACTCTGACAGAAAGGATTACAAATCGACGATCTCTTCAAACCAAGACGTGGAAGTCCTCCCCGCGTACCATCATCAAGACACTACACCGATTCAATCACCTACGCCGCTATAAACACGAATGCAGCTTCTTATGTGAGATGATTGATCTTGATGGCTGCGACAACAACATGACTAATATTATATTAGCAACCATTAGAGGTGCTGATGAGCAGTGTAATGATATTCGACACACTCAGTGGAGATCATGACCTGCAGTTGATAGAGCGTTATTGAGATGCCTCAATTGTCACAAATGGCCTGAATAAGACCTTCTTTACTGGTCTTTGGTGTCATCCATATATAAAGACAGAGAAATCTAAATACTACAACAATCAACAGCTCGAACGCAGCTCCAATCGCTGCCAAGCACAGCTCGAACGCAGCTCCATCGCTGCCCAACGCAGCTCCATCGCTGCCCAACGCAGCTTATCAATCGCTGCCCAACGCAGCTCCAATCGCTGCCAAGCACAGCTCGAACGCAGCTCCAATCGCTGCCAAGCACAGCTCGAACGCAGCTCCAATCGCTGCCAAGCACAGCTCGAACGCAGCTCCAATCGCTGCCAAGCACAGCTCGAACGCAGCTCCATCGCTGCCCAACGCAGCTTATCAATCGCTGCCCAACGCAGCTTATCAACCGCTGCCCAACGCAGCTTATCAACCGCTGCCCAACGCAGCTTATCAACCGCTGCCCAACGCAGCTTATCAACCGCTGCCGACGCAACTCATCCATCACTGCCCAACGCAGCCCGTCTTCTCTGACGAAGAAGTGGTGGCGCAATCCGACGTTCACCTCACTGGAACAACCGTAGAAACCTTGGTCGTGGAGTTTGACCAAGTGAAATATGAAGAGGCCCTCTCTTCCGGATCGCTTAGCCCTAAAGCTAGGCGAGGTGCTTGCAAGAGCTCTAAAGAGGTCTTAATTACTGTTGAGACGCCAAAGAAAGCCCTCTTCTTTGGCCAAAGCCTCAAGCTTGCTCTACAAGCCAAGGAGCCCACGCCTATGTCGACACATCGTGTACTTGGTTGTAAAAGGCCTATGACAGAGGAAGGCACAATCAACGCCGATGACGCTGCTGTTAAGGCTTTGAAACAAGCCAAGAAAAACGCCGCTCGACGACGAAGAAGGTCTATCCGACGAGCACACCTCCGAGAAAATCAATCCCAAGACCAAGATTGCGTTTCCAAAGATCTGCACAAGCATTGCGTCCATACTCCAGAACGCACACTTCGAGGTAATGAATCCAATTACAAACCTCGGGTGATTCAACTTAAACGCGACCCTCAGTGGTGCGTTGTCCAATCAAAGCACAGCCCTGTTAAGGGAAAACAAGCACCTCAAGAGTGCGTCCAAACAAAACAAGACCCTAAAGGGAAGGGGTCTGTTCCGTCAACTAAACGCAGGCCAAGGCCAAGTGTTTATAAATCAAAACGCAACCCTCGCACCTCGATTCCCGAATGCGATAGGGTCCGTCAAGTTCAACAAGAACCAATTCCGCCCATCCAAGGACAGGAGGTTTCATCCCCGATGAAGAATTGTCCTCGGGTCTCTGATTTGCGAGAGTTACTCTCCAGGGAAAAACCAATGCAATGAGCAGCTCATTCATGTCATTGTGAGCGGCTTATTTCAACAGTCCTCTTCGAATGTCGTTGTTGTAGGCCTGAGTCTCGCAGGTCTGTATTCGACAGACTATCTGACGTCGCAAGACCTACCAAACGACGACGTCAAAAGAAGAAAGTTTCTGAAGCTGAATACCCTCAGGTTACCATCAACATGACCAGTAGAGGAAAATCCTCGTGTCCCAGTTCCGATGAATCAGAAAGAAGCCATTCCCCGACCGTTCGAGAAATTTGCGACGAGTTCGAAGGGGTATATCGACATACCCGGTCACGGACTGGAGCTATCCGCCCGGTTAATTACCAAAGGTTAGCCCAAGGGATTACGACAAGTGATGAACATTCGGCAATAGCTGAATCTCAATCTTCAAGCTCTGTTGGAGCACAAAAAGTTTCTGTTTACATGACGACGAATCCCGAGGACATAGCTAAAAGAGTGGATGAACATCATACCATGCTCCAGGCACAACAGGAGACACTTCTCCAATTGAAGGATATGTTCGTCCAATTTCTCGCTGAAAAAGGGCAAAAACCCGAGTCTTCCCGGAGGACTACGTCAAAAGGAAAGCAGAAGGTGCACGAACACTCAGATCGTGAGACTCACAACTTAGATTCTTCTTCTGACAATGAGAAGGAGATGGAAAAAGAACTGTATCCTCAGTCAACCAAAGTAGACGAGCTAGAAGCCCGCCTTAACGCAATGGCCAACAGGAGCGAGCTTCGCGAGGAAGGAGTGATACGACCCTACCCTGCAGAATGGGATACGGCTCCCTACCCACCAAAGTTTAAGGCTCCAACGCTACAACCTTTCGACGGTACAGGGTCACCAAATCAGCATATCTACTACTTCAAGTCTCAAACAGGAGATGTGGTAGCCAATGATGCCATCCTGACACGCTTGTTCATCGGTACTCTCAAAGGAGTAGCCTTTGAATGGTTTATGAAACTGCCTGCTGGATCTATCCAGAAGTGGGTAGATTTGGAAAGGCTTTTCTTGGCCAGATTCTTCGAAGATGACACAGAGGTTTCGGTTCCTACTCTTCTCGCCACAAAGCAAAAGAAGGGAGAATCTATTAAAGCCTATGTGGAAAGGTTCCGTAGCATGGCATTGCGATGCCCATCAGGTATGACCCAATCAACTCTAGTTGAAACTTGCAGGCACAACCTGCAGACTCAGCTCCTCGCCCAGATGGGAGTAGCAGAATGTCGCTCTTGGAGACAACTAGTTTCACAAGGGGAGCAAGCTGAAGAGATTGTCGCTCAGATAAAAGCTGAAGAAGAGCCACAACCCAAACCGCAGCAACAACGCAATCAGAACAATGCCCAGCGGTCTAAGGGAAAAGAGACTCTAGCAGCTGACTACACGCAAGTACCACCGCCCACTAAGCAAGGCAAGACGCCCAATCAACAAAGAGCACCCAAGCAGTATTCGTTCAAAGAAGAGCATGTGGACACTCTGTTCCAACTACTTCGGAAGAACAATAAATTGCAGCTTCCTGAAATCAGAAAACCAGATGAAGCAGGGAAGGTAGATGACCCCAATTACTGTCGCTATCACAGGTTCTTGGGACATCCTACCAGAAAATGCTATGTGTTCAAGGACATCTTGCAAAATTTGGTGAATGCTAATGTACTTACTCTGAAGCCGGAGCAGAAGACTGTATCTACTAACTTGATTGCGGTCCAATTCGGTGATTTTCCCCCTGTAGCTGCTACAGACGGTGTCATCCCAGTCCGTAAAGGGGAGATGCACCTGAAAAACACCGACTTACACAATCAGAAGGACAGGGGGTTGGTACCCCTCACAATTTCCAAAGGAGAAATCATGTGGGTCCACCCTGATCTAGTGGAGGACCAACAGTGGACGAATACCTGGTCCAAGAAGAAAGGAGGCAAGGCTAAGTCTTCTAACATGATTAGCCCCTCCGTTACTGAGAATGATGACCACCTCAAAACCCTTACAGATTCAGAAGAGGAGAGGATTGCCCTGGCAGCATATCCGGGAGATCACCCTGGCACTCGGTCTGGAAAGACTTACTTGAAAGACTACGGCCAGAATGCTCAAGAAGTCGAGGAACAGCCCCAAGACGCTGGGGGTTCTGTCCCGAAAAAGCCGGCTGATAAAGGGAAACAAAAAGAACTCCGTTTCAACAGGAATCATTGCTAGGACGACCATGGATACATGCAAACCGCATTGTCCCGTCTACCCTACATCAGGTCATGAAATATGCTAATGATGAAGGGGAAGTTCGAACCCTGATTGCAGAAAAATACCCTTTCCGAGGAGTGGAGAACTTTCATACTGATTCCGTTTTCTACTCAGAATCACAAGAAGAAGACGTGGATAGCGGTAATGAGGCAGATGTCGAACCAGATCTAGAAGGGAATTGTCCGTGGGAGTTAAACTTTGATGTAATTGGGTCAGTCAAGAACAATAACAATGTACCGAGTGAGGGCGAGTGGTGCATTAATGAAGATTTTATTTTGGCGTACTTGTCTGATGAACCCATTAAAGTTGGACAAATAGTAAATGATCATGATGCAGGTACCCACTCATGGCACGCATTATGTACAGAGGCATGTCTAACACTCCCAATCAAGTCATCCTTCGCTTCCGATGAAGAGGTGGAAGACGCACAAAAGGCTTTCTACAAAGTCCCGTCCAAAAGGAAAGGGCAGAAGCCGATCCAGTTCGGCAGAGTCAAACCCGAACAACTTAAGCGAGGAAGTTCAGAGGAAGACGATGGAGTTCCTCAGTTTCATTATCACGAACCCAATTCCATCCAATTGATGAAACGAATGGGGTATAATTTTAATGAAAAACAGGGTCTGAACTTCGGGAAAGGCAGACGAACCCCAGTCCGAATGTCTCTAGCCCCTGAAGGAAAACCTCAGGATTATTACCACAAAACCAGAAGTGGTTTAGGTTATGTCACAACTCCTCCTGCCTCAGAAAATGAAATCAGTAATTATCTGCGTCAGGATCACTCATCCGGAACTTCTTCTTGGGAATCTGACGTCAGCGTCGGACCCTTCTTTAAGAGTTTGACTGTGAACATGGCTTCAACTAGTCACCCCGATGAAGATGCAGGGGGTGACGAAGAGTTAATTGAGTCGACCAACGATCCTTGGATCAAACGTCTTAACATCTTGTGGGATATGCGATTCGAACAACGCGAATCACCCACTGAAGATAAAGTGATCCAGGTCAACATGGGAGATGAATCTGATCCCAAGCCTATCTTTATAGCTGAAGACCTATCATCATCCGAGAAGGAAGACCTTATATCTCTCATCCGAGAATATATAGATGTCTTCGCTTGGAATTATGAAGATATGCCTGGTCTTGACCCGAAGGTGGCCATGCACCGTCTCAACATCGATCCGGATGTAAAACCCGTTAAACAACAACAACGCAGGTTTCGTCCAGAGATCATGGAATCAATTGAGTCAGAAGTTAAAAAGCTTATAGACTCAGGTTTTGTTAGGGAAGAACAACACCCTGACTGGGTGGCCAACATTGTTCCAGTTCCCAAGAAGAACGGTAAGGTCCGGATATGCATTGATTTCCGCGACCTCAATGCCGCCTGTCCGAAAGACGAATTCCCACTCCCCATCACGGATGTTATGATTGACAACACTTGCGGGTATGAAAGGATGTCTTTCATGGATGGATTCTCTGGGTACAATCAGATAAAGATGCACCCGGACGACGAAAAACACACTGCTTTTAGAACACCACTGGGGGTGTATTGCTATACAGTGATGCCCTTCGGATTGAAAAATGCAGGTGCGACTTATCAACGTGCAATGAACACGATCTTTCACGAACACTTACGAAAAAAGATTGAGTGCTACGTTGATGACATAGCGGTAAAGAGCCAATGCAAAGACGATCATCTTGCAGATCTGAAGACAATGTTCGAAATCATGCGAGCACATCAGCTGAAGATGAATCCAACAAAATCATTCCTCGGAGTTTCAAGTGGAAAATTCCTGGGATTTATCGTTACCTCCAAGGGAATCTCTCTTGACCCAGAAAAAGTGTGTGCCATCCAAGACATGCCACCTCCGAAGAATCTCAAAGAGCTCAGAGGTTTGCAAGGCAGATTGGCCTACATTCGAAGATTTATATCAAATCTGTCAGGGCGCTGCCAACCTTTCTCTAAGCTTATGAAGAAAGGAATATCCTTTGTTTGGGATGCGGAATGTCAAAGAGCATTCGAGGAGATTAAGGAGTATCTTACTCAACCGCCGGTTCTTGTAGCCCCAATATCAGGAAAGCCATTCCTGTTGTACGTAAGGGCCATGGAACATTCTCTCGGAGCTTTGTTGGCCCAAAATAATGATCAGGGTCAAGAGCAAGCCATCTATTACCTAAGCAGGACTATGATGGGAGCCGAGCACCGATACAATCCAGTTGAAAAAGAATGTCTTGCTTTGGTATTCGCGGTTCAAAAGATGCGACATTACCTAGTTGGGCAAACAATTCATGTCATTTCTAAAGTGAATCCCTTAAGAGTTCTGATGACCAAACCATCATCTCTAAATTGCCGGCTTGCAAAATGGGCCATCCTCCTGTCACAATATGATATGCAATTCATGCCGCAAAAGGCAGTCAAGGGTCAAGCATTGGCAGACTTCTTAGCCGACCATCCCGTGTCGGGAACATCTAAGTTGTATGAGGAATTGCCTGATGAAGTTGCTGAAACTTGCGTTACTCAAGAAATCGCGCAAGTGTGGAAGTTGTTCTTCAACGGAGCATCCAGAGCGAATCCTCATGGAGCAATCACTGCAGGAGTGGGGGTGGTACTCGTCTCCTCGAATGGTCACATAATACCAAGAGGATTTTCCCTAATCAAACCCTGCACCAACAATGTAGCTGAATATAATGCCCTATTGTTAGGAATGCAATTTGCGGAAGAACTTAATGTTCAGCGCCTTGAAGCTTACGGTGACTCCCAGCTCATCGTTAATCAAATCCGGGGAGAATACGAAGTACGCCATGAAGATTTGATCCCGTACTACTTCGCAGTGCTAGAGCAAGCTAAGAAGTTCGAGGGTTTCTTTAATGAGTACATCCCGCGAGCTCAGAATGCTTATGCAGATGCATTAGGCTCTTTGGCAACCTCATTAGCATTACCCCCAGGGGCTGAGACTACTATCTCAGTCGCAGGACGCGAGTTATACTATTTTAAGATTCCTACAGAGGAAAGCTCAAATGAGACATCGATAGGAGAAGTCTGCACAACCTCGATGAAATTAGAAGCTAGAGATTGGCGATTCCCGTACATCAATTATGCTATATACAGAATTTTGCCCGATGACCACAAGGAAGCGGCCACTATCAAACGAAAGGCCCTCCAATTCTATTACGATGCAGTTTCTCAAACCCTGTATCGTAGATCACATGATGGAATTTTGCTTCGATGTCTCTCCCGGAAGGAGGCAAAAGAAGCTCTTAAGGAAGCTCATGACGGAATGTGCGGAGCTCATCAGCCTGGAGCTAAGTTAGGCGATCGTCTTCGACGAATTGGTTATTATTGGCCGAAGATGTTCGCAGACGCGGTGGACTACGCCAGACATTGCCACGAATGCCAAATTCATGGCGATTTTATCCACCAAGCGCCGGGTAATCTACATCCTACATCTGCAACTTGGCCATTTGAAATGTGGGGCATGGATATTGTGGGACCAATCTCTCCTCCAACTTCTAAAGGACACCGGTTCATTTTGGCCGTAACCGATTATTTCTCTAAGTGGGCAGAGGCAATCCCGCTAAAAGAAGTCAAGACAAAGAACGTGATCAAGTTCATTAAACATCATGTCGTATATCGCTTTGGAGTCCCGAGACGAATAGTTCACGACAACGGGACACAATTCGTTAGCTTTGGATTTCAGAGATTCTGTGATAAATTTCGCATCCAAAGTGTCGCATCCACGGCATATTATCCGCCGGCAAACGGCCTTGCAGAGGCTTTTAACAAAACTATCGTGAAGCTCCTCAAAAAGTTCGTGTCCAAGAGCCGACGCGATTGGGACGAAAGACTCGGTGAATGTTTGTGGGCCTACCGTACAACAGTAAGGACCCCTACAAGAGCTACGCCGTTTTCTTTGGTATACGGCTGTGAGGCCGTACTGCCATTAGAAATCCAAATTCCTTCATTAAGAGTCGCTATCGCAACCGGATTGACAGATGAAGAGAAACACGAGCGACGTCTGCAAGAGCTTGAAGCCTTAGACGACAAACGACTTCAGGCTCAACAACAGATCGAACTATATCAAGCCCGTATTTCTAAAGCCTACAACAAAAAGGTTAAGGAACGGATTTTCAAGAAAGGCGATTTGGTTCTGGCTAATCGACGACCCATGGTAATGACCCACAAAACCAAGGGGAAGTTCAATCCCAAATGGGAAGGACCCTTTGTTGTTGAGACAGTCTATTCCAACGGAGCTTATCGTCTCATCAACAAGAAAGGCGACAGACTTATGATGCCGATTAATGGAAAATTTCTCAAGCAATACTACCCGTAAGCTACAAGCTTCTTGAGCTTAACTGGGGGTTGCTCATCAAATGTCTGTCTGAACAAATAAGTTCTTCTACTTTGTATGTCGTCAAGTTAACACTACACCTCTGACGATTTAAAGTTCATTTTAATAAAAGAATTTTTCAAAGTCTTTCAGATAGCTATCAGCATAATCTGTTTCGAGAAAAGATCTCAATTTTGATTACATTCAGCTCTCCTGAACGCAAGTCCTATGGCTACACTCAAAACATGTCTACAGCTGCGTTTCAAGACCTACAGCTGCAGAACCTGATGCTGCGTTCTCCGACGACACAACATCTAGCATAGGGCAAGCTCGAGAGGTGTGCATGGCCAACACTAAACAGATAGCCAAAATCATTGAAGAGGCCCTGGCTAAGCAGAAGGAAATCTTCAAGTTTGAAATGGAGATGGCTATGCAAGAGATGAGACAAATGCACGACCAACGCTTTGTCGAACCAGCTAGTTGAGTCCAGCCATCGCACCCAGAACGCCGCAGTTGACAGCGATCCGGAGGTGGTCGAAATCGTCATGGCCGACGCACCGCCCAAGAATACTGGGGGTGGCCCCACTAAAAATAACAACACTGGGGGTGGACCCACCAGTAATGACAACACTGGGGGTGGCCGTATGATTCCTCTCGAAACTTATCCAAAACAGGATATGGGTGAGGCCAAAAAGATAAAGGAGCTCGAAAGAAAAATCGAAGCCCTGATGTCTGTTCGGGAAGTGAAGAAGAACGGCATTCCGTGTCCTTACCCGAAAGAGTGGGATTCGATCCCGTATCCGGCGAAGTTCAACCTGATCAACTTCACGCCGTTCAACGGAAAGGGTTCCCCCACTCAGCATCTGATCTACTTCAAGTCCCACTTGGGGGTGATCTCTGGCAACGGACCCTTGATGGTTCGGTCATTCGTTGGCACCCTTCGCGGGCCCGCCTTCGATTGGTACCGGCGTCTCAAGCCCGGAAGCATCAACAGCTGGGAGGACTTGGAAAGCACGTTTCTCGCCTATTTCTTCAATGATGACACCGAGGTGTCGATCAGGACACTCTTCGACGAGAAACAAAAAGGCGGAGAGTCGGTGGATTCCTTCATCAAACGCTTCCGCAATCAGGCAATGAACTGCAGGGATCCCGTCACGGAGGAATTCCTCTTGCAGACTTGTCAGAACAACTTGTCCATTAACATCTTGGACGTGATGGGAATAGAGCCGCTCAATACCTGGAAAGAGTTGAAGGCTCGAGGAGAACAGGCTGAACGCTTCATCAGAAGGCGGAAGGTCGAGAGAAGCCAACCGATGGTTAATCCTCTGGATTCGGATCTCGTACCTCATGATGAAGGGGACACACCTGCAACTGTTATTGACGATAATCAAACGTCGCAACAGCAGTCCTGGGAACAGCAAGAGAATTCGGACGAGGAGCTCCAAAACGAGTACTCGTTCAAAGACGAAGACGTTCCAGCTATCTTCGAGACCCTTCTCGAAAACAACAAAATCAAACTCCCGCCCATCACGCATCAAGAGGAAGATGGCGATTCTGCGGATCCAACGTACTGCGAGTACCACAGAAGGATCCTCCACCCCACCAAGGAATGCTTTGCTCTCAAGCGGCCTACTCCAAAGAGTACAAGAGTATAAACTGTTTCTCGACACTCCGACGAGTATACGAGTATAAACTGCTTCTCAATACTCCGATAAGTATAAGAGTATAAACTGCTTCTTGATCCTCCGACCGGTATAAGAGGTTAAACTGCTCCTTGACACTCCGACAAGTATATGAGTATAAACTGCTCCTTGACACTCCGACGAGTATACGAGTATAAACTGCTTCTCAAAACTCCGACGAGTATAAGAGTATAAACTGTTCCTCAAAACTCCGAATAGTATATGAGTATAAACTGCTTCTTAAAACTCCGATAAGTATAAGAGTATAAACTGCTTCTCATCACTCCGAAGAGTATATGAGTATAAACTGTTTCTCAATCCTCCTACCGGTATAAGAGGTTAAACTGCTCCCTGATACTCCAATAGGTATATGAGTCTAAACTATTTCCTATCATTGACGGGAAGTTCCTGAAGGATATTACGCTAATACTCTTAAGGATAACCCGGTCAGATAACAAAGTTAGACCCAGTTCCAAGAGAGAAGCTGGGGGTGGATAATCCAATGCATCGGGAAGTTCCCGGAAGAATACCACATGGGTATTCTTAGGGATAACCCAATCATTGTGGAATTGGTGAATAAGAAATTCACGTTCGAACTCTGAAGGTCAGAATATCTCTTCTTATTCTCTAACTCTTATGAGTTATTTTTGTGAGAGGAGATCCAATCTTCTGGTAGGTTAACCTTTCCTCACCAAACCATCCGCTGATCAAATCAAACGACAGTGGATCCACCAACATTCCCATCTGCCAGTCATTGGCGTTTCTCAGACTCAACGTGCTAGGTCCTAAACGCCTAACATTAAAGTCCCCCTTTGAGTGGTAATATGGGTTGGCACTTTCTTTGCTACCCGTATTCCACTCTCTTTGCTTTCTGGTCAAACCTATAAAAGTTAGGACCAAAGCCAAAATCCCCTCTCGATTCCTCCAATGAACGAGAGGTCCACTTTCAAATCGAGTTAGGGTCATCTCAAACTCCTGCTGGGTCAAACCTATAAAAGTTAGGGCCAAAGCCAAGATCTCCTCTCGATTCCCCCAATGAACGAGATGTCCACTTCCAAATCGGGTAATCAAACCTTCCGACAGTTAGGGTTATCCGAATTGTTACGATTCTCGGAGTGGAGATCCCACTCTTAGTTTCATCCTTCCGGATTCTGGGGGTGGAGATCCCACCTCGAGTTTCCTTTCCAGCTGTAGATAGAATATAAAATTCTTCCTCTTCAGCACCGGGAGATAGAATATAAAATTCTTCCTCTCCTCGGACCTTTCCGATGCTCGGAGTGGAGAACCCACTCCCAGTTCATCATTCCGGATTCTGGGGGTGGGGGATCCCACCTCAAGTTCCCTTTCCGGCCGAAGATAGAATATAAAATTCTTCCTCTTCAGCACCGGGAGATAGAATATAAAATTCTTCCTCTCCCGTTTCTCAATCTGTCTTTGCTTTTAGAAAAGACACGATTGTCAAATCCGGGCACTCGATGCACGGGGAATTTTATCCCGAAGCCTGAGTAGGGATAAGTCAACGCCTAACACGCGTTGCCGGGTAGTCTATTCCCGTGAGAAAGACGAAGTCTATGTATTCAAAATCATAGCATTAAGTCTAAGGGAAGTAATTCTCTTAGCACAACGTTACATGTGAAACGGGTTTTAATAATTCACATGCTAGCCCGATTCAAACGGTAATCGGTAAAGGCACATCAAACCCGTTGATGGCTGGGGGTTTGCCAAAAATCCCAAAGCCTATGTCTAACACACATGGCCGGTTAGTCTTTGACCGTAAAAAGGACAAAAGACCACATATTCAACATTGTGGCAGGTTGTTATTAATAACACCATAATCCGTGCCTCACACGCACGGGGAATTTTATCCTGAATCCTAAGTAAGGATAAGTCAGCGCCTAACACGCGTTGCCGGGTAGTCTATTCCCGTGAGAAAGACGAAGTCTACGTATTCAATATCGTAGCACTAAAAGGGTTAACTCTTTTAGCTTAAACGTCACATAGGAGCGGACTTAAACAATCCGCATGCTAGCCCGACTCAAACGGTAGTCGGTAAAGGCTAATCAAATCCGTTGAAGGCTGGGGATTAGCCAAAAATCCTAAAGTCAACGCCTAACACGCGTCGCCGGGTAGTCTATTCCCGTGAGAAAGACGAAGTCTACGTATTCAATATCGTAGCACTAAGAGCGTTAACTCTCTTAGCACAACGTCACATGCGGAACGGACTTAAACAATCCGCATGCTAGCCCGACTCAAACGGTAGTCGGTAAAGGCTAATCAAATCCGTTGATGGCTGAGGATTTGCCAAAAATTCTATAACTGCGAGTCATTGACGCATCAACTCCCCTAATTGGTCTCGTGACTTGAGCACCCAACAAATTCGGGACAAAATCCACACATGCAGATGAATCAACTTTAACAGTTGGTCCTGCAACCCCAACATTCGGGACCGCGATGCTCCAATACCTTAAGAGCTTAAACTGTGTATACTCCAGCAAACGTACGAGTATAAACCGTGTTAATGGCAATCCGTAAACCCTAGGGTCAACGCCGGTCAACGCGTAACCCTAGGTCAACGCCAGTCAACGTGTTGCGACAGAAGTCAACGTTTGACGATTCAAAACCCTAAGGGTCCACGCCGGTCAACGCGTAACCCTAGGTCAACCCCACTCAACGGGTTGCGTGCAAAGTCAACGTTTGACGATTCGAAACCCTAAGGGTCAACGCCGGTCAACGCGTAACCCTAGGTCAACGCCAGTCAACACGTTGCAACAAAAGTCAACATTTGACAATCCGAAACCCTAAGGGTTCACGCCGGTCAACGCGTACCTTAGGTCAACGCCGGTCAACGCGTTGCGACAAAAAGTCAACACACCGTAGTCCGGAACCCTAAGCCAGCACAATGTGGCGGAAGTAGTTCAAAGTCAACTCGATGACACAAGCTAAGCTCAATCCATCAGCTGCAAACTCGAGACTCCGACGACGGCCAGACGATAAACGCAGCGCCGGAAGAACCTCGACTATTCGTCAAAGCATCGAATAGATCGAAAATCGAAGGAGCCAAGAGTTGAAGCCAACCACAGGTCCTGATGCCGACTGAAGGCTAGACCAATCACATCCAAAGTATTCCAGCCTCTTCTATAAAAGAAACGAGTCCGGAACACTTTGGAGGGGGTATCTGTAGGCATCGAAAATTGCCTATAGGTCTCCACAAACGGTTCAGTGTTAACGAGCGACAATGAACGCCATCATCCGATCCACATGAGCCTAATCAACGTCGACGAATGACTGAAGTGAATCGACGAGCTACATGAGAGGATAGGATTTCGGAACAACGAAGACCCGCACCCGGCACTGTTCACAAAAAAGGACAACGCCCCTCGTGCCTCGACCACTCTACAGATAATCCAACCACCAGAGCGGATCGAACTCTTCGTCAAGCATCCAACGCACCCGGAATCACTCAAATCCGAGTTCGAACGAAGAATATACAGGGGAACCAACAAAACACCTCAAATGGAGTCTCGGCAAGCTCGAAGAAGATGACACAGAAGTCTCGGTCCCTACCCTTCTTGCCACAAAGCAAAAGAAGGGAGAATCTATTAAGGCTTATGTGGAGAGGTTCCGTAGCATGGCATTGCGATGCCCATCAGGTATGACTCAATCAACTCTAGTTGAAACTTGCAGGCACAACCTACAGACTCAGCTCCTCTCTCAGATGGGAGTAGAAGAATGTCGCTCCTGGAGACAACTAGTTTCGCAAGGAGAACAAGCTGAAGAAATTGTCGCCCGGATCAAAGCTGAAGAAGAGCCACAACCCAAACCGCAGCAACAACGCAATCAGAACAATGCCCAGCGGTCTAAGGGAAAAGAGACTCTAGCAGCTGACTACACGCAAGTACCACCGCCCACTAAGCAAGGCAAGACGCCCAATCAACAAAGAGCACCCAAGCAGTATTCGTTCAAAGAAGAGCATGTGGACACTCTGGTTTGAAAGGAGTTGCATTTATTTTGTTTTCATTGTGTATCGGTCTTATAAAAAGACTATCTTTTTATTTCATTGTAACGATCAAAGTTGTAATGAATGCAGCAATGAATACAGCGACTTTTTCCGCAAACACTCCTCCTCCAGATCCGCCTCTCCGAACAAGCGCATAAAGGTAAATTCTTCCAGAAATGTTCGCAGGACCTTCGGCTCGAAGATCCAAGACCCCGTTGCCGCCGCTGCACTTGCACCACGTGACGTCCCCGCGTCGTCCAACGTGGTCGAGATCGCAGATTCAGACTTCTCCTCCGCCGAGGAGATGGCTACTCAAGGTGCTCCAACATTGTCAAAGAGAGCACGCCAAAGACGGCGTCAACGCCTTGCTCGTCAGCTGGCCAAGGCTTTGGAGCCGATGGATGGGATCCGCTATAGTGTGGATCTAAAATCCAAACAACGCCAAGATCAACAATGGCGAACAACCAACCCCTCCTCCAAAGCAGAAACGAACAAATGGGTTCGTGTCAAATGAACCCGTTCTACTCTCGAGGAACGAATCCAGAAGCTCCGCGCCTTGCGTGCGCATGCCCGGACCCTTATGCGAAAAGCACAAGAAACGCAAAGGGGAAAGGCAGTTAAGGGATCGCCGAAATCCAAACGAGTTTGGGTGCCAAAGGCCAAATCAGCGCCTAAGGCAAAAGCAGGCGACGTTGCTCTCCGGCCTTCATCGACTTCAGATCCCGAACCTCCCGTGCAAAGGACCAAGAGCCCGTTAAGGTTTCACCCTCACAAAGGAGTGATTCCAAACGTGCGACTCTTGCGGAGGCCAACAAGGCAATGTTTACTCAGAAGAAGACGCGTCGGACAGACGAACGCGTTATACCTGAGAACCCATGTGAGCAGCCGATAGGTTACTCCGACGGCAACGTCGATGAGTTGTACTATCAGGCTGGGGGTGCGAATGAATCTCGAAAGAGAAACACCCGGGAAGCGGATTCTCACTGTCCGTGTACCAAATTTATCAGGGCAGTATTATCAGCCTGTAGCTGCCCCAAGACCGCTCCACAGAGGGTCTCGATATTCGAGAGAATCTCCAATGAAACGACGAAGCCCAAATCAGGGCGTTTCCACCAAAGAGGATCGGTTGCTCGAGATGATGAATTCCCAGAAGTTACCATCAACATGGTCAACAAGGGAAAATCTCCAATTGTTTCAAGTGGTTCCTACCCTAATTTCTCTCTAGGAAGCAGAGTCAATTCGAGAATAGCTCAGCTTCAGCTAGGAGCCGTCGGATATAACGACGACCATGGGATCCATGAAGAAGTCCATTCCGAAGATGAACTCTCAGATTCTTATTCCGCTCTCGCCTCCGACGATACAACGTCTAGCATAGGGCAAGCTCGAGAAGTGTTCATGGTCAACACCGAGCAGATAGCCAAAATCATTGAAGAGGCCCTGGCTAAGCAGAAGGAAATCTTCAAGTTTGAAATGGAAATGGCTATGCAAGAGATGAGACAAATGCACGACCAACAAATCCGAGCTTTGTCAAACCAGCTAGTTGAATCCAGCCGTCGCACCCAGAACGCCGCAGTTGACAGCGATCCGGAAGTGGACGAAATCATCATGGCCGACGCACCACCCAAAAAGACTGGGAGTGGCCCCACTAAAAATAACGATGCTGGGGGTGGACCCACCAGTGATGATAACACTGGGAGTGGCCGTATTATTCCTCTCGAAAATTATCCAAAACAGGATACAGATGAGGCCGAAAAGATGAAGGATCTCGAAAGAAAAATTGACGCCCTGATGTCTGCTCGAGAGGTGAAGAAGACCGGCATTCCGTGTCCTTACCCGAAAGAGTGGGATTCGATCTCGTATCCAGTTCAACCTGATCAACTTCACGCCGTTCGATGGGAAGGGCTCGCCCACTCAGCATCTAATCTACTTCAAGTCCCACTTGGGGGTGATCTCTGGCAACGAGCCTTTGATGGTTCGGTCATTCGTTGGCACCCTTCGCGGGCCTGCTTTCGATTGGTACCGTCGTCTCAAGCCCGGAAGCATCAACAGCTGGGAGGAACTGGAAAGCATGTTCCTCGCTCATTTCTTCGATGATGACACCGAAGTGTCGCTCAGGACACTCTTCGATGAGAAACAAAGAGACGGAGAGTCGATGGATACCTTCATCAAACGCTTCCGCAATCGGGCAATGAACTGCAAGGATCCCGTCACGGAGGAGTTCATCTTGCAGACTTGTCATAACAATTTATCCATTAACATCTTAGATGTGATGGGAGTAGAGCCGCTCAATACCTGGAAAGAGTTGAAGGTACACGGAGAACAGGCCGAACGCTTCCTCAGAAGGAGGAAGGTCGAGAGAAACCAACTGATGGTTAACCCTCTGAATTCGAGTCTCGTACCTCATGATGAAGAGAAGGCTCCTACAACAGTTATTGACGTTAATCAAACGCCACAACAGCCGCTCCGAAGACAGCAGAAGACTTCGGATCGAAAGGCCCAGGAAGAGTACTCGTTCAAGGACGAAGACATTCCCGCCATCTTCGAGTCTCTTCTCGAAAACAACAAAATCAAGCTCCCGCCCATCACGAATCAGGAGGAAGCTGACGATTCTGCGGATCCGAAGTACTACGCGTACCACAGGAGGATTCTCCATCCCACTAAGGCTTGCTTTACTTTAAAGAATAGCATCCAAACCTTGGTTGAAGCCGGCGTTATAACGCTAGGGTAAGCCAATTGATAACGGCAAAACCCCGACAAGTATAAGAGTATAAACTGCTTCTTGAAACTCCAAAGAGTATACGAGTATAAACTGCTTCTCAATCCTCCAACCGGTATAAGAGGTTAAACTGCTCCCTGATATTCTGACAGAGTATACGAGTATAAACTGCTTCTCAAGACTCCGAAGAGTATACGAGTATAAACTGCTTCTCAATCCTCCAACAGGTGCATGAGGTTAAATTGCTTCCTACATACTCCAATAGGTATATGAGTCTAAACTGTTTCCCACTTTTGACGGGAAGTTCCTAGAGAATATTACGCTAATATTCTTAAGGATAACCCGGTCAGGTAACTGAGAATAATATCCGAACCAGTTCCGCAAAGGAAGCTGGGGGTGGACGATTTATGTAACGGGAAGTTTCCGAAAGAATGTTAATACTCTTAGGGATCGCCCGATTAATATGAACAAAGTGATGAACACTAAGTCCCCTACCGATCAGACTAATTGACGGTGGGACCACCAAATTCTATCAAATTCAAACTTCCGCTATGTTCGTGCACTCAAAACTTTCATAGTTAGAGTCCGGATATAATCTGATCAAACCTTCATACAGTTAGGACCACAACCAAAATCCCCTCTCGATTCCCCCCAATGAACGAGAGGTTCACAAATCGAGCGATCAAACCTTCCTACAGTTAGGATTGCCTCAAACCCCACTGTGATTTGTATGAGTCAACACTCTCGTTGTGATTTGTACTCCTACTCTCACTGCCTGCTTGGTCAAACCTTCCTACAGTTAGGACCAAAATTAAAATCCCCTCTCGATTCCCCCAATGAACGAGAGGTCCACTTTCAAATCGAGTGATCAAACCTTCCGACAGTTAGGGTCATCTCAAACTCCTGCTTGGTCAAACCTTCCTACAGTTAGGACCAAAACCAAAATCCCCTCTCGATTCCTCCCACGAACGAGAGGTCCACTTTCAAATCGAGTGATCAAACCTTCCGACAGTTAAGGTCATCTCAAACTCCTGCTTGGTCAAACCTTCCTACAGTTAGGACCAAAACCACAATTCATTCTCGATAAACGAGAAATTTATCTTTAATTCGGTAATCAAACCTTCCGACAGTTAGGGTTATCCGAATCTTTCCGATTCTCGGAGTGGAGATCCCACTCTCAGTTTTACCTTTCCGGATTCTGGGGGTGGAGATCCCACCTCGAGTTTCCTTTCCAGCTGTAGATAGAATATAAAATTCTTCCTCTTCAGCACCGGGAGATAGAATATAAAATTCTTCCTCTCCCATTTCGGGTTCGTCTTTGCCCCAAGAGAAGACACAACCTTTTTCAAATCCCAAAATCTGTGCCTCACAGGTACAGGGAATTTTATCCCGAATCCTAAGTAGGGATAAGTCAACGCCTAACACGCGTTGCCGGGTAGTCTATTCCCGTGAGAAAGACGAAGCCTATGTATTCAACATCATAGCACAAAGTCTAAGAGAATTCACTCTCTTAGCACAACGTCACATGTGGAACGGATTTAGACAATCCGCATGTAAGCCCGATTCAAACGGTAGTCGGTAAGAGCACGTCAAATCCGTTGAAGGCTGAGGATTTGCCAAAAATCCTAAGTCAACGTCTAACGGTAGTCGGTAAAAGCACGTCAAATCCGTTGAAGGCTGGGGATTTGCCAAAAATCCTAAGTCAACATCTCACACACGTTGCCAGGTAGTCTATTCCCGTGAGAAAGATGAAGTCTACGTATTCAATATCGTAGCACTAAAAGGGTTAACTCTTTTAGCTTAACGTCACATGTGGAACGGACTTAAACAATCCGCATGCTAGCCCGACTCAAACGGTAGTCGGTAAAGGCTCATCAAACCCGTTGATGGTTGAGAATTTGCCAAAAATTCTACAAATGCGAGTCATTGACGCACCAGCTCTACTAGTTGGTCTCGTGACTTGAGCATCCAACAAATTCAGGGTAAAATCTGCACATGCAGATGAATCAGCTTTAACAGTTGGTCCTGCAGCCCTAACATTCGGGACCGCGATGCTCCAATACCTTAAGAGCTTAAACTGTGTATACTCCAGCAAACGTACGAGTATAAACTGTGTTAATGGTGATTCGAAACCCTAAGGGTCAACGCCGGTCAACGCATAACCCTAGGTCAACGCCAGTCAACGCGTTGCAACAAAAGTCAACGTTTGACGATTCGAAACCCTAGGGTCAGCGCCGGTCAACGCGTAACCCTAGGTCAACGCCAGTCAACGCGTTGCGACAAAAGTCAACGCTTGAGGATTCAAAATCCACACCCAATCAACGTTCGACGATTCGAAACCCTAAGGGTCAACGCCGGTCAACGCCGGTCAACGCGTAACCCTAGGTCAATGCCAGTCAACGCGTTGCGACAAAAGTCAACGTTTGAGGATTCAAAATCCACACCAATCAACGTTCAACGATCCGAAACCCTAAGGGTCAACGCCGGTCAACGCGTAACCCTAGGTCAACGCCAGTCAACGCGTTGCGACAGAAGTCAACGTCCGAGGATTTAAAGTCCACACTAATCAACGTTCGACGGTCCAAAACCCTAGGGTCAACGCCGGTCAACGCGTAACCCTAGGTCAACGCCGGTCAACGCGTTGCGACGAAAAGTCAACACGCGGTGGTCCGAAACCCTAAGCCAGCACAATGTGACGGAGGTAGTTCAAATTCAACTCATTGACACAAGCCAAACTCAATTCATCAGCTGCAGACTCGAGACTCCGACGACGGCCAAGCGATAAACGCAGTGCCGGAAGAACTTCGGCTATTCGTCAAAGCATCGAATAGACTGAAAATCGAAGGAGCCAAGAGTTGAAGCTAACTACAGGTCCTTACGCCGACTGAAGGCTAGACCAATCACATCCAAAGTATTCCAGCCTCTTCTATAAAAGAAACGAGTCAGGAACACTTGATCAGGAAGATGCCAAGAGAGTCAATGATCCAAAATACTGCGCATTTCATAGAGCGGTCTGTAGGCATCGAAAATTGCCTATAGGTCTCCACGAACGGTTCAGTGTTAAAGAGCAACGATGAACGCCACTATCCGATCCACAGGAGTCCAATTGACGTTGACGAATGACTGAAGTGAATCGACGAGCTATGTGAGCGGATAGGATTTCGGAACAACGAAGACCCGGACCAATCGGGAACCCGGCGGTGTTCACAAAAAGGACAACGCCCTTCGTGCCTCGACCACTCTACAGATAATCCAACCACCGAAGCGGATCGAACTCTTCGTCAAGCATCCAACGCACCTGGAATCACTTAAATCCGAGTCCGGACGAAGAATCTACAGGGAAAACTACCGAATCAACTTAAACGGAGTCTCGGGAGGTCGAAACACCCCGGGGGTGTCTAGGAAAAGCCTAGACACCCCAGGGGTGCAAGCCGAGACACCCTAGGGTGTCTCGACTTGGCCGAGACACCCTTGGGGTGTCTAGGCCCCCTAGAGCCCTCATTCACCTATAAATACCCCCCCTTGCTCTTTGTTTGAAAGAAGAGGATTTTTGGAGAGCCTTGGCGAAGCCCTGCTGCAGTGAAGAGTGTTCGTGCACTTCAACCGAGGAAGAGAGGTCCACATCAGAGCCTTCATCACCCGTCCGATCCTTAGTATTAGCCCTTGGCGTTAATACTAAGAAGAGCTCATATCTCGCTTTAGCCGAGATAGACGCTTCAAAGCTTCTAGATCTCACGCGGATCGACGAAGCTCTGTCTGATTCTTTCGGAACAGATCTGATTGCCCGGTGGTCCACGGATATCAACGTCCCCATCACTGGCCAAAGACCCACGCAAGCAAGAGACCGCAAAACAGGATCTTGCGTTTGTTTGAAGGGAGTTGTAATCTTTCTTTTTGTTTTCATTGTGTAAGAGTCTTATAAAAAGGCTATCTTTTTGTTTCGTTGTAACGATTGAAGTTGTAATGAATGCAGCAATGAATACAACAACTTTTTCCGCAAACACGGTGCACCATCCTACCAAGGTGTGCTATGCTTTTAAGGACAAGATCCAAGCTCTAATCGATGTCGGGGTCATCACAATGAAGCAGCCGAAGGAGAAGAGATTGGGAGCAAATGCAGTATCGATTAGCTTCGGTTCTGTTCCCTTAAACTGGTTCCAGCATGAACCAGTAATATTCAAGATCCGGGTGAATGAAGAGATCGAATACGAGTTCGATCAGCAAAAGTTCGAAGAGGACCTCTCTTCCTCCTTGTAGGCATCGAAAATTGCCTATAGGTCTCCACAAACGGTTCAGTGTTAACGAGCGACAATGAACGCCATTATCCGATCCACATGAGCCTAATCAACGTCGACGAACGACTGAAGTGAATCGACGAGCTACATGAGAGGATAGGATTTCGGAACAACGAAGACCCGCACCCGGCACTGTTCACAAAAAAGGACAATGCCCCTCGTGCCTCGACCACTCTACAGATAATCCAACCACGAGCTTCGGCTATTCCAGGGAAAGATGACGAAGAAATTCCCGCCTTCCCGCTTTCTGAAGATGAACAGGAGGCCTTTATAACCCGAAGTGGGAATGAGTATCACTACAAGTACCCTGATGCTTCCGAGCAATTAGGCACCAAAACCGCTAACTCTTCGTCAAGCATCCAACGCACCCGGAATCACTCAAATCCGAGTTCGAACGAAGAATCTACGGGGGAAAATGATCAAATACACCTACGGACGTCTCAGAGTTCCGAAACACCCCCAGCGGTGTCTCAGAAATTCTGAGACACCCCAGGGGTGTCTCGGAATTTCCGAGACACCCTAGGGTGTCTCGGAAAATCTGAGACACCCCAGGGGTGTCTCGGAAAAGCCGAGACACCCCAAGGGTGTCTCGGCCTGGCCGAGACACCAGGGGGTGTCTAGGCCCCCTATTGCAATCTTGCGGCGCATCATTTTCCATGCATCTCTTTTACCAAAGAAGACATGCAGACGAAGAACTCAAAGCATGATCGGCCTTTGTATTTCACAGGGCACATTGGCTCCAGCATGGTCAACCGGATCCAAGTTGATCCGGGTTCTGCTGTTAGCATCATGCCATTCCGATTGATGCATCATCTCGGAATCCCGACGAGCAAACTAGCTTCCACTGGCACTACGATTTACGGATTCAACACCAGCGGGTCCAGACCCTTGGGGCAGATTCGAATCAAATGCCAGATCGGGGATTTAAAATCAGAAGTTACTTGCTATGTAATTGATGCAGAAACGTCCTATAACTTACTGTTGGGTCGACCTTGGATCCACGGTAACCTTATAGTTCCGTCAACTCTGCATCAATGCCTCAAGTACGTGGACTCAAATAATGAAGTCAAGACGGTGGTCGCGGATAAGCAACCGTTTAAGGGATTGAAGAATTATTTCACCGATTCCCTTCTATACGGCGCTGAATCCGATACTGAATCACCGGCCCAAGGAACGGACAGCGGAGATGAAGCTGATACCGAAGCTGGGTTTGATTATGATGGTGGTTTTGTTCTTAACGACATTGTACCCATTGTAATCAATCTTGACGATGATAAATCATCGGAAAATAGTTGTAATTGGCAACTTGCCGAAGAACTATCAATAAACGATGATTTAGAGTATTCGATGTGTCTTGATAATGTCACTAAAAAGCTTTATGATAACCCTGATTTATATATGCCTCTTCAATCATTTTGCATGACGAAAAAGCAGGTACAAGATCCATGCGGAGCAACACTTGTCATCCCCTCGGGAATAGGGGGTGGAAAAGAAGTCGTCTACGGCAAAGGAAAAGAAGCTCCGATACCTGATCACTTCGTAGAAGAAGAAGACGATGAAGATAAACCTGCCCCTCATCTATTTAGATATGACGCAAAAGCGCGCGATCTAATGGAGAAGTATGGGTATGACTTCACACTCAGAGAGGGTCTTTTCTTTGGTCGAGGTCCACGAGTTCCACCTCGAATGGCCTATGTACCGAAGGGGAAACCCGATGATTATTATCGTCATAAAAGAGGTCTTGGCTATGTCTCCTCATCCGACGACGAATGTTGCTGGCAAATCATCGATCAGATTGCTAACAACAAGGCTAGAAAAGGATACTCTTCCGACGCTTCGGCTTGGGATTCTGACGCTAGCCTTGGTGAAATGTTTAAAAAGTTGATGTCGAACATGGTCACGGTTGATCCTACCACGATAGAGGAAGATGACCAGATGCCGACATGGGAAGATCCTTGGGTTCATCACCTGAACATGCAGTATGGTGATAGGTTCGAACAAAGAGAGCCTCCTACTGAAGATCAAGTAGTCCAAGTGAATATGGGAAGTGAGGAAAATCCGAAGCCGATATTCATTAACGACAGTCTCCTACTCGAGGAGAAAGAAGAGTTAATCTCTCTTATCAGGGAGTACATTGATGTGTTCGCCTGGAATTATGAAGACATGCCGGGGCTCGATCCAAATGTAGCTGTGCATCGCCTCAATATTAAGTCGGATGTCAAACCTGTCAAACAACAACAAAGACGGTTTCGTCCGCAAATGATGGAGGCGATCGAAGCTGAGGTTAAAAAGCTGGTGGATTCAGGCTTCATTAAAGAAGAGCAACACCCAGAATGGCTTGCCAATATTGTCCCGGTCCTTAAAAAGAACGGGAAGATCAGGGTCTGTATTGACTTCAGAGACCTCAACACTGCTTGCCCAAAAGATGATTTTCCCCTTCCCATCACAGATGTTATCATCGACAATACGTGCGGGTTCGAGAGGATGTCTTTCATGGATGGTTTCTCTGGTTATAACCAAATAAAGATGCATCCAGATGATGAAAAGCATACTGCATTTAGAACGCCTCTCGGTGTCTTCTGCTACACGGTTATGGTTCATCTCGAACCTCTCAGGAAAATGCCAACCATTCTCCAAGCTCGCAAAGAAGGGCGTGTCTTTTGTATGGGATGACGCTTGTCAAAAGGCATTCGAGAGTATTAAAGAATATCTCTCGAAACCTCCTGTACTCGTTGCACCGAAATCGGGCAAACCGTTCTTGATTTATGTCAAGGCGACGAGCCACTCATTAAGTGCATTACTTGCACAAGATGACGATAACGGTCATGAGCAGGCAGTATATTATTTGAGCCGAACCATGGTAGGCGCCGAATCTCGATATCCTATGATTGAGAGAGAATGCCTTGCCTTGGTGTTCGCTATTCAGAAGATGCGGCATTATCTGGTCGGGCAGACCATTTATGTTATCTCTAAAGTTAATCCGGTTCGAGTATTCATTGTAGGCATCGAAAATTGCCTATAGGTCTCCACGAACGGTTCAGTGTTAAAGAGCGACAATGAACGTCACTATCCAATCCATAGGAGTCTAATTGACGTCGACGAACGACTGAAGTGAATCGACGAGCTACGTGAGCTGATAGGATTTCAGAACAACGAAGACCCGGACCAATCGGGAACCCGACGGTGTTCACAAAAAAGGACGACGCCCTTCATGCCTCGATCACTCTACAGACAATCCAACCACCAGAGCGGATCAAACTCTTCGTCAAGCATCCTTCGTCAAGCATCCAACGCACTTGGAATCACTCAAATCCGAGTTCGGACGAAGAATTTACGGGGAAAACAATCGAATACACCTCAAACGGAGTCTCGGGAAGTCGAAACACCCCGGGGGTGTCTAGGAAAAGCCGAGACACCCCAAGGGTGTCTCGGCCAATCCGAGACACCAGGGGGTGTCTAGGCCCCCTAGAGCCCCTCATTTGCCTATAAATAGCCCCCTTGGACCTCCCTTTTGGTAGATCTGGATTTTTGGAGAGCTTGGCGAAGCCCTGCTGCAACGAAGAGTGGTCGAGCGCTTCAACCGAGGAGGAGAGGTCTTCATCAGAGTCTTCATCACCCATTCCCCCCTTTCCTTAGTATTACCCTTCGCCGGTAATCACTAAGAAGAGCTGATATCTCGTTTTAGCCGAGATAGACGCTTCAGGCTTCTAGATCTCACGCAGATCAATGAAGCTCTGTCCGATTCTTTCGGAACAGATCTGAGTGCCAGGTGGTCCACGGATATTGACGTCCCCGTCACAGGCAAAATACCCACGCAAGCAAGAGACCGCAAAACAGGATCTTGCGTTTATTTTCAAGAAAGTTGTAATTTTTATTTCTTTGTTATTCGAATTCATTGTAACGACTGAAGTTTAATGAAATCAATGATAAAGGCAGCTTTTCCTGAAAACAAGCTGGCGACCACAGTGGGAGCCAACGGCCTCGCCACCGAGGCCGTCGTGACGCAACCGGCATTCAAGATCCGGGTGAATGAAGAAATCGAATACGAGTTCGATCAGTAAAAGTTCGAAGAAGACCTCTCCTCCTCCTCCTCCAGATCCGCCTCTCCGAACAGGCGCAGAAAGGTAACTTCTTCCAGAAATGTTCGCAGGACCTTCGGCTCGAAGATCCAAGACCCCATTGCCGCCGCTGCACTTGCACCACGTGACGTCCCCGCGTCGTCCAACGTGGTCGAGACTGCAGATCCGGACTTCTCCTCCGCCGAGGAGATGGCTACTGAAGACGCTCCAGTATTGTCAAAGAGAGCACGCCAAAGACGGCGTCAACGCCTTCCTCGTCAGCTGGCCAAGGCTTTGGAGTCGATGGATGGGATTCGCTACAATGAAGATCTCAACTCCAGGCGATGCCGGGAACAACAACGGCGAACAGCCAACTCCTCCTCCAAAACAGAAACGAACGAATGGGTTCGTGTCAAAAGAACCCGTTCTACTCTCGAGGAGCGAATCTAGAAGCGCCGCGCCTTGCGTGCGCATGCCCGGACCCTTGTGCGAAAAACACAAGAAACGCAAAGGGAAAAGGCAGTTAAGAGATCGCCGAGATCCAAACGAGTCTGGGTACCAAAGGCCAAATCAGCGCCTAAGGCAAAAGCAGGCGACGTTGCTCTCTGGCCTTCGTCGACTTCAGATCCTGAACCTCTGTTAAAGCCCTACCGCAGCGTGGATTTCCTCAAGTTTAGGAATCCTCTGAAGGATCGTATCGGTGCCCAACCCGAGAATCGAGGAAAAGCACTTGTTAAAGAAAGCAGGGGATCGTTGAAGGAGCTTCGAGCCAACATCCAGACTGGGGGTCGTACGCGACCTCCTAACAAATCGATTTCTACAACGGCCCGCTTGGCGGTGCATGCAGAAAATCAGGAGCCCGTTAAGGTTTCACCCTCACAAAAGTGTGATTCCAAACGTGTGACTCCCGTAGATGCCAACAAGGCAATATTTACTCAGAAGAAAACACGTCAGACAGACAAACGTGTTATACCTGAGAATCCATGCGAACAGCCGATAGGTTACTCCGACCGCAACATCGATGAGTTGTACTATCGGGCTTTGGGTACGAATAAATCTCGAAAGAGAAGTACCCGGGAAGCGGACTCTCACTGTCCGTGTATCAAAATTATCAGGGCAGTATTATCAACGTGTAGCTGCCCCAAGACCGCTCCGCAGAGGGTCTCGATATTCGAGAGAATCTCCGATGGAACGACGAAGCCCAAATCAGGGCATTTCCACCAAAGAGGATCGGTTGCTCGAGATGATGAATTCCCAGAAGTTACCATCAACATGGTCAACAAGGGAAGATCTCCAATTGTTTCAAGTAGTTCCTACCCTAATTTCTCTCTAGGAAGCAGAGTCAATTCGAGAATAGCTCAGCTTCAGCTAGAAGCCGTCGGATATAACGACGACCATGGGATCCATGAAGAAGTCCATTCCGAAGATGAACTCTCAGTTTCTTATTCCGCTCTCGCCTCCGACGATACAACGTCTAGCATAGGGCAAGCTCGAGAAGTGTTCATGGTCAACACCGAGCAGATAGCCAAAATCATTGAAGAGGCCCTGGCTAAGCAGAAGGAAATCTTCAAGTTCGAAATGGAAATGGCTATGCAAGAGATGAGACAAATGCACGACCAACAAATCCGAGCTTTGTCGAACCAGCTAGTTGAATCCAGCTGTCGCACCCAGAACACCGCAATTGACAGCGACCCGGAAGTGGACGAAATCATCATGGCCGACGCACCGCCCAAAAATACTAGGGGTGGCCCCACTAAAAATAACGACGCTGGGGGTGGACCCACCAGTAATGATAACACTGGGGGTGGCCGTATTATTTCTCTCGAAAATTGTCCAAAACAGGATATGGATGAGGCCGAAAAGATGAAGGAGCTCGAAAGAAGAATTGACGCCCTGATGTCTGCCCGAGAGGTGAAGAGGACCGGCATTCCGTGTCCTTACCCGAAAGAGTGGGATTCGATCCCATATCCGGCGAAGTTCAACTTGATCAACTTCACGCCGTTCGACGGGAAGGGCTCGCCCACTCAGCATCTAATCTACTTCAAGTCCCACTTGGGGGTGATCTCTGGCAACGGACCCTTGATGGTTCGGTCATTCGTTGGCACCCTTCGCGGGCCCGCCTTCGATTGGTACTGCCGTCTCAAGCCCGGAAGCATCAACAGCTGGGAGGACCTGGAGAGCATGTTCCTCACTCATTTCTTCGATGATGATGCTGAAGTGTCGATCAGGACACTCTTCGATGAGAAACAAAAAGGCGGAGAGTCGGTGGATACCTTCATCAAACGCTTCCGCAATCAGGCAATGAACTGCAAGGATCCCGTCACGGAGGAGTTCGTCTTGCAGACATGTCATAACAATTTGTCCATTAACATCTTGGACGTTATGGGAGTAGAGCCGTTCAATACCTGGAGAGAATTGAAGGTGCGCGGAGAACAGGCCGAACGCTTCCTCAGAAGGAGGAAAGCCGAGAGAGATCTGGTTGAACGGGTGCTTGGAAGAGTTGGATCTGAAGCAAGGGAGAGGAGTTCTTTATTGTGATAGGCAGAGCGCTATACATCTTGCCAAGAATCTAGTATATCATGCCAGAACGAAGCACATCGACGTCAAATAACATTTTATACCCTCGCTGATCGAGGACGGAAAGTTGCATTTAATGAAGATTTTGGGGAGTTAAAATCCGGCGGACATGTTGCCAACCGATGGTTAACCCTCTGAATTCGAGTCTCGTACCTCACGATGAAGGGAAGGCACCCGCAACAGTTATTGACGTTAATCAAACGTCACAACAGCAGTCCCGAAGGCAGCAGAAGACTTCGGATCAAAAGGCCCAGAAAGAGTACTCGTTCAAGGACGAAGACATTCCCGCCATCCTTCAGTTGGCCTTCACGAGTAGAAGACGAAGGCGGAGCCACACTACGAGGATCGGCGAGATCGCCGGGATATTGTTAATTGAAGGAAGAATTTTTTTGGGGAAAGAAGGGGAGAGTTCGGGGGAACTCATTGCAGGCACTTTGGTCTCCAAGTGGGAGATTGTTAGTCTAAACTTTAAAGAATAGCATCCAAACCTTGGTTGAAGCCGGCGTTATAACACTAGGGTAAGCCAATTGAGAATGGCAACACTCCGAAGAGTACACGAGTATAAACTGCTTCTCAATACTCTGACAAGTATAAGAGTATAAACTGCTTCTTAATACTCCGATAAGTATAAGAGTATAAACTGCTTCTTAATACTCCGACAAGTATAAGAGTATAAACTGCTTCTTAATACTCTGCACAGGAGCTGGGAGAGCTTGGATCAGGTCGCGGTCGACCGGGGCGGTCGACCACCAAAACCCTGTAGGAAAACTGCTCTCGGGTTTTGCAATCGGTCGACCCCGTCGGTCGACCGCTCGTATTTTTGGCAGGTTCCTGTTCTGTTTAGGAATCTGTTTCAATCAGGATTCTATATATACACCCCAAACGTTTTAGGGTTTGTACAACATCAAAAAAAGAGCTTTTTGACTGCAAATAGAGAGAGAATCTCAGAGAGATTAATCCCTTGTTTGAGAGCTTGTATTTTCTTCTTTAATTGATCAAAGAAATTGTGTAGTGTGGCTCCCGAGGACGTAGGCACGTTGCCAAACCTCGTTAAATCTGTGTGTTCATCTCCTTTACTGTTTTTTGCAAGTTAGATCTTTATTTGTGGTTTTTAACTGCTTCTTAATACTCCGACAAGTATAAGAGTATAAACTGCTTCTTAATACTCCGACAAGTATAAGACTATAAACTGCTTCTTAATACTCCGACAAGTATAAGAGTATAAACTGCTTCTTACGACTCCGACAAGTATAAGAGTATAAACTGCTTCTTGATCCTCCGACCGGTATAAGAGGTTAAACTGCTCCCTGATACTCCAATAGGTATATGAGTCTAAACTATTTCCTACCATTGACGGGAAGTTCCTGGAAGATATTACGCTAATATTCTTAAGGATAACCCGGTCGGATAACAAAGTCAAACCCGGTTCCAAGAGAGAAGTTGGGGGTGGATAATCCAATGTATCGGGAAGTTCCCGGAAGAATACCACATGGGCATTCTTAGGGATAACCCAATCATTGTAGAATTGATGAATAAGAAATTCACGTTCGAACTTTGAAGGTCAGAATGTCTCTTCTTATTCTTATCAAAATTCTCTGATAGGTTAATCTTTCCTCACCAAACCATCCGCTGATCAAACTAAACGACAGGGGATCCACCAACATTTCCATTTGCCCGTTATTGGCATGTCTCAGACTTAACGTGCTAGGTCCTAAACGCCTAGCATTAAAGTCACCCTTTGAGTGATAATACGAGTTGGCACTTTCTTTGCTACCCGTATTCCACTTTCTTTGCTTTCTGGTCAAAAGGACAACAATGCTTATTGCCACTGTAACGTGAAGAAAGTATCTTCATCTTCATGTATGATCAAACAGTTACCGGGTCCTGGAGAAATAAGTTACCCCTCGGATTTTTCCTGTAGGAAAAAGTCCAGATTTCTAAATTAAGCAAAACAAATGTATGGTAATCTGATTCTGAGGTCTGGATTAGCCCAATTAATGAGTACCTATCAAACAAATAAATTTTTTTAAGTTTACAGCCAAACATGATAATTTACCTTTTCAGTTCTTCCACCGTGAGTTCATCGTTACGGTATACTTCAAAATTAGCCCCAATCTCTCCCATGTACTTCAGGTAGGATGGACAGAGATAGAATCCAGATAGCTTGGATTTGTATCCATAATCACAAGTAAGAAGTTAAGGTCGACTTTGGGTGGTTTAAATGAGTATCATATTCCTTCATGCTATTGCATCATCATATCATTTTTTAACATTCAAAGTTTAGTTTATTTAAACATCCTAATACATAAATATTAGATAACATGAAAAGAGACGTTATATTGGGAAAACTTAACAATGTCCATTATAAACTGAAAATTACAAAAATTAACAATGTCCATCATAAACTGAAATTTAAATTGTTTGCAGACATTTACTTCTCTGCAACCAGAAACAAGAGCATCAACAAATAATAAAAATTCTTTACACATGCAGACACGTTAATGAATGTTCTTTATACTATTTAAGGAAGATGTGATTTTTACGTAGGGGGTGTTAGACTGTTAGTCAATCGGGACAATTTCATGCAAATAAGGATAATTGTTAAAGTGGAACAATATTTGCTAGTGGGATATTTAAGTGGAATAATTAGGAACAACTTTGTGAAGTGAGATTTTTTAATAAAATGATGTTGGATAATTTTTGATAGCATATTCATGCATTTTGATAATATGAATATTATATATGTATTTTAACATTATTATTATTGGTTGAAATTTTTTACTAGAATGTTAATTACTACATCACTTTTCTTTATACTATAAGATATTGGCAATTATTATTATAATATATGTTGTAGTTTTTTTATTTTTTAATTATTATAGTACAAGTCTAAAAAAATCAACAATTTTCCTTCTTTTTTTGCTCTCCGAGATCTCTTGCCCTCATCTCTCAAATTTATTTTTTAATAAATTATGGACCTGTACTTTATTTACTTTTAAATTAATTATTGGATTATAATATTTGGTAAAGTAAGAAAATATCAGAGATGACTAAGAGGAGACGAGATCCAATTCGATGGCATGACCAAATGATGGTGACGACCGTGAAGGAAAGAGGTAAAAACAAATAAAATATATATAAAAAAGTAAAAATATGAAAAAAGGAGAATTCTACTTTTTTACCATCTAGTTCTCCAAGCTAAAACTTGGGATAATATGAGTGAGTAAAACTCTCATTTTTGTATGAAAAAATAAAAAAAATGGGATAATTTTGTACAATTATCTAATTATCCCAGTTCTAATTTCGTTAAAGTTCTAATTGACTAACATTGTAAAATTTTATTCTACTTTTAGTTCTAATTGACTAACACCATAAAATTTTATCCCAAAAACTTTCCTAGTTCTAGTTTTGAGTACTACTTGACTAACCCTACCTTAGAGAAAAACTATAATAGTGACAAGCAAGTTTGGCATCTCTGCTTCATACTTGTGTAAATTTGTTAATGAGGGAGTAATTCTTGCAGATTTGAAATGAAGCTCTAATTTGAATTTAATGTATAAAAGATATTTTTAATTGCCAATATTCTTCTTTGTATCTACAAAACCATAGCAACAATGGACTCGTTCCTAAATTTTTGGGTGTCGCCTTATACCAAATGAAAAGAGTATTGATGATGTTGGAAA
>NC_033797.1:117473020-117498280 GCF_001876935.1 Asparagus officinalis
CGTTCAAAGATCCGCGTCTTTTTATAGATCCGGCTTACAATGAAACAATCAAAGAAAACCAGTAAAGATTACAATTTTTATTGTCGGAACTAATCGCGAGCGTCCTTTTTGCGTCGTCGCTTTGTGGTTCTTTGCCTCGCCGGGGGGATTATTTGCCGGTGGACACCGCGTATCTCGATGCCGTGGTTACACGATATGACGGGTAATTGTCTACCAAGGAATATAATACCGTGAGGATTGTTTCACCAAGAACAACCGCGTCGAATCTCGGGATCTAAAGAACCAAGCCTTAGATCCGGAGCGTGATTCGTGTAGATCTCAAATCAATCTCTCGACTCCATCCTTATTTGCGTTGTATCGCCGAGCACCGGATCTGAAGTTCCAAGTCCCAAGCCTTCATAAGTTGTATCTTTTTAGATTCTGATTTTCATCCAGAGGGCTTCCCTCTCTCAAAATTTCCAACCCTGAAACAAATGCGACAAGAGCCTATTAATTAGGCACTCAGAACTGTGCATTTGCAATTTCTAGCCTAGCCACCCATGGGTGCTGGCCTGCCAGCCACCAATGGGGCGCCGCCTTGCCGGCCACCTCTGAGTGGCTCGCATCGTTGCGAGCCACCCTGGGGTGGCTCGGCTTTGCCGAAGCACCTCAGGGTGCTCGGCTTGCCGAGCACCCTGAGGTGCCGCTGCGAGCCACCCCTAGTGGCTCGCTTTGGCCGAGCCACCCTAGGTGGCTCGCTTCGCCGAGCCACCTGAGGTGGCAGCGGCCTGCGGCAGCCCTATGTGGCTCGCCACCGGCCACCTCAGTGCTCGCTTTGGCCGAGCCCCTGGGTGGTTCAGGTTTTCGCTCGAGTCCGGGTTGTCGTTTCAGTCCTTAGTTTCCGGTTTCTAATGTTTTTTTTTTTTGTGGTTGATTTACTGCACATATGTTGACTGATTCCAGATCATGCAGTGATGGTTCCCTGATATGCAGTAACCAACTGCTGAATTTGAGTCCGGATTGATGTTGCTTTGATCGTGATCATCCGAGTCGCTCTGTTTAGATGACTTCGGATTCACCTAAACATTGTTGACTTCCGCAAGTGCGAAGTGATGCATTCCATATCTTGGTACGATTTGTCCCCGTTAAACTGCTCCGTCTTGCTATAGCTTGCTTCAGCGTTGGCGAGCTACGGTTTGTTGGATACGATCGCCGGTGGTCGTTTGTTAACATCAGGCTTTCGGCTTGCTAAGGAACCTATAGCAATTTATCGCCACCGATTACCCTCCAAATATTTCAGATCTCGTCTTTTATAGAGAGTCTGATACTATTTGATGTATTGTCCCACTTCAGTCGTTTAACGGACTCTGAACGACTTCCTGTCTGATTCCTCATTCCTTCGCGTATCAGTGCTTTATAGAAGGCCTGTAGGGTTCCCGTGCTCATTTATTGCTGACCGTTGTTGGATTTGAACTGAAGCGATTCTTGAGTTCTTGACTTTTTGGCTCGAGTTGCGCTTGACACAGAACTTATCTCGAATTTGACTGCGTTGATCGTCTCAAATAGTAATGCGTGTCTGGCTTGAGCTTCATTGCGGACCGGTTGTCCGCTGTCCAGGCTTCATTAATGCAGTTCGGCATTTTGACACGAGCTTTTATACTCGTCTCTAGCTGGAGGTACCAACGTAATTAAGCTTTAATGAATGTGGAGCATGGATCTTATCCAGGGTCAGCTGGTTATTGCTCGATCAGAGACCACTATAAGTGATCGTCATGATCGATATTTTATAGATTTTGGCAAACCTCAGCCATCAACGTTTGATGCCTGTACCATACCTGTATTGATCGGTCTACATGCGATTATCAATCCGTTCCGCCTGTAACGTTGGGCTACGGAATGAACTCCTAGACTGTGCGTTAATGAGTCGAATACATTGACTTCGCCAGTTGTACGGAATGGCTACCCGGACACGTGGTAGGGTGTTGACTTATGATTTTGGCTAACCCCAAGCTTTAATCGATTTGATTAACTTTACCTACACCGTTTGAGTCGGGCTACAGCCGATTGTCTAAATCGCGTATTCCCATGTAACGTTGCTTAGAAAGCTGATCCTTAAGACTTAGTTGCTATGACTTTGAAATACATAGACTTCGCCTTGTCCATGGGTAACTAGGCTACCACAAGTTATTAAACGTGACTTATCCCTCCTTAGCTCGGGATAAATACGCCCGATCTGACTCTCTGTGCTTTTTCCTAACGGGGAAGCATAAAGCCGGCGACGCATCGTGGTTAGCGCGGCATTATCCTCTTAGGATCAGGATAATCCCATGGTGTAAGGCGGATTTTGTGTTATTAACTAACAACCTGTCAAATGTTATATTGAAGGTTTTCTTTTAAACGATTGAAGAACCTGACTAGGCAGCGCGTGTCAAGCGACACTCATCCTTGCTTAGGTTTCAAGTAGAATACCCCAGAATCGACTCTGTGTCTTTTTGTGCCAGGAAAAAAGCCTAAAGCCGGCGCGCAGTGTTAGGCAGGACTTATCCCTGACTTAGGATTCGGGATAAAACATCCTTAGATGAATCCTGAATTCCTTCGAAAGGATTGGTATGCGAGAAATTTTGTATTTCCTATCCCCGAATAAAGAAGAAAGGACTCGAGTGGATCATCCAACCCCAAGACAATCCGGAAACGGTGAAAAAGAAGTGGCTTCACCCGAGAATCAAAAAGATTCGGATAACCCTAACTGTGGAAGTTTGATTTATTCTGAACTAAAGAATGAATTTCTCGTTTATCGCGATAGAATCGTTTTGTGGTCCTAACTGTAGAGTTTGACCAAGTGGGAGTTTTGAGAGACCCTAACTGTAGAGACGTTTGATCACTCGATTGAAAGTGGACCTCTCGTTCATGGAGGATCGAGAGGGGTTTTGGTTTTGTCCTAACTGTAGAAAGGTTTGACGTAATTAGTTAAGACGATCCTATACTGTAGGAAGTATTGATCGCTTGATTTGTGGCATCTCGTTCATTGAGAATCGAAACGGGATTTGACTGGTCCAACTGTAAGAAGTTGAACCAATCAGGAACTTTCCGTCCAGGACTCTAACAGAGAGAGTTGAGGTGCACAGACACAGTGAGAACATGAATGGGCATCTCTCTCATTTTTTTCATAAAGTTGTTAACTGAGATAGCAATGATATCAACAATGAAGAAAGCTATAATTTTTCCCGCGAACACTTTCAGAATCGACTCGAGATTATCTCGTGCCGATGTCCCTTTGCTGGTCATATTAGTGGTGACCCTCGGAAATTCCCCATCTTCAACCACCGCTCTCCTTCGTCGGAAACGCCTAGGCTTGGTTTTGACGTTTTGGTACTGAGCCTTTCGAAGACTGAAATTCTCTCGGGGACTGTATTGGTGCAATTGCACTCCGACTTGAGTCTCTATTTCTCGAGGACTCCTTTTCCTGGTTTTACTCGTACCCCCAACACGATAGTACAACTCGTCTGCTTGAAGGTCGGAGTAACCTATCGTGTGTTGGCACGACTTCTCAGGTATAACACTATCGTGATCAGACGACAATGTTTCCTTCTAAGGGCGAACTACCTTCTTTGGGCTTTCAAAAGTTACGCGCCTCGAAACATGCCTTTGTGGGCGTGAGTTCTCGGCGGGCTCGCCTCGAAACATGCCTTTGTGGGCGTGAGTTCTCGGCGGGCTCCTGGACTTCAATGCGCAAATTGGTGACCTTAGCTGCCCTGATCTCTTTGTCCTGTTGAGGGTGGCGGCGACCCCCAGCATGTTGAGTCGTTCGGGGCTTCTTCATCGGGCCCAAATGTTCTTGAACTGGAGCTTTGCATTGTCCATCGGGAAGTGAACCGAGGCGCTCCAAAACTGACTTCTTTCTTCGGGATGATTCTGCGTGATCTCCCGGAGTAGCCATGTAAATTATCGGCGATTTAGAGTTTTTCGCCGAAGGTTGAACTTTTGCTGGAGGCAGCAATGGTTGCTTTTTAGCCTGAATCGCCACTTCAGACTTCGGCCTCCAGACTTGGCGGGTTGGTGGCGGCTTCTTCGCTACCTCCTTCTGCAATCTTCTGCGGGCTTCCTGGACTTGAGCCCGTGCTTGCGCTGACAGTGCGTGGCGCTTGCGAATGTGCTCTTCAAGCGTCGAACGATTCCGTTTGACACGGATCCATTCGTTTGTTGGCGGCTTGGAGGAGCTGCCATTCATCGTTTGTTGAGGCTGTTTGCCTCTCCTGTTCTTCAAATCCGCGTGATAGCGGATTCCGTCAGTGAACTCCATCGCCTTTGCGAGTTGCCGCGCCAGGCGTTGACGTCGCCTCTGGCGGGCTCTCTTCGAGAGAGTCACAACACCCTCAACGGTGGAGGCATCGGCGAGAACAAGGTTGACCTGGTTGGAGGTCGGCGGAACTTCACCCGACGCAACTTTGGCGTCAATTGGGGTGAGAGCTTCGTTGGCGTTCTGTACTTCTTCATACCAACGAACTTTTCTCCTAGAGGAGAACTTCTTGGACTTGCAGGGGGAGGTGGATCCGGACGAGGATGAAAGGTACTCCTCGAACTTTTGTTGGTCGAATTCATACTCGACCTCCTCCTCGATCGGGATTGAGATCCGCGGCTGCGACGCAACGATCTCGGCAGCGAGATCGGTGGCTCCCACTGTGGTCGCCAGATTGTTCGCGAGAAAAATTGCTTTCTTCGATTCCATTGATTACTTTGTGAACAGTTTATCGGTTACAAAGATCCGATCTTTTTATAAGACCCGGTTACAATAAAATCAAAAGAAAATGAAAATTACAACTTTCCTTATTTGTCGAACAAATCGTGAGATCCTGTTTTGCGGTCTCTCGCTTGTGTGGGTTCTTCGCATGCGCCGGGGTTAATCCGTGGACCATCGCGCGATCTTGATCTGGTCGGATCTAAATGGTATAGCGGGTGTTATCTCACGAAGGAAATAACAGCCGAGGATACTATTTCACCAAGGAAATAATAGCCTTCTCAGGATCAAAAACCAAGTTTTGATCCGGAGTATTACCGTGTGGATCTCAGATCTGATCTACCAATTGGTGGCTCGGTTTTGGCCGAGTCCTCCAAATGTTGGTTTTCGACGTTTTTCGGTTTTGCTGTTGATTTGGACTCTGATTTGTTGATCTGAATCCTGATTTGGCAGTAAACCCGCTTCGGTGTTTGAGTTCGAATCCGTTCTATGGTTGGATGACTCGTTGACTCACCGAACCGTTAGCTTGATTCCGCATGCGAGTGGATGTATTCCATTGTTTGCGTGCGGTTCGTTAGCCTCGTCGCCTCGTTGATCCGCTTCGTCGCGTGTCTTTTGGCTTTGGTATTATGGACTAACGATCGTGTTTGGATATGTCGCCTGATGGTTCGTTGGTTTGTCGAATCACCGTGCTGAACTGTGCTAAGGGACCCATAGGCAGTTTTATACGCCTACAGATAGCCCCTTCTTGATCCACGATCGACGGCAGCTGGATTTTGTTATTTTCCAACAGGTACTTAAAGATGCCGGGAACTTCGTCATCTTTGAAGGAGTACACTTTAGGAAATCTTGGCTCCGAAGATTTCTGCTTCTGAGGCCGTTGTTGCCATTGCGACTGTGACTGTTGTGGTGCTCGTTGCTGCGGCTATTGCTGAGGTTGCAATTGGAAAGTTTGATTAGCGTCAACTGCATTAGCATGTGCCTTACCTTTCTGTTGTGGAGCATTCGTCGCCTGTTGGCCTCTTTCCGCCTTCTTCCTTCTGAGGAATCGCTCGGCTTGCTCTCCTCGGACCTTCAAATCCTTCCATGTTTTGGATGGAGCTGTCCCCATTGCTTCCAACACGTCCAATGCGAGGTTGTTGTGGCAAGTCTGGAGAATGAACTCCTCAGTGATCGGGTCCCGATAGTTCATCGCCTTGTTCCGGAACCTTTTTACGAAGGTATCAACCAATTCCCCGTCTTTTTGTTTCTCGTCAAGCAACGACCCGATGGATATCTCGGTGTCGTCGTCGAAGAAGTTGGTGAGGAATTTAGTCTCCATATCGTCCCAGCTATTCACACTTCCTGGCTTGAGGCGGCGATACCAATCGAAGGCGGCTCCACGAAGAGTGCCAACGAAGGACCGTACCATCAGAGGCTCATTACCAGAGATGACCCCTAGGTGTGATTTGAAGTAAATCAAATGCTGAATGGGTGAACCCTTCCCATCAAACGGCGTGAAGTTAATTAGATTAAACTTCGCCGAGTACGAGATTGATTCCCATTCTCTTGGGTATGAACAAGGAATGCCCGTCTTCTTCATCTCTTGAGCGGAAATCAACGTATTGATTTTGCTTTCGAGGTTTTTAATCTTCAAACTTTCACCTGTGTTTTCGTTAGCATTCTCGTTCCACCCCCTGCATTGACGGGAGGATTATTGGCATTATGAGCTTCATTCGCACCTGTGTCCTCATCTTCCTGATTAACCTGGTTACTGTTCGCGGGAAAAATCGTTGCTTTCTTCATTGATTCCATTGCACTCTTGTAACTGTTTTTCGATTACAAAAATCTGGTCTTTTTATAAGATCCGGTTACAATGAAAATCAAATAAAAGGAAAGAAAAATTATAACTTTTTATCCTTGTTTGTCGAACAAATCACGAGCTCCTGTTTTGCGGTCGCTCGCTTGCGTGGGTTCTTCGCCTGCGCCGGGGTTTATCCGTGGACCACCACGCGATCTAGATCCGGTCGGATCTACGCAGTACGACGGGTATTATTTCACCAAAGAAATAATAGCTGGGGGGATTGGTTCACCAAGGAAACAATCGCCCAAATCTCGGGATCAAAGACCAAGCTTTGATCCGGAGTACGCCTGCGTAGATCTGAGATCCGGTCCTCTCAAACTCTTGCCTTATTTGGCGTTGACGATCGCCGAGCACCAGATCTGGATGAGCAAGTCCTCGAAGTCCCAAAGCTTGGATCTTTTTTAGATCTGAGTCTTCAATCCAGCAGGGCTTCGCCTCCAAAAAATCCAACCTTTGAACAAATGAACCACCTCTCCTATTTATAGGCCATCTTCACTGTGCCCGCGCACAAGTGGCCGACACACCGAGCCACCTCAGGGTGGCTCGGCCTTGGCAGAGCCACCCTGAGGTGGCTCGGTTGCGGCCGAGCCCCCCCTTAGGCGTGGTTTTCTGTCGTTTTGTAGTTGTATCCGTTTTTTGGTTCCGCCGTGATTCGGTTGTGTGGTTGATTTAGACTCTGATTCGTTGACCTGATTTGGCAGTAAATCCGATTCCTGATTTGGCAGTAAATCCACTTCTGAGTTCGAGTCCAAAACTGATATTGATTCGATCGTGATTCGTCTGAGTCCGCCTTTGGTTGGATGACTCGTTGACTCTTCAACCCGTTAGCTTGATTCCGCACGCGAGTGGATTTATTCCGTTGTTTGCGTGCGGTTCATTAGCTTCGTAGCCTCGTTAATCCGCTTCGTCGCGTATCGCTTGGCGTTGTGGACTAACAATCGTGTCTGCATACGTCGCCCGATGGTCGGTTCGTCGAATCGGCGTTGTCGAGCTGTGTTAAGGGACCTATAGGCAGTTTTATACGCCTACAGATACCCCCTCCAAAGTATTTCAGCCTCGTTCTTTTATAGAAGAGTCTGGAATACTTTGGATATGATTGTCCCAACCTTCAGTCGGTGTAACGGGACCTTGGAGTGGCTTCTATTCTTGATTCCTTCAATCCTTCAGGCTATTCGGTGCTTTGTCGAACGTCTGTAAGGTTCCGGTGCTGCATTTATTATCTGACCGTTGTCGGAATTTTGAGTTTGAAGTCAATTCCTGATTTTTAGCTCGTGCTTGTTGGTTCAACATGTTGGCGTTGAGTTCTCATTTGCGACGCGTTGTCCGGCGTGGTATTGTTGAGTTATCCTTAAGAATATTTTTAGGAAAAATATTCTCCAGGAACTTCTCAACCAAAAAAAATAGGGAATAGTTTAGGGTTTCGAACGTCGTACGTTGACTTTTTGATCGCAACGTGTTGACTGGCGTTGACCTAGGGTTACGCGTTGACCGGCGTTGACCCTAGGGTTTCGAATGTCGTACGTTGACTGTTTGGTCGCAACGCGTTGACTGGCATTGACCTAGGGTTACGCGTTGACTGGCGTTGACCCTAGGGTTTTGAACGTCGTACGTTGACTTTTTGATCGCAACGCGTTGAGTGGCGTTGACCTAGGGTTACGCGTTGTCCGGCGTTAACCTTAGGGTTTTGAACGTCGTACGTTGACTGTTTGACGAGACCAACTAATGAAGCTGATGCGTCAATGACTCTCGTATTTATAGGATTTTTGGCAAACCCTCAGCCATCAACGGGTTTGATGAGCCTTTACCGACTACCGTTTGAGTCGGGCTAGCATGCGGATTGTTCAAGTCCGTTGACTGTTTGATTGCAACGCGTTGACTGGCGTTGACCTAGGGTTACGCGTTGTCCGGTGTTGACCCTAGGGTTTCGAATGTCGTTGGATGCTCAAGTCACGAGACCAACTAATGAAGCTGATGCGTCAGTGACTCTCGTATTTATAGGATTTTTGGCAAACCCTCAGCCATCAACGGGTTTGATGAGCCTTTACCGACTACCGTTTGAGTCAGGCTAGCATGCGGATTATCTAAATCCGTTCCGCATGTGACGTTGTGCTAAGAGAGTTAACGCTCTTAGTGCTACGATATTGAATACGTAGACTTCGTCTTTCTCACGGGAATAGACTACCCGGCGACGCGTATTAGGCGTTGACTTTAGGATTTTTGGCTAACCCCCAGCCTTCAACGGATTTGATTAGCCTTTACCGACTACCGTTTGAGTCGGGCTAGCATGCGGATTGTCTAAATCCGTTCCGCATGTAACGTTGTGCTAAGAGAGTGAATTCTCTGAGACTTTGTGCTATGATATTGAATACATAGGCTTTACCATTTGTTACGGGAATAGGCTACCCGACGACACGTGTTAGGTGTTGACTTTAGGATTTTTGGCTAACCCCCAGCCTTCAACGGATTTGATTAGCCTTTACCGACTACCGTTTGAATCGGGCTAGCATGCGGATTGTCTAAATCCGTTCCGCATGTAACGTTGTGCTAAAGGAATGAAATCCCTTAGACTTGATGCTACGACTTCGAATACGTAGACTCCGTCTTTCTCAGGGGAATAGACTACCCGGCGACGCGTGTTAGGCATTGACTTTAGGGTTTTTGGCTAACCCCCAGCCTTCAACGGATTTGATTAGCCTTTACCGACTACCGTTTGAATCGGGCTAGCATGCGGATTGTCTAAATCCGTTCCGCATGTAACGTTGTGCTAAAGGAATGAACTCCCTTAGACTTGATGCTACAACTTTGAATATGTAGACTTCGCCATTGTTATGGGAATAGGCTACCCAGCAACGTGTTTTAGACGCTGACTTATCCCTACTTAGGCTTCGGGATAAAATTCCCCAGAATCGAACTCTGGTGTCTTTTTCTTAGACCCAGACTTATCCCTGCTTAGGATTCGGGATAAACTTCCTAGGATGAATCCTAAATTGACAAATTTCGGAAAAGATCGATGCGGGAAAGGAAGAATTTTATATTCTATTTCCCGGTCTTCTTTTAGGGTGAAGGCGAACCCGAAAACAAGGAAGGAAGAATTTTATATTCTATTCCCTGATCCTGGAAAGGAAGAATTTTATATTCTATTTCCAGCGAGGAAGAAACTAGAAGTGGGGTGTCCACTCCGAGAATCTGGAAAATTTAGATAAACTTGCCTTTTATAGGATGAGTTATCTAAACTGAAAATGGGTTCTTCGTTTATCGAAGTGGAATTTTCAACTCCGGTTATAACCATGAACAAGGTTTAACCAAAGAGAAAAAGGGAAGGAGTTCTTTCGTTTATCGAAAAGGGACTCCGAACTGAAAGTGGACCTCTTGCTCATGGAGAGAATCAAGAGGGCCAGAAAAACATTTTTGGTGGACTCACTGTCAATTGAAATTGATCAGTGAGGGATTTTGGTGGTGAACAATGATTTTGGGTTATCCTCTAGAATATTAAGTGTAATATTCTTCAAGGAACTTCCCGGTAAACGAGTTATCCTGAATGTACTAGGGATAGTACTTTTTCAGGAACTTCCCATTTATTGGCATTAATTGCCTGGCGCCCTCTTGAGTAATCAGGCGATATGCGCCGTTTGAATAGACTGTGTCTATTACAAACGGTCCTTCCCATTTGGGTTCGAATTTACCTTTCTTCTTGGAGGTGAGAATTATTGGTCGGCGAGCAGCGAGGACCAGATCTCCTTCCTTGAAGCTTCTCTGTCGGACTCTTTTGTTAAAAGCCCTTGACATCCTGGCTTGGTAAAACTCGATGTGTTGTTGAGCCTCCAAACGCTTTTCATCCAGCCTCTCGAGCTCTTCGAGACGCTTCTGATGTTGTTCTTCGGTCGTCATCTCCGTTGCGAGAGCGATCCGAAGGGAGGGAATTTGAATTTCCAAAGGTAGCACCGCTTCGCATCCATATACTAACGAGTACGGAGTAGCTCCCGTAGGAGTGCGTATGGTGGTGCGATAAGCCCAGAGTGCTTCACCGAGTTTATCGTCCCAGTCTCGTTTATTGGTCTTCACGAGCTTTGACAAGATCTTGATGATCGTCTTGTTAAACGCCTCCGCTAATCCATTCGCGACGGGATAATAAGGTGTTGATGAAACGTCTTCAATTTTGAACTTGTTACAAAATCTGATGAAGGCGTTGCTTATAAATTGCGGACCGTTGTCATGAATGATCCGTCTTGGCACGCCGTGTCGGTAGATGACATGATGCTTGATGAAATTAATGACGTTGTTCGTCTTCACTTCTCTAAGCGGAATCGCTTCAGCCCACTTTGAGAAATAATCTGTGATCGCGAGGATGAACCGATCACCTTTGACTGAAGGGGGAAAAATAGGACCGACTATGTCCATACCCCAAGTCTCGAACGGCCATGAAGTGGTTGACGTGTGCAACTGCTCTGGCGGTTGATGCATATAATTCGCATGTATCTGGCAAGCGTGGCATTCTCGTGCGTATTCGATTGCGTCACGAACCATCGTTGGCCAGAAATATCCCATCCTCCTGATGCGATCATACAGTTTAGGACCGGGCTGATGCGCACCACATTCTCCTTCGTGTGCTTCCTTAAGAACTTCCTTTGCTTCTCTGTTCGAAAGGCATCGGAGTAAAAGACCGTCGTACCCTCTACGGTATAATGTATGGGTTTCAGTATTATAGAAGAATCTTGGAGCTCTTCGGCGGATTGATTCCTTTTCTTTTACATCCTCTGGCAAGATACCATATTGGACGTAGTCGATGATAGGAAAACGCCAATCTCGGGACTCAGACCCAATTTGAGTTGAATTCACCTCTTTGGCGTTCACGTTTCTATCCTCTTCTTCTTCAATCTCCGTACTGTATATGGGTACGCAGAGTTGATGCGTCCGTACTGTGACTAACAGCTCAGCTTCGGGAGGCTGTGCCAGTGATACTGCTAGTGCCGCCAGTGCGTCTGCATAAGCGTTCTGGAGACGAGGGATGTATTCAATAAAGAATTCTTCGAAAGATTCTGCCATTTTGATGGCTTCCTGGTGGTACGGGATCAGGTCTTGATTCCTGACTTCATACTCACCGCGAACTTGGTTGACTATCAATTGCGAATCTCCAAAAGCTTCGAGATATTCGACCCCCAGCTCTTTGGCGAAACTGAGTCCAATGAGAAGCGCGTTGTATTCGGCAACATTATTGGAGCACGGACTAGTCAACGAATAAGCCCGAGGCATCACGTGCTTTCCAGGGGAGATTAAGACGACTCCAACTCCAGAGGAAACTGTAGGACATCCCGGGGTTATTACTCTATTAACTGCCCTTGAGGCACCATCGAAGTATAATTGCCATACTTGTTGGTGTGATGTGGTGTTAACCTCGTGGGTTTCATCCGGCAAGTCATCATATACTTCTGCCGTATCTGTGGTCGGGTTTGCCGCCAAAAGGTCACAAATCGCCTGTCCTTTTATCGACTTCTGCTGCTTGAAGTGCAAATCGTATTGGGACAAGAGAAGGGCCCACTTCGCTAGACGCCAATTCATAGAGGCCGGTTGCGTCATAAACACCCGTACTGGATTAACGTTGGAGATAACGTAGATCGTCTGTCCCACCAGGTAATGCCGCATCTTTTGCATCGCAAATACCAATGCAAGGCATTCTTTCTCAATCATCGGATATCGAGACTCAGCGCCTACCAAGGTCCGACTGAGGTAATAAACTGCCTGTTCGTGACCGTTATCATCGTCTTGCGCTAGTGAGAGGAAGAATTTTATATTCTATCTCCCAAAACTAAAAAGGAAAAATTTTATATTCTATCTCCAATCATAAAAGGAAGCTCAAAGTGGGATATCCACTTCAAGAATCCAGGAAGGTGAAATTAAGAGTGGGATCTCTACTCCGAGAATCAAAAAGATTTAAATAATCCTAACTGTCGGAAGGTTTGATTATCGAACTAAAGACGGATTTCTCATTTATCGAGAGTGAATTGTAATTTTGGCCCTAACTGTAGGAATGTTTGACCAAGCGGGAGTTTGAAGTGACCCTAACTGTAGGAAGGTTTGACCATTCGATTTGAAAATGGACCTCTCGTTCATTGGAGGAATCAAGAGGGGATTTTGGTTTTGACCCTAATTGTAGGAAGGTTTGACCAAGCGGGAGTTTGAGGTGCCCTAACTGTAGGAAGGTTTGATCACTCGATTTAAAAGTGGACCTCTCGTCCATTGGAGGAATCGAGAGGGGATTTTGATTTTGACTGTTCGCGGGAAAAATCGTTGCTTTCTTCACTGATTCCATTGCTATCTTGAATAACTGTTTTTTGGTTACAAAGATCCGGTCTTTTTATAAGATCCGGTTACAATGAAAATCAAATAAAAGGAAAGAAAAGGATCGGGGACTCCCACTGTGGTCGCCAGTTTGTTCGCGGGAAAAATCGTGTCTTTCTTCATTGATTCCATTGCACTCTTAAATAACAGCTTTTTGAGTTACAAAAATCCGGTCTTTTTATAAGATCCGGTTACAATGAAAATCAAATAAAAGGAAAGAAAAATTACAACTTTTTATCCTTGTTTGTCGAACAAATCACGAGCTCCTGTTTTGCGGTCGCTCGCTTGCGTGGGTTCTTCGCCTGCGCCGGGGTTTATCCGTGGACCACCGCGAGATCTAGATCCGGTCGGATCTACGCAGTACGACGGGTATTATTTCACGAAGGAAATAATAGCCGGGGGGATTGGTTCACCAAGGAAACAATCGCCCAAATCTCGGGATCAAAGACCAAGCTTTGATCCGGAGTACGCATGCGTAGATCTGAGATCCGATCCTCTCAAACTCTTGCCTTATTTGGCGTTGACGATCGCCGAGCACCAGATCTGGATGAGCAAGTCCTCGAAGTCCCAAAGCTTGGATCTTTTTTAGATCTGAGTCTTCAACCAGCAGGGCTTCGCCTCCAAAAAATCCAACCTTTGAACAAATGAACCACCTCTCCTATTTATAGGCCACCTTCACTGTGCCAGCGCACAGGTGGCCGACACACCGAGCCAACCTCAACGGTGGCCGCGCACTTTGGCCGAGCCACCCTGAGGTGGCTCGGTTGCGGCCGAGCCCCCCCTTGGGCGTGGTTTTCCGTCGTTTTGTAGTTGTATCCGTTTTTCGGTTCCGTCGTGATTCGGTTGTTTGGTTGATTTAGACTCTGATTCGTTGACCTGATTTGGCAGTAAATCCAATTCCTGATTTGGCAGTAAATCCACTTCTGAGTTCGAGTCCAAAACTGAGTTGGATAACTCGTTGATTCCTCAACCCGTTAGCTAAATTCCGCACGCGAGTGGATTTATTCCGTTGTTTGCGTGCGGTTCATTAGCTTCGTAGCCTCGTTAATCCGCTTCGTCGCGTATCGCTTGGCGTTGTGGACTAACAATCGTGTCTGCATACGTCGCCCGATGGTCGGTTCGTCGAATCGGCGTTATCGAGCTGTGTTAAGGGACCTATAGGCAGTTTTATACGCCTACAGTTACGACGACTTGGTTCGCCTTGTTGGTTTATCAGTGCTTGGATTTGTTGGTCATGCATTTCTCTCATATTCTGCATGGCCATCTGCATTTCGAACTTGAAGCTCTCTTGTTGTTTAGCCATGGCTTCTTCGAGCATCTTGGCCACTTGTTCCGCACTTATCATAAGTGACTCGCGGGGTTGTCCCTCGCTGGATACCGTATTATCTAATGCGACCGCAGAGTCATAAATGATTCGCGGGGTTGTCCTTCGCTGGATACTGTATTATCTGATGCGACCGCAGAGCAGGCATCCGATTCTTCATCTTCTGAAGGTAATCTTGTCTGAATCCTACCATAAGTTCCTCGTATGATGGCTCTAGACTGCAGACGAGTTACACGCCGGGGTGCTTTCAGAATCGACTCGGGATTATCCTGTGTCGATGTCCCTTTGCCGGTCATATTAGTGGTGACCCTCGGAAATTCTCCATCTTCAACTATCGTTCTTCTTTGTCGGAAACGCCTAGGCCTGGATTTTGGCGTTTTGGTACTGAGCCTTTCAAAAACCGAAATTCTTTCGGGGACTGTCTTGATGCAGTTGCACTCAGACAATACTGTCTGAATGAGTTTGGAACAGGGGCATTGAGTCTTTAGTTCTCGAGGACTCCTTTTCCTGGTTTTACTTGTACCCTCAACACAATAGTACAACTCGTCGGTTTGAAGGTCGGAGTAACCTATCGTGTGTTGGCACGACTTCTCAGGTATAACGCTATCATCATCAGACGACAATATTTTCTTCTGAGGGCGAACTGACTTCCTTGGGCTTTCAAGAGTCACACGCCTCGAAACATGCCTTTGTGGGCGTGAATTCTCAGCTGGCTCCTGGACTTCAATGCGCAAATTGGTGCGCCTAGATGCCATGATCTCTTTGTCATGTTGAGTGTGGCGGAGACTCTCAGCATGTTGAGTCATTCGGGGCTTCTTTATCGGACCCAAACGTTCTTGAACTGGAGCTTTGCATCGCTCATCGGGAAGTGGACCGAGGCGCTCTAAAACTGACCTCCTTCTTCGGGATGGTCCTGCGGGATCTCCCGGAGCAGCTATGGGAATTATCGGTGATTTAGGTTGGTTCGCCGGAGGTTGAACTTTTGCTGAAGGCTGCAATGGTTGCTCTTTAGCCTGGATCGCCGCTTCAGACTTCGGCCTCCATACTTGGCGGGTTGGTGGCGACTTCTTGGCCACCTCCTTCTGCAGTCTTTTGCGGGCTTCTTGGACTTGAGCCCGTGCCTGCACTAAAAGTGCGCGGTGCTTGCGAATGCGCTCTTCACTTGTCGAACGATTCCGTTTGACACGGATCCATTCATTCGTTGGTGGCTTGGAGGAGCTGCCATTCATTGGTTGTTGATGCTGTTTGCCTCCCTGTTCTTCAGATCCCCGTTATAGCGGATTCCGTCAGTGGACTCTATTGCCTTTGCGAATTGCCGCGCCAGGCGTTAACGTCGCCTCTGGCGGGCTCTCTTTGAGAGTCACTACGCCTTCAGTGGCGGAGGAATTAGCGAGAACAGATTTGACCTGGTTGGAGGTCGGTGGAACTTCACCCGATGCAACTTTGGCATTAATTAGGGTGAGATCTTCGTTAGTATTTTGTACTTCTTCGTACCAACAGACTTTTCTTCTGGAGGAGAACTTCTTGGACTTGAGGGGGGAGGTGGATCCGGACGAGGATGACAGATACTCCTCGAACTTTTGTTGGTCGAATTCATACTCGACCTCCTCCTCGACCGGGATCAAGATCCGCGGCTGCGACACAACGATCTCGGCAGCGAGATCGGTGGCTCCCACTGTGGTCGCCAGATTGTTCGCGGGGAAAATCGTTTTCATTGACGTCATTGTTTTCTTAAGCAACAGTTTATCGGTTACAAGAGATCCGGTCTTTTTATAAGATCCGGTTACAACAAAATCAAAAAAAAAGAAAATCTTAAAAGATTACAACTTTCCTTTTCTCGAACAAATCACAAGATCCTGTTTTGCGGTCTCTTGCTTGTGTGGGTTCTTTGCCTGCGCCGGGGTTAATCCGTGGACCACCGCGCGATCTTGATCCGGTCGGATCTACACGGTATGACGGGTATTATTTCACGAAGGAAATAACAGCCGAGGGGATTATTTCACCAAGGAAATAATAGCCCTAAGTAATCGAAATCGACCAAGCGAAATCGATACTCTTCTCGGGATCCAAAAACCAAGTTTTGATCCGGAGGATGACCGTGTGGATCTCAGATCTGATCTCTCTCGAACTCCTGCCTTATTTGACGTGGATGATCGCTAAGAACCAGATCTGAAAAGACCGAGTCTTCAAAGCTCCAAAACTCCGAAGTTCAGTTATCAATCCGGCAGAGTTTCACCTCAAAAGTTCCAAGTGCTCTCAAAAATAAGCCCTCCTCTATTTATAGGCATTTCAATCCAGATCTGAGCTCAGATATGGGCCCAGATCTGGGTGGCTCGGCCACCGAGCCACCTAGAGGTGGCTCGGTTTTCGCCGAGCCCTCCCGGTATTTGGTTTTGCCATTTTTTCCGATCTCACGGTTTATCTGAACTTCATTGTTGATCTGGACTCTGATATGGCAGTCCGGATCCTGATTTGGCAGTAAATCCGCTTTGGTGTTCGAGTTCGAGTCCGCTCCCGATCTTGTTTGATGTGGTGGACTCTACGGTTGGATGACTCGTTGTTTCATCGACCCGTTAGCTTGATTGGGCACGCGATTGGATGTATTCCGTTGTTTGCGTGCGGTTCGTTAGCCTCGTCGCCTCGTTAATCCGCTTCGTCGCGTGTCACTTGGCTTCGTTGTTGTGGTTTAATGACCATGCTTGGATATATCGCCCGATAGTTCGTTGGTTTGTCAAATCACCATGCCGAGCTGTGTTAAGGGACCTATAAGCATTTTTATACGCCTACACTTGGTAATTTATTACTCATTTTTGTTCCTTGTCTTTTGTAAGCCTTTGCTGCACTAATTTTCTTCTTTCGCTTTTTGCTTCAACTACCCTTGAAGATCTCAAGATTTATGTGTGTATTACGTTCTAGCTGTTAGACCCTAGAGGGAGGTGATTAGGGTCTTATGCTAATCTAATCCCGATTAAATGCTAATTAAAGTTATATTGATTAAAAAGTTCTTGCAAGAACTATATGAGATGGATATGAGCAAGAATGATATGAATAAGCACAAATAAAATGTACGCTAAGCAAAAACACAAACAAACAATATGTTTACGAGATTCGGTCACCACGACCTACGTCCCCGCTCCTCACCTCGAGGAGATCTTCACTATCATAATCCGGTTTGGAAGTCGGAACTTCTACACACTCGGTTTACAAGTTTATCGAAAACTTTCACACAACAAACACTATGCAATCACACTTTACACACTAAGTGTAGGAACCTAGCCCGTGTCCTCCTCCTCAAGTACTCGGATGCAACCTCTCCCTAGGTTTGTCAACCGACGCTACTCCTATTGGATTCGACCCCGTCTCACGCCTCACACTTCTCTCGGTGTACAAGTGAACAAATGAGAACGCAAATGAAGCTCACACTCACTAAATCACACACCACTACCCATAATATATAGTATGGAATATTAAGCTCAATACAGTGTGTGTGATAACAGTGAATGAAAATATGTAACTCAATAAATATAGCTAAGATATGAAAATGAAATTATAAGCTATATGAAAAGATGAGTTAGGAAAACTTCTCAATAAACAAGAAGAACAGTAGAGAATGATGAGGATAGGATCCTCAGTTGAATTGAAGGCCTCTTCTTGTTGTCAAGGTTTTAAATATCGGTTATCGGGGATTTATCGGACGGCCAAAATCCTTATCGGATGGCGGAAATCGGGGATATATCGGGGATAAGTAGTATTTATCGGAGTGATATACTGGATGATGTGTATATACGGGGATAAGTAGTATTTATCGGAGTGATATACTGGATGATGTGTATATATAATATAACAATTAAAAATTTTAATCTAATCATGCTTAATGAAATATAAATATACCAAAATGTAAATCATCATGTTTAGAATCATTAACCAATTGTAGAAAGCGAAACTTGCATCATAACCTTGAATAAAAATAATGTTAGTCAAAATGGGCCGATAATCCCGATAAAAAAATCTTACTTATCGGCCGATAAGTGCCGATAACGCCGATAAATCGCCGATATCCCGATAAAAAAATCTTACTTATCGGCCGATAAGTGCCGATAACGCCGATAAATCGCCGATAAACCTAGAAAAATGATAACCGATTAAAAATCTAATTTATCCTAGCGGAGAGCTCCCAAATCCAATAACTCGGCCGATAATATCAATTATCGGTCGATATTTAAAACAATGCTTGTTGTAGAAAACTTCTTTTGAAACAGATAATCAGATTCAGCTTAAACAGCTCTTTAAACACACTTAAACTTTTGTTAAAACTTCACTGAAAAAACAAAACTTGGTATTTTGAAAGAGAAGAGCAATGGGGTATTTATACCCACTCAAAATTTCAGCCAAAACTAACTTGAAAAGACCAAAATAGCCCCAGAGAATCAAATCAGAATATAGCCGTTGAGAAAGCAATGATGAGTTCGGCGGTCGACCGTGGAAATCTCACGGTCGCCCGCAAAGCACAAAAATACTGAAAAAGAACTTTAAAAGCTGGCGGTCGACCGCGGCGGTCGACCGCGAAAGTCTCTGGATGGAGCCACGGTCGACCGTCACGGTCGACCGCTGTAGGCGTATAAAACTGCTTATAGGTCCCTTAACACAGCTTGGCACGGTGATTCAACAAACCAACGAACTATCGGGCGATATATCCAAACATGATCGTTAGACCACAACATCGAAGCTAAGTGAGATGTGACGAAGCAGATTAACGAGGCGACGAGGTTAAACACCAAAGCGGATTTACTGCCAAATCAGGATCGAGACTGCCAAATCAGGATCCGGACTGCCAAATCAGAGTTCAGATCAACGACGAAACTCGGATAAACCGATAAACCGCGAAACCGGACAACGGACACAACGGCGAACACCCGGCTAAAACCGAGCCACCCAAGGGTGGCTCGGTGGCCGACCGAGCCACCCCATGGTGGCTCGGCCATGGCCGAGCCACCCAGGGGTGGCCGAGCCACCGAGCCACACTCAGATCTGGGCCCAGATCTGGGCCCAGATCCGCTTCCAGAGGCTATAAATAGAGGAGTAAGAGCTCATTTTCAAGAGGTTGGAACTTTTGAAGCCGAAACTCTGCTGGATTGAGAACTCACCTTCGGATTTTCAAACTTAGAAGACTCGGACTCTCGGATCTGGTTTGTTCGCGGGAAAAATTATAGCTTTCATTGATTCCATTGTACTCTTGAGTAATAGTTTATCGATTACAAAAGATCTGGTCTTTTTATAAGATCCGGTTGCAACCAAATCAAAAGAAAAAATAAAAAGATTACAACTTTCCTTTCGAACGAATCACGAGCTCCTGTTTTGCGGTCACTCGCTTTTGTGGGTTCTTTGCCAACGCCGGGGTTAATCCGTGGACCACTGCACGATCTAGATCCAGTCGGATCTACACGATTTGATGGGTGTTATCTCACTAAGGAAATAACAGCCGGGGGGTACTATTTCACCAAGGAAATAATAGCCTTTAGTTCTCGGGATCAAAGGCCAAGCTTTGATCCGGAGTATTACTTCGTGTAGATCTCAGATCTGATTTCTCTCTCTCGAACTCCTGCCTTTTGTGACGTGGATGCTCGCCAAGAACCAGATCTGAATGTCCAAGTCTTCAAGTCTTCAAAACTCCAAGCTCAGTTCTTAATTCGGCAGAGTTTCGGCTCCAAAAGTTCCCACCCAAAAAATGAACACTCAAGGGCCTATTTATAGGCTCTTAGATCTGTGCCCGGGCACAGATCTGGCCGGCCACCTAGAGGTGGCTCGGTTTTGGCCGAGTCCCCTAGGTGTTGTGGTTTTTGCCGTTTTTTCTGGTCTCGTGGTTGATTTGGACTCTGATTTGTTGATCTGAATCCTGATTTGGCAGTAAATCCGCCTCGGTGTTTGAGTTCAAATCCGTTCTATGGTTGGATGACTCGTTGACTCACCGAACTTTTAGCTTGATTCCGCATGCGAATGGATGTATTCCATTGTTTGCGTGCGGTTCGTTAGCCTCGTTGCCTCGTTAATCCACTTCGTTGCGTGTCACTTGGCTTTGGCTTTGTGGACAGACGCTCGTGTTTGGATACGTCGCTCGATGGTTCATCGGTTTGTGCCGAGCTGTACTAAGGGACCTATAAGCAATTTTATACGCCTACAAATACCCCCTCCAAAGTATTTCAGCCTCGTTCTTTTATAGAAGAGTCTGGAATACTTTGGATATGATTGTCCCAACCTTCAGTCGGTGTAACGGGACCTTGGAATGGCTTCTGTTCTTGATTCCTTCAATCCTCCAGGCTATTCGGTGCTTTGTCGAATGTCTGTAAGAGTTCCGGTGCTGCATTTGTTGTCTGACCGTTGTCGGAATTTTAAACTTGAAGTCGATTCCTGATTTTCTAATCTTTAGCTCGTGTTTGTTGGTTCAACATAGAACTGACCATCGATTGTTGGCGTTGAGTTCTCATTTGCGACGCGTTGTCCGGCGTGGTGTTGTTGAGTTATCCTTAAGAATATTTTTAGGAAAAATATTCTCCAGGAACTTCTCAACCAAAAATATAGGGGATAGTTTATACTTTTATACCTTATTGGAGTAATTCTATGCCCGAATGAGCTGAACCGGCCTGATAATGAGCTGAACCAGCTTGATAATGAGCCAAAAAAGGCAGTGATTAGGCTCAAAAAATCCTCCGATCCTTCCGAATGTGTGGGAGAGGCAAGAATAAACCAAGGACTGAACCCTCGGTCGATTTGAAGTTATTTCGATGCTCGATTCGGCTTCAATTTGAATTCTGGTTCAAATTTGGTTCAAACTAGTTCAACCTGGTTCAACCTGGTTCAAGGCTGGTTCACCCCGGTTCAAGGTTGGTTCAGGACTGGTTCAAGACTGGTTCAGACTGGTTCATCCTGGTCTGGTCTGGTTCAGTCTGGTTTGGCCTGGTTCAGCCTGGTTTGGCCTGGTTCCTCTTTTGAACTGATTTGGACTGGTCTGGTCTGGTTCAACCTGGTCCGGTCTGGTTCAAGGCCGGTTCATCTATACAAGCCTCTTTTTTCTCCTCCTCTAGGGCCGGCACCCCCTTTGCCCTATTTTTTGGATTTCTCTTCTCTCATGCATCCTTTCTCCCCCAAATCTTCATATTTGTCTTAGATCTATTCTTCCTTTTGATCTTAGACTAAAAAATCCCTTAGAAATCTTCATATAAAAATTTCTCTCAGGCCCCTCGAGCAAGTGTTTCGAGCATCTTTCAATATCTAATTTCTTGTCGGATCCTCGAGCTTTTCCTCAGGTAAATTCTCCATAATTTTGGAATATTTCATGTTTATTTTAGTACATGAATTTGTGGGATTGCATGTGAGGGTTAGGGTTTATGATTTGGCGCCTCGAGCTCATCTTTCAGGGGGTAGAATTGCAATAAAAACGTAATTTTTTTTTCTGATCCCTTAACTTATTTTGCAGGTCACCATGTCTCGCATTGCGAGAGGTCAATCCTCTACCGCGTCGGCTGATGGCGCGCCTCCCTCTTATGCTGGTGAGCTATTTTTGGCATATTTACAAATTAGTCCTTTTTTTTTGGAAATTTGCAAATTAATCCTTTTCACCCCACGTTGCTCTCCTTGGTGAGGCAATCGGGAAGAACCTTGATTCTCCTTGGCGAGGATCGACGCTTTAAAGATGGGTTTTGCTTGGTCAAAACCATATCTCATAATAAATAAAGGGGGCGTTTTGTCGCTGCATTGTGCCTTATAAGGCAGGGATATGTTTTTTGATATATCCTACCTTATACGTGCATAATGTGGCCAAATCGTCTCACCCTTTATAAGGCAGTGACCCTATCTTACCCATTCGTAGGATGAGTTCAACTTCCTTTTATAATTGAGACTAACAAATGTTTAACTGTTTGTTTCCAGTGGAATATCCTTCTGGAGCGTTCTCATCTCACGCAGTGTACGGGCGTCGCGGCGAGTATTATTCGACTTCCGACGATTTTTCCCCTATTCCAGTTACTCCTCAGTTTGCTTCGGGTACACCGACAGAGGTTGCCCAAGTGGTGAAGGAAGGTGGACATCGAGCTCTTCGACAGTTGATTACAGATGCGCCTTTCGTGAGGGATGCCAGTTCTATTCAGCCTCTCAGGAAGACCGACTTTTTATTTGGCGACTCTGCCAGAGACCCGGACGCAGTGTTTATTGACACCGAGCAGTGGCTTCATAAAACTGGTGGTGGTTTCATATATTTGCCGAAGATTCCTCGGCATCGTTCGTTGACTGAGCTCAGGCGTCAGGCTGTGACACGGGAGATGTCGTGGCGCTTGACGGAGGAGCATGAGAGCGTTCACTGTGGCTACATCACTCATCAGGTAGCTCCTGGTTCGAGCAGGAGTCATATCACTGGATTGCATCCTGGAGTATTGGGGTTGGATGCACCGCTGCGTAACGAGCTTCTTGCCTCTGCTTCTACTTTGAAGAATTGCCTCGCTGCTTTAGGACGTGAGATGCCTACGACACGTCACAGATTTTATGGCTGGGTCCATTCTTTGGACAAGCTTTGGTGGACTCACATGACGAAGTACGTCTTAAGCCGATGGATCGAGGAGTTGCACGCTTGTGGTCTATATGCAGCTGTTCGTGCCACTATGTATGGTTTGCCTGTTAGCGCGAAGCATTTCTTTGCTTTGTGCGAGCTTTATATTCCAGATTCGAATACTTTTCTAACCCGGCAAGGGGAGTTGGGCTTGGCCCTCTATGAGATGCACAGGATTTCTGGTTTGCCCATGGGACAGATGCTGTATCAGGAATACTTTCCCTCCAACCATGAATTGAGTCAGCTAAAGGATCGCATGCCCGACCGCTATGAGACTTTATGGGACCTCACATGTCACTATCATATTGCTTTGGCGCAGTCTGAGCCTTTAGCGAAGAGGACTAAGTCATTCGTGAGTCTGAAGCAGTTTGCATGCTACTTGTTCAGAAATCTAGAGAGCAATTCCGGCGAGGCTATTTGCGAGCTGGCACCACTCACTCCTTCAGGGGTGAATAATCTATTGAAGAAGATTGGCGCTCATTCCTATACCATTAGTAGTCCTGAGAGTGGCTTTCCTACAGGGACCAAGTTTAAATCATTCTTATGGCATGCGACCGCACCGATTCGACCGATGACCCTTCTTGCCGGTTACCTCACTATATGGTTAAAGAAATGCGTGGTTGGTAGGTATGGCTCTATGAAAACACTGATTCCTCACCCGGAAAGTCAGATACCGGCCTGATGTTCCCAGCGTAAAGCAGCGCCATTCTAAATGAGTTCGATACCATCCCTCGCTTTCTCATTCATCAGACACCGCCGCGCTAATCGGCCGGCTGAGAACTGTGGAAAGCAATGGTGGGAACGTCCAAATTGTGGGACCTGTAGCGCTGTACTGATGTCAGGCGAAATCCTCGCCCCTCCCACTTCGCATTCTCAAGCAACTTGTAGTAGAGGGAACAGGAGGGCAGTCTTTGGCGTTCGTACCGACATCATATCAGAACGATGAGACGAATCCATAAGCTAAATGAAGTGTACCGAAGCTCCACCTTAATAGTAGGAATCCTCGAGCCGGCGAATTCACATTTCTTTCCGTGTAAACAGCACTAGAAAATCTGTCGAAGGCCCTCCGTTATGATGCTCTAGCCACCATCACGGAAGAAGTTGCAAAGTTCCTTTCTTGTAGCAAGCTCGAACCGCTGGGATAGAGCACTTCAAAGGGCAAAGCAGTCACCGGCTGATACTCGCGACCACACATTTCTACCACTATAGTGAGGTAACGGGCAAGAAGGGTCAGTCGGCATCGACATCGCTGCTCGCTGCCATAAGAATGATTTAAACTTATCCTGCCCCAGGAAGCCACTCTCAGGGAGGGCGACTACTATGGGTAGTTAGAGGAACGATTGAGCGCAATCTCTCTTCAATAGATTGTTCACCGCCTGAAGGAGGCGGGACCGGAGTGTGAGTCGCGTGTCCAGTTCTCGCAGAATATTTGCCTCCACGGCCAATTCCGTCTCCTAGATTATGACAATAGCATGCAAACTGCTTCAGGACTCTGGGCATCAATGTCAGAACTAACTTACTGGTAAAGTCCTCTTCGCTAATGGGTCTCTTGGGATACATCGCTGCGTCCACTGCAATTATGATGCAGGTATGTGACCTGTGAGGGCATCTCGGGTCCCGAAATGTTAGTCCCATACACGCGCGTCGGGCATGCGGATCCTTTATGGTTGTCATTCATGAAGGTGGTTGTTTGGAGGGATAAGTATATTTCTTTATATTTCGCTTGATATGTTCTTTTACTCTTTATTCTTTCTGTTTATCTCGTTGTAGTTATTTCTATGCATCTTTATTTGTCCGTTTTTTTATTGGATTTGTCTTTATTTAGGTTTCATTGTCGCAAACCTAGTTAATCCTTTTTATGATGTCAATTATCTCATAATTAGGCCAAGCCAACTCACCCTGCTATTTTCTTTTTCTATCAGTTACGATTTCATTGTATACATTCCTTTGTATTAGAAGTGTTCATTCTCCTCTTTCGAATCTTTTCGATATAAAATTGCTGTCTTTCTTTTTTTGCACAGCAAAAATTGCTTCGCCGCTTACATGTGCAAATCAACTCAACATAGACCTGGCTGTTAGATTTTTTTTTTAACTCGTAACAGCTTCCCTGCAATTGATATAAGATATCAAAGCAACAAGCGTGACAATATCGATTCACGGCCTTTTTCTTAAGTACCCTTATCCCATAAATACGTACTTCTTATTTTTCGCTATATCTGATTTCTCACAAAAGTCTTGTCCAAGAATAGCATTAAGCATAACATCCCTGCTGCATCGCGCCTCCCCTGTCCATGATAAGTATTTCGACTGCAATATTCTCACGATAATGGAGACATGCCCTTGTAAATTGTGTTACCCTGTCTTCCGTCCACGCGCCGCACTCTCGGACGTCCTTAAAGTCCCCAGGGAGCGATTGTCCTCTGGCAATTCTTCAAATAAATATCTCT
>NC_033797.1:117498305-117507383 GCF_001876935.1 Asparagus officinalis
TACCCTGCCGATTCGCCCGCCAGTTTGGTTATGATCAGCTTTATGTCGGGAATCCACGTCAGCAGCTTCGGACCCACGGCGGTTTGGTGGACGGTCTTCGTGCATGGTTGTGGACCGTGACGGGTTGTACTGGTGCTAAGTTCAGTCTCCCGAGTGTTGAGCGGCAGTTGAACCTCACCTTCTTAAGCTGCAAGTGGTTGTTAGCAGCTAATAAAACTGTCCCTGTGAAGCCGATTGCAGAGCTTGAGGCTGAGGAGGCTTCTCAGGCTGATTCTCGTATGATTTGGGAAAATGCTCGATCACAAAGGGCACGGCACAAGACCCGTCGGATTGACGAAGAGGGAAAGGAGATCTTTCATTCTGCTGATGAAGCTTCAGGCGGAGATCTTGAAGATCACGAGGACTGTTCTGATTGAGGTCAGTTTCTTACTTTTTCCCTTTATCTTTCAGAATTATTAAACCTGACAATGGTTTAACATTTCAGGGACCACAGCTGACCAAGATGAAGAGTTCCGTCCTTCTTCCTAGGCGAGACCTTCGATTGTTGCTCCTGCTGCTAGGCGGAAGAGATTAGTCCGCAAGCCGCGTGCAGTTTCGCGAGCATCTGATATGGATTTGGCCGGTGACGATCCTGCTAGTGATGGAGGTAACATCTACCCTATAGACCAATCTCTTGATCATTCAGAACTTTGACTCATGCTTTTCCATCTCTATATAGGAGAGCAAATGGAGAGAGAGATGAGTCCTGATCCTGTTTTTCATGATTTTACATCTTCTGGTGAGCCCGACTCACCGCACCAGGTAGAAAGGCCTGCAGAAGCTGGCGACATTAGGGAGACCGTCAATGTAGGACCCGGTTCGATGAATCCAGGTACATCTACCATTAACAATACACAAAGGAGTTGAATGATTCAGAATTTGTGCATTCCCTGATTGTCTCTGTGCTTCTCGCTCTTTTAGATAATTTGAAGGAGGCAAACGTGGATCTTGGGAATAGAGAGGCTGACGCACCTATAAAAGGTAACTCATTTCTATTGGTTGTAGTCTCTTTATTCTCCTTTCGTACTTATATCCTCTTGTGTCAGATTTCTCGACTGATGATTTTGACGAGGAAGGCTTGCTTGTGGACACTCCTATGCTCCACTTCATGTATGGCTCTCCTCAGATTGATGACCAGATGCCTGAGGATATGTTTCCTGAGTCTACACTCCCTCAGAATCCCGAGAATGGTTCTTTTGAAGGTACGTGCTTCTTCTCAAGTTAATTATAGGACTAGCCAATTTTTGACTAATGCAACTATAATGTGATGCATCTGAGCATTCTATTTTGTATTTGACAGGAGCTTTTGTCAAGACTGATCCTGTTGAGCCGGCTGTGAGACCAACTATACCAGTTGATATACCCACAGCCGTTACACATCCACCATCCCCAGTGACTCAAGGGGAAGAAGGTATAAATTGAGCTACTGAGAAATGTTATTTATTTCTTCATCAGGGCTTTTGACGGATTTCTCTTTTTTGTGTAGGGCATTCTTCTCGGCTTCACGTCCTTGTGAAGGAGTTATTATCAGACAGCGACCCAGAGAAGATTGTCATCTGCATAGAAATCCGCTCCTTCCTCTCCTTTGTGAATGCTATGATTGGCAAACTCTTCCACGGCGGACTTTCCCCTTACCAGTTTAAGCCATTCCTTGATCCTAAGATAAATTCAATAAGGGATGCAGGATACCCGGATCTGGCGAAGGCTATAGTTGATGATCTTGACTGCCTAGACCATGAGCTTTAGACGTTTCGCGAGCTCCGGGATGTAGGTGCCTCTTCATTCATTGTTGCCGAGTTGGATACTCACTTATAGACATGGCGCGATACTAGGTTTCTTGCTGAGCTCGAGATTCAGGTGCAGCGGGACCGGGTAGATCGAGTTGAGGCTAACCTTGCTATTAGGTCATCCTCACTCGACGAGCTTGATTCTTCTATTGCTTCTTGTGAGACCTAGATAGACCAGCTCCGAAGAGAACTCCGTGAGAAAGAGGAGACTTTGAGTACTGCTTTATCTGATGAGCTGAAGTCCTTGAAACAGAAGTTGGTTGAGACAGAGGAGGTTGCTGCGAAGACTTTAGCCACCACCGAGGAGTCCATCAGAGCTGAGCTGAGGCAAGCTTATGATGAGAAGCTGAATGTTTTTGATGTATGATTTCATTTGCTGAATGTTTTGACTTTTGATCCTTTTAGTGGTATTGGTTTTTATCTTTATCTTTATTATGATTCCTCATTCCGTTTGAAATGATTGACCATAATACTTTTAGGATTTTTGGCAAACCCTCAGCCATCAACGGATTTGATTAGCCTTTACCGACTACCGTTTGAGTCGGGCTAGCATGCGGATTGTTTAAACCCGTTCCGCATGTAACGTTGTGCTAAGAGAGTGAATTCTCTTAGACTCGGTGCTACGACTTCGAATACGTAGACTTCGCCATTGTTACGGGAATAGACTACCCGGCGACGCGTGTTAGGCGTTGACTTTAGGATTTTTGGCTAACCCCCAGCCTTCAACGGGTTTGATAAGCCTTTACCGACTACCGTTTGAATCGGGCTAGCATGCAAATTGTCTAAATCCGTTCCGCATGTAACGTTGTGCTAAGAGAGTTAACGCTCTTAGTGCAACGATATTGAATACGTAGACTTCGTCTTTCTCACGGAGTTAACGCTCTTAGTGCAACGATATTGAATACGTAGACTTCGTCTTTCTCACGGGAATAGACTACCCCCGGCGACGCGTGTTAGGCGTTGACTTTAGGGTTTTTGGCCAACCCCCAGCCTTCAACGGATTTGACGTGCTCTTACCGATTACCGTTTGACTCGGACTTACATGCGGATTGTTTTAAGTCCGTTCCGCGTGTGACGTTGCGCTCAGAGATTGAATCCTCTGAGACTTGTTGCTATGACTTCGAATACATAGACTTCGCCATTGTTATAGGAATAGGCTACCCAGCAACGTGTATTAGACGCTGACTTATCCCTACTTAGGCTTCGGGATAAAATACCCCAGAATCGAACTCTGGTGTCAAAGACTAAACCGGCGACGCGTGTTAGGTGTCGGCATATCCTTTCTTAGGATTCAGGATGAAATTCCCCATGCGTGTAAGGCATGGATTTTGGTGTTATTAATAACGACCTGCCACAATGTTGAATATGTGGATGGGTGTTCTTTTTAACGGTTAAGAACTAACCGGAAGCGCGTGTTAAGCGTAGAATTATCCTTGCTTAGGTTTCAGGATAGAATACCCCAGAATCGAACTCTGGTATCTTTTTCTACGGAAAAAGACTAAACCGGCAGCGCGTGTTAGGTGCAGACTTATCCCTGCTTAGGATTCGGGATAAACTTCCTAGGATGAATCCTAGATTGATAAATTTTGGGAGAGGTTGGTGCGGGAAAGTAAGAATTTTATATTGTATTTCCCGATCTTCTTTTAGGGTGAAGTCAAACCCGAAAACAAGGAAGGAATAATTTTATATTCTATTCCTTTATTCTGGAAAGGAAGAATTTTATATTCTATTTCCAGTGCAAAAGAAACTAGGAGTGGGATCTCTACTCCGAGAATCTGGAAAAATCTAGATAAACTTGCCTTTTATAGGATTGGTTATCTAAACTAAAGACGGGTTTTTCGTTTATCGAAATGAAATTTCAACTTAGGTTATAACCATGAGAAGGCTTAACCAAAGAGAAAAAGAAGGGAGTTCTTTCGTTTATCGAAAGGGGACTCTGAACTGAAAGTGGACCTCTTGTTCATGGAAAGAGTCAAGAGGGCCAAAAAGATATTTTTGGTGGACCCACTGTCAATTGAAGTTGATCAGCGAGGGATTTTAATGGTGAAAATGATTTTGGGTTATCCTCTAGGATATTAAGTGTAATATTCTTTAAGAAACTTCCCGGTAAATGAGTTATCCTGAATGTACTAGGGGTAGTACTTTTTCAGGAACTTCCCATTTATTTGCATTAATTGCCTGTCGCCGTCTTGAGTAATCAGGCGATATGCGCCGTTTGAGTAGACTGTGTCTATCACAAACGGTCAATCCCACTTGGGTTCGAATTTACCTTTCTTCTTGTAGTTGAGGATTATCGGTCGACGAGCAGCGAGGACCAGATCTCCTTCCTTGAAGCTTCTCTGTCGAACTCTTTTGTTAAAAGTCCTAGATATTATGGCTTGATAAAACTCGATGTGTTGTTGAGCTTTCAAGCGCTTTTCATCCAATCTTTCGAGTTCTTCGAGACGTTTCTGATGTTGTTCTTCCGTCGTCATCTCGGTTGCGAGGGCGATCCGAAGGGATGGGATTTGAATCTCCAATGGTAGCACAGCTTCACATCCGTATACCAACGAATATGGGGTAGCTCCTGTAGGTGTGCGTATGGTGGTACGATAAGCCCAGAGTGCTTCACCGAGTTTATCGTCCCAGTCTCGTTTATTGGTCTTCACGAGCTTTGACAGGATCTTAATGATCGTCTTGTTAAACGCCTCAGCTAATCCATTCGCAGCGGGATAATAAGCTGTTGACAAAATATCTTGAATTTTGAACTTGTCACAAAACCTGACAAAGGCGTTGCTTATGAACTGTGGACCGTTGTCATGAATGATCCGTCTTGGCACGCCGTGTCGGTATATGACATGATGCTTGATGAAATTAATGACGTTGTTCGTCTTTACTTCTCTAAGTGGAATTGCCTCAGCCCACTTTGAAAAATAATCCGTGATTGCAAGAATGAATCGATCACCTTTGACTGAAGGGGGAAAAATAGGACCGACAATGTCCATACCCAATGTCTCGAACGGCCAAGACGTGGTTGACGTGTGTAAATGCTCTGGTGGTTGGTGCATATAATTTGCATGTATCTGACAAGTGTAGGCATCGAAAATTGCCTATAGGTCTCCACGAACGGTTCAGTGTTAAAGAACGACGATGAACGTCACTATCCGATCCACAGGAGTCCAATTAACGTCGATGAACGATTGAAGTAAATCGACGAACTACGTGAGCTGATAGGATTTCGGAACAACGAAAACCCGGGCCAATCGGGAACCCGGCGATGTTCACAAAAAGTACAATGCCCTTCATGTCTCGATCACTCGTCAAGCTTCCAACGCACTTGGAATCACTCAAATCCGAGTTCGGACGAAGAATTTATGGCGAAAACAATCAACCATACGCAACGGAGCGTCTCAGGCTAAGTTGGGACACCCGGGGTGTCTCGGGAAAGTCGAAACACCCCAGGGGTGTCTAGGAAAAGCCTAGACACCCCAGGGGTGTCTCGGCCAAGTCAAGACACCCCAGGGGTGTCTAGGCACCCTATGTGCTCCCATTGCCTATAAATAGCCCCCTAAGGCCTCATTTTTGAAGAGCTGGATTTTTTGGAGAAGTTGGCGAAGCCCTGCTGCAGTGAAGACAGGCCGAGCGCTTCAACAGAGGAGAGGTCTTCATCAGAGTCTTCATCACCCATCCCCCCTTTCCTTAGTATTACCCTTCACCGGTAATCACTAAGAAGAGCAGATATCTCGTTTTAGCCGAGATAGACGCTTAAGGCTTCTAGATCTCACGCGGATCAACGAAGATCTGTCCGATTTTTTCGGAACAGATCTGAGTGCCAGGTAGTCCACGGATATTAACGTCCCCGTCACAGGCAAAAGACCCACGCAAGCAGAAGACCGATAAACGATCTCTGCGTTTGTTTTGACGAGAGTTGTAACTTTTTGTTTTCATTGTGTAAAGGTCTTATAAAAAGACAATCTTTTTTATTTCATTGTAACGACTAAAGTTGTAATGAATACAGCAATGAATACAACAATTTTCGACGCAAACAACAAGCATGACATTCTCGGGCGTATTCGATTACGTCATGAACCATCGTTGGCCAAAAATATCCCATTCTCCTGATGCGATCATACAATTTGGGACCGGGTTGATGCGCACCACATTCTCCTTCGTGTGCTTCCTTAAGAACTTCTTCGGCTTCTTTGTTCGAAAGGCATCGGAGTAACAAACCATCATACCCTCTACGGTATAACGTATGGGTCTCGGTATTATAGAAGAATCTTGGTGCTCTTCGGCGGATTGATTCCCTTTCTTTTACATCCTCTGGCAAAACACCATATTGGACGTAGTCAATGATAGGAAAACGCCAATCTCGGGACTCAGACCCAATTTGAGTTGAATTCACCTCCTTGGCATTTATGTTTCCGTCATCTTCCTCTTCAATATCCATATCGTATATGGGTATGCAAAGTTGATGCGTCCTTACTGTGACTAACAGCTCAGTTTCGGGAGGCTGCGCAAGTGATACTGCTAGTGCTGCCAGTGCATCCGCATAAGCATTCTGGAGATGAGGGATGTATTCAATAAAGAATTCTTCAAAGGAATCTGTCATTTTGATGGCCTCCTGGTGGTACGGGATCGGGTCTTGGTTCCTGACTTCATACTCTCCACGGACTTGGTTGACTATCAATTGAGAATCCCCAAAAGCTTCGAGATATTCGACCCCCAGCTCCTTGGCAAAACTAAGTCCAATGAGAAGCGCGTTGTATTCGGCTACGTTATTGGAACACGGTGTCACGCCCCGCTTCCCAAAAGACCGGGGAATCGGGACGTGAACAAGCCCGCGACGTATTAGACTGAGGAGAGATAAGTGCTAGACCCCGTCTTCTCAATCTAATACGCTAAGCGTCTGGAAATAAGTACAATGCGAAGTCACAGGTCCCCGATCACAATCAGCAAGAATATAATAGACAAACTCAGAATAAAAAATATCATATCACAAATGAGATATCATCCAGACATAATAATACGGGTCAAACATACCCTTATACAAAACTATCTGAATGAAATACTGAAGAATATAAAATACACTGACCAAATGGAAATGGAAGGTAGCACAAGGAAAAATGAGGACCAATAACTAAGCTTCAGCTTCTTCTACTCTGTCTGCAGGGCACTCCTACTGAGAATATCCTGGCTCTGACGTATCTCCAAGATGGACCTGTACTTTCTCTAAGTCTGACGTACACCAGAGAAAACAGGTGTACGTCAGGGCGCATGGCGCACGGCAAGACCCCCCCAAAAGAAAAGAACGAACGAAAACCCAATGCGAAAAACAATACTATAACCGAAATGACAAAAGAACGTGCAATTAGAAATCCAACCAAATCAATCAAGTAACAAGTCGGTCATGCAGCTAGTCATCAGAATAATCATCCAGGTAACCATGTCATACAAATAGATGGAATTAATACTTAAAAATCCACAACAAGAGACGTAGTACATCGAGCGAAATAATCCAAACAAGGAAACCCTCATGTATATACCATATGTCTCAAATTGTAAATAATTAAATATTAATCCCGATCTATGTATGAAAAGAACAACACTGATCTACATCTCAACAAAACTAACAAAGTCCACCATAAAGCACGCAATCATGTTATTCTTGTTTTACATGTTATTTGAATTGGGGAAGAATATTTTGATGTATATAATCGGGTCCCCGTAAAGTCGTCCGGGGGCCGCCTTCAAGTCAAGTATTGGCCCTCTGGCCCATGTACCAAGCAACGAGGTCATGTAACTAGCCATCCTATCTCAACTCACTGGTCCACATCTCACACAGAGTCAACGCTCATATTACCGGATAACTGACTGTTCACAAATCCTCTACGCGCATCCAATACCGCTACACGAATCGGTCAGAGGACTACACGCAATCCGATCTCGGCCTGGTCCGAACTCAGGCAAAGCTCAGGTGACTACACAAATTCACTGACTAAAGTGACTACACGAATTCACTTTAGCCCAACAAACCAACCCCAGTGACTACACGAATTCACTGGCACGAGCCTGGAAGATACATCAACAGCCTTATCCGATCACATGAACATGGACTTCCCCATCCCAACTCTCTTGTATTTTCTAAGTCAAACATAATCCATATTAAAACTCGGGTTCACCACCTAAACTCAGTCAACACACTCACACATGTCACTAAGTCTGTTCATGACGCACAAGACCACTAAGTCATGAACTACTAAAGGTTCTCAAACACAACCAAGAACAATCAATGCAACTAATCATGTGCAATAATATTATAGCATATCAGATAATCAAGATTAAGAATTATAAATCATAAACAGAGTCTACATAATTTAGATGTTCTCAAATAAATTATCATAATTTTCCTCAAATGATTCTGTTCTCAAATAAATTCTTTTTAATTAATATAATTATCCAGAAATGATTCCGCTACCGAAATAAATTCTTTTAATTCATATAATTATTCTAAAATAATCTTTTCTCAAAATAGTTTAACAATTCAAATAATCTATTTTTCCAAAATAAATTATTTTAGATTATCTATTTAATAATTATTCAAAACTAACTCTTTTTTTTCCAAATAATCTCTTTTCTCATCATAATAATTCTAAATTCTAAAACATCTCAAAATAATCACTTTTACACAAAATAATTATTCCTTTAAATTACTTATCATAATATCATTATTAATACTAATCATCCACAACCCACGCAGATAATATCAATATTCATATGGTGACATAACCAAATCACAGTCAGATCGAAGCATGTAATTAATGCATACTATATTAAAAAAATAAAACGACGAGTCAAAAGAAAGGGATCTTGTCTACGAGACCAAGGGGTCTGCGGATGAGGCGATGGCACCGATGTGGGTGTTTCTCGACGGATCTGAAGGGAGGGCAGCGGCGACGGCGAGCTCCGTCGAGGTGGCAGCGGCGACGGTCGTTGTCGACTGTCCAAAGAAGGGGCGGCGACGGGATCTCAGCGGGGCTTGGTTGAGGTGCAGGCGGGGGAGGTGGAGCTCGGGCTTAGGCGGAGAGGATGGCGACTGGTGGAGGTGCTGGAGCTCGGCGTGGGTGCGGATCTGGTCGGAGGCGGACGCGGAGGCCAAGGCGGCGGTGGTGATGGGGGCTGAGGGGCGGCGCTCGGCGCGGACAGCGACGAGGCTGGGCGAGGAGAGGAGCGGTGGCGCTGGTTGAGTTCGGGTGGACGGAGGAGGGGCAGC
>NC_033797.1:117508383-117550035 GCF_001876935.1 Asparagus officinalis
CTCATTCTTTTATAGAAGAGTCTGGAATACTTTGGATATGATTGTCCCAATCTTCAGTCGGTGTAACGGTACTTTGGAATAGCTTCTATTCTTGATTCCTTCAATCCTGCAAGCTATTCGGTGCTTTGTCGAATGTCTGTGAGGGTTCCGGTGCTGCATTTATTGTCTGACCGTTGTTAGAATTTTGAACTTGAAGTCGATTCCTGATTTTCCGATCTTTAGCTCGTGTTTGCTATTTCAACATAGAACCGACCATCGATTGCTGGCGTTGAGTCTTCATTTGCAACGCGTTGTCCGGCGTTTGACACAGTTTATACTCGTACGTCTGTTGGAGTCTTGAGAAGCAGTTTATACTCTTATACTTTTCGGAGTATTGTTGAGTTATCCTTAAGAATATTTTTAGAAAAAATACTCTCCAGAAACTTCTCAACAAAAATAGGGAATAGTTTATACTCGTATACCTTATTGGAGTATTAAGAATGAGCTGAGCCGGCCTGATAATGACCCAAAAATGCAGTAATTAGGCTCAACAAATCTTCCGACTCTTCCGAATGTGTGGGAGAGGAATGAATAAATAAGGGACTGAACCATCGGTCGATTTGAAGTCGTTTCGATACTCGGTTCAGCTCCAATGTGAATTTTGGTTCAAATCTGGTTCAAACTTGTTCAGAACTGGTTCAACCTGGTTCAAGACTGGTTCAGGACTGGTTCAAGACTGGTTCAGCCTAGTTCAGACTAATTCATCCTGGTTTGGTCTGGTTCAGCCTGGTTCAGTCTTCTTTGAACTGATTTAGTCTGGTCTGGTCTGGTTCATCTTGGTCTGGTCCGGTTCAGTCTGGTCTGGTCCGGTTCAAGGCTGGTTCAATACTATAAAATACCCTCTTTTCCTCCGTGAATACTATGATTGGCAGACCATAATACTCACAGGATTTTTGGCAAACCCTCAGCCTTCAACGGGTTTGATAAGCCTTTACCAACTACTGTTTGAATCGGGCTAGCATGCGGATTGTGTAAATCCATTCCGCATGTAACGTTGTGCTAAGAGAGTGAATTCTCTGAGACTTTGTGCTATGATGTTGAATACATAGGCTTTACCATTTGTTACGGGAATAGGCTACCCGGCGACACGTGTTAGGTGTTGACTTTAGGATTTTTGGCTAACCCCCAGCCTTCAACGGGTTTGATTAGCCTTTACCGACTACCGTTTGAGTCGGGCTAGCATGCGAATTGTCTAAATCCGTTCCGCATGTAACGTTGTGCTAAGAGAGTGAATTCTCTGAGACTCGCTGCTACGACTTCGAATACGTAGACTTCGCCATTGTTACGGGAATAGGCTACCCGGCAACGTGTATTAGACGCTGACTTATCCTTACTTAGGCTTCGGGATAAAATACCCCAGACTGGTATTCTGGTGTCTTTTTCAATCGGTAAAAGACTAAACCGACAACGCGTATTAGGCGTTGACTTATCCCTACTCAGGCTTCGGGATAAAATTCCCCGTACGTGTGAAGCACGGATTTTGGTGTTATGAATAACAACCTACCACAATGTTGAATACGTGGACAAGTGTTCTTTTTAACGGTTAAGAACTAACCGCCAGCGTGGGTTAGGTGCAGACTTATCCCTGCTTAGGTTTCAGGATAGGATACCCCAGAATCGAATTCTGGTGTCTTTTTCTACGGAGAAAGACTAAACCGGCAGCGCGTGTTAGGCGCAGGCTTATCCCTGCTTAGGATTCGGGATAAACTTCCTAAGATGAATCCTAGATTGATAAATTTTGGAAAAGATCGGTGTGGGAAAGGAAGAATTTTATATTCTATTTCCCGGTCTTCTTTTAGGGTGAAGGCAAACCCGAAAACAAGGAAGGAAGAATTTTATATTCTATTCCTTGATTCTGGAAAGGAAGAATTTTATATTCTATTTCCAGTGCAAAAGAAACTAGAAGTGGGATCTCCACTCCGAGAATCGGACAGATTTGGATAATCCTAACTGTCGGAAGGTTGGATTACCGAATTAAAGGTGAATTCCTCGTTTATCGAGAGTGAATTGTGGTTTTGGCCCTAACTGTAGGAAGGTTTGACCAAGTGGGAGTTTGAGGTGATCCTAACTATAGGAAGGTTTGATCACCCGATTTGAAAGTAGGCCTCTCGTTCATTGGAGGAATCGAGAGGGGATTTTGGTTTTGGTCCTAACTGTAGGAAGGTTTGACCGAATAGGAGGTTTAAGACGATCCTAACTATAGGAAGGTTTGATCGCTCAATTTATGGGCCTCTCGTTCATTGAAGGAATCGATAGGGGATTTTGGTTGTGGCCCTAACTTTTATAGGTTTGACCTGAAAGCAAAAGGAGTGGAATACAAGTAGCAGTAGAAATACTGGTTTGTACTGGCCACTCGATGAAGGGTTTTGACGTTAAGTAGTCAGGACTTAACACGTCAAGCTTTGGAAATTGCCATGAATTGGCGGACAGAAAATTTAGTGGACCCACCGTCAATTAACTTGATCAGTGGGGGATTTTTGTGAGGAAAGATTAATCTGTCAAAAGGATCGAATCTCGTCTCAACAAGATAACTCATGAGAATTAGTGAATTTGATAACAATAATGGAAAACATTCCGACATTTAGAGTTTAAATGTGGATGTTTTACTTATCACTTTTATAGTGATTGGGTTATCCCTAAGAATATCACCCGTGGTATTCTTTCGGGAACTTCCCGATACATGAATAATCCACCCCCAGCTTCCCTTGTGGAACTGGGTCCGACATTGTACTCAGTTACATGACCGGGTTATCCTTAAGAATATTACATATAAAAATTCTCCAGGAACTTCCCGTGAAAGAAATGAAACAGTTTAGACTCATATACATGTTGGAGTATCAGGGAGCAGTTTAACCTCTTATACCGGTCGGAGGATTGAGAAGCAGTTTATATTCTTATACTTGTCGGAGTCTTGCCGTTCTCAATTGGCTTACCCTAGCGTTATGACGCCGGCTTCAACCAAGGTCTGGATGCTATTCTTTAAAACAAAGCAGGCCTTGGTGGGATGAAGGATCCTCCTGTGGTACGCGCAATACTTCGGATCCGCAGTATCATCAGCTTCCTCCTGATTCGTGATCGGTGACAGCTTGATCTTGTTATTTTTAAGGAGGGATTCGAAGATGGCTGGAACATCTTCGTCCTTGAAGGGGTACTCTTTTTGGAGCCTCTGATCCGAAGTCTTCTGCTGTCTCCGGGGCTGCTGTTGCGACGTTTGATCAGCATCAACAGCCGCTGCAGCGAGTTCGGAGGATTAGCCATCGGTTGGCTCCTCTCGGCCTTCTTCCTTTTGAGGAATCGCTCGGCTTGCTCTCCTCGGACCTTCAAATCCTTCCATGTTTTGGACGGTGCTGTCCCCATTGCTTCCAACACGTCCAATGCGAGGTTGTTGTGGCAAGTCTGAAGAATGAACTCCTCAGTGATCGGGTCCCGACAGTTCATCGCCTTGTTCCGGAACCTTTTGATGAAGGTATCAACCAATTCCCCGTCTTTTTGTTTCTCGTCAAGCAACGGCCCGATGGATATCTCGGTGTCGTCGTCGAAGAAGTTAGTGAGGAATTTAGTCTCAATGTTGTCCCAGCTATTCACACTTCCTGGCTTGAGGCGGTGATACCAATCGAAGGCGGCTCCACGAAGAGTGCCAACGAAGGACCGTACCATCAGAAGCTCATTACCAGAGATAACCCCCAGGTGTGATTTGAAGTAAATCAAATGCTGAGTGGGTGAACCCTTCCCATCGAACGACGTGAAGTTAATTAGATTGAACTTCGCCGGATATGGGATTGATTCCCATTCTCTTGGGTACGGACAAGGAATGCCCGTCTTCTTCATCTCTTGAGCGGAAATCAATGTATTGATTTTGCTCTCGAGGTTTTTAATCTTCAAGCTTTCACCTGTGTTTTCGCTAGCATTCTCGTTACCACCCCCTGCATTGACGGGAGGATTATTGGCATTATGAGCTTCATTCGCACCTGTGTCCTCATCTTCCTGATTAACCTGGTTACGACGACTTGGTTCGCCTTGCTGGTTCATCAGTGCTTGGATTTGTTGGTCATGCATTTCTCTCATATTCTGCATGGCCATCTGCATTTCGAACCTGAAGCTCTCCTGTTGTTTAGCCATGGCTTCTTCGAGCATCTTGGCCACTTGTTCCGCACTTATCATAAGTGACTCGCGGGGTTGTCCCTCGCTGGATACTATGTTATCTGATGCGATCGCAGAGCAGGCATCCAATTCTTCATATTCTAAAGGTAATCTTATCCAAATCCTACCATAAGTTCCTCGTACGATGGCCCCAGACTGCAGACGGGTTACACGCCGGGATGCTTCCGGAATCGACTTTGGATTATCCCGTGTCGACGTCCCTTTGCTGGTCATATTAGTGGTGACCCTCGGAAATTCTCCGTCTTCAACCACCGTTCTTCTTTGTCGGAAACGCCTAGGCCTTGGTTTTGACGTTCCGGTACTGAGCCTTTAAAAAACCGAAATTCTTTCGGGGACTGTCTTGATGCAGTTGCACTCAGACAATACTGCCCGAATGAGTTTGGAACAAGGGCATTGTGTTTCTAGTTCTCGAGGACTCCTCTTTCTGGTTTTACTCGTACCCCCAACACGATAGTACAACTCGTCTGCTGGAAGGTCGGAGTAACCTATCGTGTGTTGGCACGACTTCTCAGGTATAACGCTATCATCATCAGACGATAATGTTTCCTTCTGAGGGCGACAAGAGTCACGCGCCTCGAAACATGCCTTTGTGGGCGTGAATTCTCAGCTGGCTCCTGGACTTCAATGCACAAATTGGTGCGCCTAGCTGCCATGATCTTATTATCATGTTGAGGGTGGCGGCGACTCTCAGCATGTTGAGTCGTTCGGGGCTTCTTTATCGGGCCCAAACGTTCTTGAACTGGAGCTTTGCATCCCTCATCGGGAAGTGGACCAAGACGCTCCAAAACTGACTTCTTTCTTCGGGATGATTCTGCGGGATCTCACGGAGCAGCTATGGGAATTATCGGTGATTTAGGTTGGTTCGTCGGAGGTTGAACTTTTGCTGAAGGCTGCGGAGCAGCTATGGGAATTATCGGTGATTTAGGTTGGTTCGTCGGAGGTTGAACTTTTGCTGAAGGCTGCAATGGTTGCTCTTTAGCCTGGATCGCCGCTTCAGACTTTGGCCTCCATACTTGGCGGATTGGTGGTGACTTCTTGGCCACCTCCTTCTGCAGTCTTTTGCGGGCTTCTTGGACTTGAGCCCGTGCTTGCGCTGACAATGCGCGGCGCTCGTGAATGCGCTCATCAAGTGTTGAACGATCCCGTTTGACACGGATCCATTCATTCATTGGCGGCTTGGAGGAGCTGCCATTCATTGTTTGTTGAGGCTGTTTGCCTCTCCTGCTCTTCAGATCCGCGTTATAGCGGATTCCGTTAGTGGACTCCATTGCCTTCGTGAGTTGCTGCGCCAGGCGTTGACGTCGCCTCTGGCGGGCTCTCTTTGAGAGAGTCACTACGCCCTCAGCGGTGGAGGAATTAGCGAGAACAGATTTGACCTGGTTGGAGGTCGGTGGAGCTTCACCCGATGCAACTTCGGCATCAATTGGGGTGAGATCTTCATTGGCATTCTGCACTTCTTCGTATCAACGGACTTTTCTCCTGGAGGAGAACTTCTTGGACTTGAGGGGGGAGGTGGATCCGGACGAGGATGACAGATACTCCTCGAACTTTTGTTGGTCGAATTCATACTCGACCTCCTCCTCGACCGGGATCGAGATCTGCGGCTGCGACGCAACGATCTCGGCAAAAGATCGGTGGCTCCCATTGTGGTCGCTAGATTGTTCACGGGAAAAGTTGCTTTCATTGATGTCATTATTTTCTTGAGCAACAGTTTATCGGTTACAAAAGATCCGGTCTTTTTATAAGATCCGGTTACAACAAAATCAAAAAATCTTAAAAGATTACAACTTTCCTTTTCTGGAACAAATTGCAAGATCCTGTTTTGCGGTCTCTTGCTTGTGTGGGTTCTTTGCCTGTGCCGGGGTTAATCCATGGATCACCGTGTGATCTTGATCCGGTCGGATCTACATGGTATGACGTGTGCTATTTCACAAAGGAAATAACAGCCAGGGGGATTATTTCACCAAGGAAATAATAGCCCTAAGTAATTGAAATCGACCAAGCGAAATCAATACTCTTCTCGGGATCAAAAACCAAGTTTTGATCCGGAGGATGACCGTGTAGATCTCAGATCTGATCTCTCTCGAACTCCTGCCTTATCTGACGTGGATGATCGCCAAGAACCAGATCTGAAAAGTCCGAGTCTTCAAAGCTCCAAAACTCCGAAGTTTAGCTCTCAATCCAGCAGAGTTTTCACCTCAAAAGTTCAACCAAAAATCCAACCCCTTAAACAATGAGCCTTCATGGCCCGCACGCTCATCGGCCACCAAAACAGCGTACAGATCAATGAATCAACGAAATATGCGTAACAATGAAACAAGTTAAAACCCGAAAAACAGATAAAGCCCCTGGCGGCCAAGTCGCGCCAAAAGTGACCCGGCCAGACCAGTGGCTCGGCCACGGGCCGAGCCACCAAATGGTGGCTCGGTCAAGGCCGAACCCTCCTGGTGTTTAATTTTGTGTCGTTTTCCGGTTTCGCGGTTTATCCGAACTTCATTGTTGATCTGGACTCTGATTTGGCAGTCCGGATCCTGATTTGGCAGTAAATCCGCCTTGGAGTTCGAGCCTGTTCCCGATCGTTGTTTGATGCGATGGACTCTACGGTTGGATGACTCGTTGATTCATTGACCTGTTAGCTTGATTCCGCACGCGAGTGGATGTATTCCATTGTTTGCATGCAGTTCGTTAACCTCGTCGCCTCATTAATCCGCTTCGTCGCGTGTCACTTGGGTTCGGTGTTGTGGTCTAACGATCATGCTTGGATATGTCGCCCGATGGTTCGTTGGTTTGTCGAATCACCATGCCGAGCTGTGTTAAGGGACCTATAAGCAGTTTTATACGCCTACAGGAAGCTTCCTCAACTCCTTTCCTGTTCCACTGCACTTTAACTAATGGGATCACTTTATTTCTAAATTTCTTGTCCTCCCTGGAAAGAATGAGCACTGGGTCTCTATTGTAGTCAAATTTTTCTGAAGCTCTAAATCTAGCACATCAAACACTCTCTGCTTTTCCTCATCACGTAAGTGCTTCCTGAGCATCATGACATGAAATACATCATGCACACCCGACATCAATGCTGGAATATCTAGTAGGTACGAGACGGCTTCAACATGATCGGTAATCCTGAACGGACCGATAAATCTTAAGGCAAGCTTTCCCCATCTGCTAAACCATTTGACACCCTTCATCGGTGATACTTTTAATAAAATATAGTCTCTAACCTAAAATTCTAAAGGTCGTCACCTCTGATCTGCGTAACTTTTCTACTGACTCTAGGCTACAAGAATACCCTCTCGAATTGTCACTACCTTCTCTATTGTTTGCCTCATAAGGTCTGGTCTAAACAGTTGGGGATCTACATGGCCTCCCACACAATGCTTCATAAGAAGCCATACCTATAGTCAATTGGTAACTATTGTTGTAAGCAAACTTAATCAATAGTATGAGATCTTCCTAAGTGCCATGGAAATCTAACACACATGCCCAAAAGCATGTCTTCCAATATTTGGCTAATAACTCTTTCCATTTGGCCATCTATTTGTGGGTAGAAAACACTGCTATAAGCTAGCTGGCTGTCAAAAGAATTTTGGAAGCTCTTCCAGAAATGTGATATGAATACTGTGCCACGATCCAACACAATTGTCTATGGAACTCCATGCAATCTCACAATCTCCTGAATAAAAATCTTTGCATAAGTCTCTACAGTATGAGTTGTCTTAACTGGTAAGAAGAGCACCGACTTCGTCAATCAATTGACAATCATCAAAATGGAATCATTCCCTTTGCTAGACCTTGGCAAAACAACAATGAAATCTATCGAAATATCTGCCCACTTCCATTCAAGAATAGGAAAGGGCTGTAGGGTACCCACGAGTCTCTGATGTTCTGTCATCACTTGTTGATAGGTAAAGTATTTAGATACATACTCCACAACATCCTTACGCATGCCGTTCGACCAAAAACATTTCTTCAAATCCTTGTACATTTTGGTTGTACTCGGATGTACCGTGTACCTGGTACGATGTGCCTCATCAAACAAGTTCTTTTTCAATTGTAGATTATCTAGCACTACTAGCCACTCTTTCATTTGAAGGCCTCCATCTGATCCGATGGTCCTATCTACCTTGGGCTCTTTGGAAATTTTCCCCTTTTGGGTTTGAATCCAAGAGTCCTCTAATTAAGCACTAACCACTCTATCAATCCATGATGGTTGTACTGTTAACGCCCCCAAAAAATGTACAGTATCCACTAATCTCTAGACTGAAATCAAACGGACTGAGGGTAAGAATGTCTTAGTACAACGAGCATCTCAAAGCTGTAAGTTTGTCACGATCGATGCTTCCTGCTCAAAGCATTTGCTATGATGTTCGCCTTTCCCGGATGATACTGAAGCGCGAACTCATAATCCTTAAAGAACTTGACCCATCACCACTTTCTTTGGTTAAGTTCCTTCTGAGAAAAGAGGTATTTTAGACTCTAATGGTCTGTAAATAACTCGAACTGAATACCATAAAGATAATGTCTCCACGTTTTAAGTGCGAAGACCACCACTACCAACTCGAAGTCATGAGTGGGATAATTCTATTCATGAGTCCTCAATTGCCGCGAGATGTAAGCTACTACTTTTTGAGTCTGCATCAAAACACCTCCTAGTCCCGACAATGACGCATCCGTGTGGACAACAAAGATCTTATCACTGCCCGGAATGATCAACATTGGTGCGGTAGTCAACTTGGCCTATAAAGTCTCAAAGGAATGCTGACACTTTGGCCCCTAAATAAACTAAACACCCTTCTTCGTAAGGCATGTTAGCGGGGTAGTAATCTTAGAAAAATCCTGAATGAATTTCCTATAGTAGCCGAAAAAGCCCCAAGAAGCTACGAATCTCTATAACAGTCGTTAGCAGCTACTAATCAAGAACTACCTTAACTTTAGCTGGATCAACCACAATACCCTCCTAACTAATGATATGGCCCAAAAATCTAACTTCTCAAAGCCAAAACTCGTATTTGCTAAATTTCACATACAACCGGTGCTCTCGCAAAGTTTGCAATGCTAAATGATGATGCTGTTCATGCTCGGCCTCTGACTTTGAGTAGATGAGGATGTCATTGATGAAAGCAATTGCGAACTGGTCCAAATATGGATGAAAAACCTGATTCATCAAATCTATGAATATTACGGGTGCATTAGTAAGTCCAAATGGCATAACAAGGAATTCAAAGGACCCATACCAAGTTAGAAATACGGTCATAGGAATATCCATCTCCTGTACGTGCAACTGGTGATAACCAGATTGAAGATCAATCTTTGAGAAATACTATGTTCCCTGCAACTGGTCGAATAAGTCATCAATCCTCAGTAACGGATACCTGTTTCGGATGGTGACCTTATTCAACTCACGGTAATCAAAGCACAAACGAAGGCTGCCATCCTTCTTCTTCACGAAAAGGACTGGTACTCCCTACAGAGAATGGCTACGGTAAATAAATCCCTAAGCAATTAGCTCCTCTAACTGAGTCTGTAACTCCCTCATCTCTGCAGGTGCCATACGATAAAGTGCAAGGAATATCTATGCTGTGCCCGGTTGCAACTCTATGCAAAACTCAATCTCTCTCATTGGGCAATCTAGGTATCTCCTGAAAGATGTTGTGGTATGGTATTTAGAGACTACTCTGAACTCGTACAAAATGGCACCTTGACCGCGCAATGACACCTCCTCGATGTATGCCAGAAATGACTCCGCAAACTGGTTTCCTTGTGAGGTTGCTATAACCAACTCAGTCCCATCGAACACTCACAAACTAACTATTTTGGTAAAATAGTCGATACTGATATGGTAGTAAGATAACCAATCCATACCAATGATTACATCGAACTCATACATGCGTAAGATGATTAAATCGACTATTAACTCAGACTCATTTAGGCTGAAATTAAATCTCATACATATACCCTCTAATAGGGACACCTCACCTAAAGGAGTGGAAACTTACAATGATACGTCTAGGGGATGTGTAATTAACTGAAGTCTATCCATGAAAGCATAGGAGATAAAAGAATGCGAAGCTCCTAAATCAAATAGGATACGGGCTAGGAAGGAGTTCATTAGGAACGTACCATCAACTATGGCCCCATTTGCAGCATGGTCATGTGGCATGATTGCAAAAACTCGATCAGAAGCTGCGGTCTGCTATGCCAAAGGCTCTGAAATGTATGGAACTATCTATCCTTACGGTACCTCTTGAATGGCGCATACCTGACCCTCTATCTTTGGAACTATCGGTGGTGCCTCTAGTCTTGGATGCTAGCCATGGACTCGATTTTAGGGCTTAACCTAACTTTTTCCCTATTGGCCTCTTACTGATGCACTGTGACACTCTGCGGCTCTATGACCGAACTTATGATAGTTAAAACAAGCACCTTGAAATCTATATTGTTGTGGTGCTCTCTGATCTTATTGTGGTCCCTTCTTATGAGGACCTTACTACTACTGTTGTGAACCATTGCCCTACTGTTGGGGTCCTCCGGGTCCTAAAAATGACCTCTTGCCTTTGCCCTTATCTCTGGATTGCCCCGCCTTGGAACTTCCCTCTTTGATCTTTTGAAAAATTGTTGTCTCTGTCTCCTATGAAATGGCGGCGTTGGCTACCTCTCGTATTGAGTGGAATCATCTAGATAAAAGATAGCGACGTAGGCTCAGGCAAGGTTCCATCAAAAACATCTGAGCCTGACGCTCCTCTATGTGCCACATGTCCGTAAACCAAAGTAGAATTTACTTTCGTATTCTGCCACCGACAAGTCTCCCTGCTCTAGTCGGGATAGCTCTAACTCTTTCATGGCCTTTGCCGCGGATGATATATACTGCTCATCAAAAAAATAGGTGAAATCCTCCTAAGTAAGTTGTTGGCCTTCTTATTTTGATGATGATTTAACAAATAATTTACATCTAATATTGTTTGTCTAGTGTTTGTACTTTGTTATTTATTATAGACAAACAATATGTTGGAGGTTGGATGGAATCGAGCATTCACGATCATATCAAATGGAAGTTGGAGGAATTGAGGAGTGAAGCCTATGCAGTTCAAATTGAAGATCCAAGTTCTATTTTCATCCGCAAGTGTACCAAGTTAAGCTACATCGAAGATTTATCAAGCTTGGATAATTTAGTTTAGGTTTTATATTATGTGTGTTGATACTTTAAGCTCAATTATATACACACATACACATTTTGGTTTTTGTATATATATAGTTATATATATACATATATATTTTGGTTTGATAGTTTTTAAGCTTTAATATGAAACAATTAAATATAATTAGAAAACATATTTTTGTTTCATACTTACATGCATATATATGATTTCATCAATGTCAATTTTATTTAGTTCAATGAAATCATATTTACTTTTGCAATGTTTGCAAAATATGTAATTTTGTAAAAATATTACTTTCTTAGTTTATGAACTTAATAACAATTATATACATCTTTTATTAAGTCTATATAATCATTTTGAAAAGTTTCAAAACATGGTTAAACTAAAATGTCAAAACTCATATGTTTATATTTTCATGTTTTGGACTATTTTGTAAAATAATAATATTTTACAAATGGGAAATGCAATTTTAGAAATTCCTTTTGTAACATGTTTATTTACATGTTTATATACATTTCCCAAAGTTTTATTATTTTTGGACATCATTTGTTATATTTAACAAATTTTCAAAATCAACAAAAACAGGTTCAAAACCTGAATATTTTTTGTATCTGTTTGCGGTCGACCACCACGGTCGATAGCCCCTGAGTCCATTCTCATCCTCTCTTTGTGTTTATAGAGAAGTTTTCTAACTCTTTTCTCTAGCAATATTATTATTGTTTTTCATATTCTTATTATTGCTAGTTTGCTATTTGAGTTAGATTTTATTTCACTCATTGTTTACACACACCCACTTGAGCTTATTGTATTTGCATACATTATATATTTGGGTTGGTGAGAGTTGTAACAATTGAGTGTGAGCTTTCATTGTGTTCTCATCCATATTAGAGAATAATCATTTATTGTAATTATGCTTATTGTGAGATTCACTTTGTAATACACTTGTACACCAAGAGAAGTATGACGCGAGAGTCGGAGATCGTCCCAAGAGGAGTGGCGTCGGTTGACGAACCTAGGAAGAGGTTGTATCCGAGCACTTGAGGGAGACACGTCTAGTTCCAACACTTGAGAGGGTGTAGAGTGAGATTGCAAGAGTGTGTGAGTTGTAGAGTTTTCGGTAAACTAGAAAACCGTATTGTAAGGTGTAAACGTTGTTCGGGTAAACGTAGAAAACCCAGTTGTGATAGTGGAGATCTCCTCGAGGTGAGGAGGTGTAAACGTTGTTCGGGTAAACGTAGAAAACCCAGTTGTGATAGTGGAGATCTCCTCGAGGTGAGGATCGGAGACGTAGGTCGTGGAGACCGAACTCTGTAATCATATCGTTTGTTTGTGATTGCATTGGCGCACTTACTTTTATGTTCATATCTTATATCGCCTTTGTATATTGCTTGTTGATTATATTACAGACTATCTAGTTTAAATTGTTTACCCTTGTGATTATATATCCTTGCATATATCTCATAGTATATCTCATTGCTAGGATATTTACATTTGTTCATATTGCTTATTCTTGCTTGTAACGTATTGTATATCTCTCTTGCAAGAATAATTTATTAATTAGTTTTAATTGGCATAAAATCAGATTAGATTAGTATAAGATCCTAATCACCCTCCCTCTAGGGTCTAACAATTAGTATTAGTGTTTGGTGCTCTTTGATTTAAGGTCTAATCACCTTGAGTTAAAGATCCAAGTTATCTTTTTGTGCTAATATTATTTTGATTGCATTTGTATCTTGCTTGCATATTTTTACAAATTATGGATATGAATGATACATCTTGTTTAGGCTATGATTCTAGTATTGCTCCTAAATTCAATGTTTTCCCCTATGCTCAATGGTGTTTTAGATTCAAAATATTTGTTCAATCTAAAAATATCGATTTATGGGAAGTCATTGATTGTGCTTATATTGTGCCCATGTTGGAGAAATCCAAGTGGAGCAAACAAGATAAAAGGATGTTTACAATGAACATGATTTTAATAGAATATTTGCTAAATGCTCTTAATTCATCTATGTCTAACAACTTTGTTTATTTTGATAGTGCTTACAAATTGTGGATATTCATAGAAGCACATCATGGTAACTTGGAGGAGATCCAAAGGATTCCGACGGCTTTTTCCTCAAGTAATATTGGAGCTTCACCATGCACACGGCCACTAGGCGATAGCCCTAGTGAGGTTTGCGAGTTCGAAACCACTAATGATTTATCTAGTGATGGACTTGCTTGTGCTAGTAAAAAATTGTTGCATGCCTATAACGTATTGTGAGGTGTAAACGTTGTTCGGGTAAATGTAGAAAACTCGGTTGTGATAGTGGAGATCTCCACAAGGTGAGGAGCGAAGACGTAGGTCGTGGGGACCAAACTCCGTAATCATATCATTTGTTTGTGATTGCATTGGCGCACTTACTTTTATGTTCATATCTTATATCGGTTTTGTATATTGCTTGTTGATTATATTGTCCACTATCTAGTTTAGATTGTTTACCCTTGTGATTATATATCCTTGCATATATCCCATAGTATATCTCATTGCTAGGATATTTACATTTGTTCATATTGCTTATTCTTGCTTGTAACATATTGTATATCTCTCTTGCAAGAATAATTTATTAATTAGTTTTAATTGGTATAAAATCAGATTAAATTAGCATAAGACCCTAATCAGCCCCCCTCTAGGGTCTAACATAAGTGTCATTCGCTTCTCCAGCGTGAATTGGAGCCTATACCACCTCTAGCGTCACCCTTAAGACTGAATGCAGTTAACCTCTGCTTCTGGACCAAGTCGACATTAAGCATACCTAGGATGTTTCCCACATCTTCCTTCCACTTATGGTCTACAAGAGAATCTGATGTACCTTAAAATTCTGGTGCCTTTAGCTTTTGATATATCTCCACCAAATGGAGCCAAACCTCCTGCTCTGCAACTCTGTCAATCGCTAGTGGTGGGGTGACTTCTGCTGATGCCTCTGTGATAGGCTCAGCTGGTACGATTAGTAGTTGAACCACAGGAGGTGGTGTAGCTACTAATCTGGCTACAATCGATGCTATGAGGTCGATCAAATACTATGGATCCTACTGCGGCTCATGCCCTAGCTCAGCTTACCTAGCTCCCTAAGTACGGGATCTACCATGACCACGTCCTCATCTCGACATCTATAAGTTCAGGAGGAGAGCTTATTAGACACAGTAAATATAACCACAAGTATATATAACATATCATATAATAGTAAATGAGACACAGTAAATGAGACCACGACCATGAGATCGAGACGAAGCTTAGGAGAGGATGAGGATGCTACTAATTGGGCCCTCAAGTGCCGACCCTTGGTGCACTAGGGAGCCAACTCCTGAGCATTGGCACTAGCCTGCCTGCTATTTTGATACGAGGGTGTCTATCCTTGAATTTTGAATTGGTCAATCGAGAGTGGTGGAGTAGTTTTGGACTCCTCATGATGTCGAGCTTTTGGGGAAAGTTCTCAATGTCAACCTCCATCAATGCCTCCGGAGCTACTTGGTTCACAAGGGCTACAAGAGATCTTCGGCCAAATGGAAAGGATCCGAACCTCCTATCTTAAGCTCTAAGGGGAGTTGGAAAAGCAATAGGCAGTCATAGGGGACAACCTCGAGAATGCCCTAAAGGAGCTGTTAGCCAAGGAGTATGAGCTCGGCAACTAGCATCGAGAGATGGAGGAGCGAGAACAAATGATCGAGGGTTTAAAGGACTCGGATGCCCAGAAGTCCTCTGAGATCGATAGGCTCAAGCACGAGTTCCAAGAGAGAAAAAAGAAGATGAGACAATTATCTAAGTAGATCTCGCACGGGCTGCTAGACAAGGATCATGCTTTGGTACAGGTTGAGGCTGAGCGCTAAACTACTCGGCATGCTAGGGACTAGTTTTAGGAGGAGAAACTAGCACATATGAGGATCCAAGAGGAAAGTGCTCATCACGAGGTATCCTTGGTCAAAACCCAGAGCCAGATTGGCTATTTGGAATCTGAGGCTTATCAGTCTGAGGTTATGGAGGTGCATCGTCACAGACTCTTTGACAGAGTAGAGGTGTTGATCACTTGCAAAGCGGGGTTCAACTACCTTAAGGCCTTACTCCCAGCCGAGATGAGGAGTTCACCTGATCGCTTTTGCTATCCTCTAAGAGTCACCAACTGCTTGGATTCCCTCTTGGAGATAAAGAGAAGAAGGGTGGGGGGATCGACCTCAATGAGGAAGACACAGAGGATGAAGGGTCGGATGAGGAGGCCGATAGGGGTCCCGGCGAACTGGTCGATAAGGGGGGCGAGGGATCGACCAAGTAGACTGGTGAGGGTTTAGGCATGAAGAAGAGTGACGGGGCCAAGCGGGAGATGCGTTAGACTCCTTCACCACCTGCTGCCAGTATCTCCCTGCCTCTTACTCCTGGAGCGGGCATGTACCTCTTATTGGACCCTAGGGGGGGAGGGTGATTAGGGTCACTAGGCTATAATTATGCAATAAAATTAAGACAAGCAAAACACAATATGCAAATGCAATCAAAATAAAGGAGATAGGGTTAGGGATCGTTATCCTGTGACGCGCGATGTGTTAACGAGGTTCGGTCCGCTGACCTACGTCCCCGCTCCCAACTCTCGAGGAGAAATCCACTACACAACCCGGTTTGAAAGTCGGAACTTCATCTACACAGCGATCCCCTCACGATCTCACACTACACAATTGATCTCACTAGATCACACTCCCACACAATTTGATCTACACAAGATCAAGCTCTCAAAATAGTAGAAATGGTGTAAGAACCCTCTCTTTACAATATCCCTATGGCAAAGAGAAGATAACACTGAAGCTGGGATGTGAGACACAAACAGAAAAACTTAGATGCAAACAGGTTTGAAAATTTTGTTCTGTAAAAAACGTTCTCTGAAAATATCTGAAAGAGCTGGGACACTGAGGAAGAAGAAGATGATGGGTTTTTATAAAAAATCACAGCTGTTTAAACCCATAACCAATCCCCCAAAACCTGGAAACAGAACAGCGTTAAGATCAGATGAAATCGGCGCTGAGATCCTGAACCATATTACCGTTTAGATTATACGGTGGTCGACCGGACTTTTTCGCGGTCGACCGCGAGGCACCTCAGAAACTGACCAAAAGTCCAGAGACTTTCGCGGTCGACCGTGACGGTCGACCGTGAGAAATTTTTTGCTCACGGTCGACCGCGGCGGTCAAAAGTCCAGAGACTTTCGCGGTCGACCGAGGCGGTCGACCGTGGGAAATTTTTTGCTCACGGTTGACCGTAGCGATCGACCGTGAAAGTTTCTGCTGCCCACTGACTAGTGAGCTCAGGCGCAGTCGACCGTGGCGGTCGAGCGCAATCTGATACACTAAAAAAAACTGATTTTGACTCACTTAAAATATTTGTAAAATATTCATTTGACCCCTGAAAATTGTGAAACTTTGTAACATGTTTTTAATACTGAAAACAAATTGTTTGGAAAAGGAATTTTGCAAATAGGTCCTCATACTTGTGAAAAATAGTATTTTGTGAAATACGTTCAAAACTATAAGTATGAAAATGTGTGTGTTGATATACCAATAGCTTCAGATGAAATCTAAACTATTTGCCTACATTCTAGCACTAGAGAGAAAATAAAACCTAGCTAATATCCTCATGAGAATACAATTCTTGAGTCTTGATATAGCTTGAGTTTTGGATGAAGCTTCTAATTGAATTTGGTGTTCTTGAAATAATGTTGCTTCATCATTATGCCTCCTTCTCCTTTGGATATCATCGTTGTAGCGCGTATTCCATCCAATCCTCCATTTATAGCACTAACAAGCTTGATATATGAATTCACTACATTTGCACTCAATAAGCCATTAGTACCGATAATGATGGCTGTAAAACATCATCAAAACATAAGGGCTAACAATCTCCCCTTTTTGATGATGACAACCAACCATTATATAAGAGCAAAAATAAATATAGCTTATAGATAGGTGCTCCCCCTATCTATGAACTCCCCCTAAGTATGTGCAACAAATGAGGAGATTTCTCTCCCCCTTTGTCGCCATTAAAAATGGGGTAAAGAGAAATGCATGCAAAAATACAACTAAACAAGCAAGCAAATAGAACTTTCACATATTGCATAAGCCCAAACCATTTCTTATGCGACAAAAATCATCCTCACGAAGAGGCTTAGTAAATATATCCGCTAATTGAGATTTTTTGTCAACAAACACTAGGGATACATCTTATCTCTCTACATGATCGCGTAAGAAATGATGGCGCACATCAATATGTTTGGTTCTAGAATGCAAAACCGAGTTTTTGGAAATATTAATAGCACTAGTGTTATCACAAAAGATTTTTATATTTTGAAAATTCAAATCATAGTCAACCAAGCTTTGTTTCATCCACAAAACTTGAGCACAACATAAGCCGGTGGTAATGTATTCCGCTTCCGTAGTGGACAATGCAACGCAATTTTGTTTCTTGGAAGCCCAAGAAACAAGTGAATTTCCTAAGAATTTGCATGTTCCACTCGTACTCTTGCGATCTACCTTACATCCGGCAAAGTCGGCATCACAAAAATCATATAAATTAGAAGAGGTGCTCTTTGGATAAAATAAACCAAGATTAAAAGTTCCATTAACATACTTAATGATCCTTTTAACCGCAATTAAATGAGATGCTTTAGGAGAAGCTTGAAAACGTGCTCATGCACACACACTAAACATGATATCGGGTCTACTAGCAGTGAGATAAAGAAGACTACCTATCATACCTCGGTATAGTTTTTGGTCCACATCTTCACCACTCTCATCCGCATCAAGCTTGACACTTGTACTCATGGGAGTAGGCACATGCTTAGAATTCTCCAAATTGAATTTCTTCACCAATTCCTTAGCATACTTGCTTTGAGAAATGAATATCCCATCCTTAGTTTGCTTGACTTGAAGCCCGAGAAAGAATGTAAGCTCTCCCATCATACTCATCTCAAAGTGATCCTGCATTACTTTAGAAAATTCCTTCCACAAGGATTCATTAGTAGCACCGAAAACTAAAATGAAATCATTTTTTCTTTTTCTCACAAAAAGAGTGTTATCAATTGTTCCTTTTAAAAAACCATTTTCAACAAGAAAACTAGAGAGGCGAGCATACCAAGCTCTAGGAGCTTGTTTCAACCCATATAAAGCTTTTTGAACCTGGTAAACATGATTTGGAAAAGCATGATGTATGAAACCAGGGGGTTGCTCAACATATACTTTCTCTTCTATAAAACCATTTAAAAAGGTACTTTTAACATCCATTTGAAATAATTTGAAATTTTTAAAGCTAGTAAATGCCAAAAACATCCTAATAGATTCCAACCTTACAACCGGTGCAAAGGTTTCGTCATAGTCTATGCCCTCCTCTTGATTGTATCCTTGGGCAACCAAACGAGCTTATTTCTAGTTACAATGTCATGTTCATCAAGTTTGTTTCTAAAAACCCATTTTGTTCCAATTACACTAGCATTGTGAGGTCTAGGAACTAGTTTCCAAACATCATTTCTTTTAAAATTGTTTAGTTCCTTATGCATAGCTAAAACCCAAAATTCATCATGTAAAGCATCATTAATTTTTTTAGGCTCTAGTTAAGATAAGAAAGCAACATTACCACACTCACTCAACGCTTTTGAGCGAGTAACAACTCCTTGTGAAGGGCTCCTAATTATTTGTTCCTTTGGATGGTTTGATGCGAATTTCCAAGCTTTAGGGTGTTCAACTTGTTCATGAGCAATGGAGCTATCCATATCCTTTTGTGCTTCTATAGAGGGTGTATCATTGAGTTGTAAAAGGTCTAATTCTCCCTCATCATCATCATCTTGCCTAGGTAAAACAACTTGAGAACTAGCATTAGTCTCATCAAAAGTAACGTTTATAGATTCTTCAACAACGAGAGTTCGTTTGTTGAAGACCCTAAAGCCTTACTTCGAGGTGCATAACCTAAGAAAATACCAACATCAATTTTGGAATCAAATTTGTCATGATGATCTTTTGTATTTAGAATAAAGCATTTGTAACCAAAGATACGAAAATAACCAATAAAAGGAGTTTTTCCATAAAATAGTTCATAAGGAGTTTTCTTAAGCTTTGGTCTAATTAAAACAAAATTTAAAACATGACAAGCCGTATTGACGGTTTCTGTCCAAAAATATTTTGGTAAATCAAAAGAATTTAGCATAGTGCGTGTCATCTCTTGTATGGTACGATTTTTCCGTTCAACAACACCATTTTGTTGTGGTGTTCTAGGAGCGGAAAACATGTGAGTTATACCATGATGGGCACAAAATTCATAGAAAAAATTATTTTGAAATTCACCTCCATGATCACTTCTTATTTTAACAACTTTCAAATCCTTTTCATTTTCAATTCTTTTAACATGATTAGCAAATTCTTCAAAACAATCACTTTTATTTGCAAGAAATATTGTCCATGTAAAACGAGAAAAATCATCAATAATCATAAATACATAGTGTTTGCCTCCAAGAGAGGTAACACGCATAGGACCAAATAAATCAAGATGAAGTAATTGCAAAGGTTTAGAAGTCGATACCTCATTGATGGATTTGAAAGAAGATTTTGTTTGTTTACCTTTGGCACAATCTTCACATATCGTATCTTTGATGAAGTGCAAGTTAGGTAACCCTTTTACAAGATTTCTCTTGGACAACTTTGATATCAAATCCATGTTTGCATGTCCAAGCCTCTTATGCAAAATCCAAGGGTTTTCATCAATAGCCGCAAGGCACTTCACATCTTGATTCACTAATTCATTCATCTCAAAAATGTACACATTAGATTTGCGATTAGCAACAAAAACAATTTTTTCATCTATACTAATAATGCATTTGTCCGGTTTAAAGGAAATATCAAAACCTTTATCACTCAATTGGCTAATACTAAGAAGATTATGATTCAATCCATTAACCAAATAAACATCTTCAATAATGGGTGAAGGTTTCTTACCAATAGAACCAATACTAATAATTTTACCTTTCTCACCACCACCGAAGAAGACGCTACATTCTTTAATCCTTGATAGGGTTGCAAATAACTCTTTGTTGCCCGTCATATGATGAGAGCAACCACTATCAATGTACCACATCTCTTTACGTCGTTGCCGTGATGTCCCCTACAAGAGAGGAAGGTGTAGTAAATTTAGGTACCCAATTCTTGAGTCCTTGGTGGTTAGTGAGCTTGGTACCTTTGGGTACCCATGTTAATCCATAAAATTCATAATTATCTTTAATTCTACAATGAGTAGAAATATGACCATGTTTCATGCAATATGTGCACACAAAATTTCTTTTGTATGTATGAGTGTGAGAACCATGAAACCTATTTCTACCATGGTGATGATGATTAGCATAAGCATGAGTAGGTCTAATCCTACCATTCTCAATTTCTAGTCTTTCAATCTTGGATCTTACCTTCTTCATTGCTACCCGAATCACTTGGTTCGGATTCCTCCCATCCGGCATACATAGCCTTCTTCTTCTTGTATTTCATGTACTTCTCCTTGAGCCTTGGGCAATCCTTAGCGATATGGTCCGGTTCATTGCATTTAAAGTATTTTCCTACACGTGAAGAAAATTTGTTGTTAGAACGGGGATTAAACTTCTTATTCATTTTTATGAGTCTAGAGATTCTTCTAGAGAGATGAGCCACTTCTCTAGAAAAATTAACTTCACTATCCGATGACAAAGAGGAGTTATCACTAGCTCTTTTGAAAGCTATGGTCTTCGATTTTGGTGATGTCTCCTCAACTTCCCGTGAGGGCACTTCCTCCTTCTCCTTTCCCTTGAGTTTCTTCTCATGAACCTTGAGCTTGCTGATGAGGCCATCGAGAGGTAGAGTGGTAAGGTCATGAGCTTCTTCTATCGTCGTCGCCTTGGGTTCTCACATTGGAGTCAATGAACGGAGAATCTTGTAGTTCGTCTCTTGAATAGTCAGTTTCTTGTCAAGACCATGCAATTCATTGATAATGTTAGTGAAGCGAGAAAACATAGCATCAATTGATTCATTTGGAAGCATTTGAAACAACTCATATTCATGCATAAGTCCGCTAATCTTGGATTCCTTAACTTGGGGGGTTCCTTCGTGTGTGATACACAATTTTACCCATATTTCGTATGCGGTTGCACACGTTGAAACTCTATTGTATTCATTTGGGGAAAGACCACAAATTAAGATATTCATAGCCTTAGCATTGAGATTAGCTTGGTGCCTTTCTCCATCGGTCATAGTCCCAACTTTGGGCTTTTCTACATATTTTTTCTCTATGAGTTCTAGGATGTCAAGGTCAATGCAATGAAGATAAATCCTCATCCTAGCCTTCCAATAAGCAAAATTACTACCGGTAAAAAGTGGTGGTCTAGTGGTGGATTGTCCCTCTAGCATATGCACATTTATTGAAGCCTCCATAAGATCTTTTCTCTAAGGTGATTAAACCAAAAACTAATATAGAGATCAAGCTCTGATACCAATTGTTGGACCCTAGAGGAGGGGGGGTGATTAGGGTCACGAGGCTATAATTATGCAATAAAATTAAGACAAGCAAAACACAATATGCAAATGTAATCGAATTAGAGGAGATAGGGTTAGGAATCGTTATCCTGTGACGCGCGATGTGTTAACGAGGTTCGGTCCGCTGACCTACGTCCCCGCTCCCCACTCTCGAGGAGAAATCCACTACACAACCCGGTTTGGAAGCCGGAACTTCGTCTACACAGCGATCCCCTCACGATCTCACACTACACAATTGATCTCACTAGAACACACTCCCACACAATTTGATCTACACAAGATCAAGCTCTCAAAATAGTAGAAATGGTGTAAGAACCCTCTTTTTACAATGTCCCTATGGCAAAGAGAAGATAACACTGAAGCTGGGATGTGAGACACAAAGAGAAAAACTCAGATGAAAACAGGTTTGAAAATTTTGCTCTGTAAAAAACGCTCTCTGAAAATATCTGAAAGAGCTGGGACACTGAGAAAGAAGAAGAGGATGGGTTTTTATAAAAAATCATAGCTGTTTAAACCTATAACCAATCCCCCAAAACCTGGAAACAGAACAACGTTGAGATCGGATGAAATTGGTGCTGAGATCCTGTACCATATTACCGTTTAGATTATACGACGATCGACCGGACTTTTTCGCGGTCGACCGCGAGGAGCCTCAGAAACTGACCAAAAGTCCAGAGACTTTCGCGGTCAACCGAGGCGGTCGACCGTGGAAATTTTTTTGCTCACGGTCGACTGCAGCAGTCGACCATGAATGTTTCTGCTGCCTACTAATGAGTGAGCTCAGGAGCGATCGACCGTGGCGGTCGACCGCAATCTGATACACTAAAAAAAACTAATTTTAACTCACTTAAAATATTTGTAAAATATTTATTTGACCTCTGAAAATTGTGAAACTTTGTAAAATATTTTTAATACTGAAAACAAATTGTTTGGAAAAGGAATTTTTCAAATAGGTCCTCATACTTGTGAAAAATAGTATTTTGTGAAATACGTTCAAAACTATAAGTATGAAAATGTGTGTGTTGATATCCCAATAGCTTCAGATGAAATATAAACTATTTGCCTACATTCTAGCACTAGAGAGAAAATAAAACCTAGCTAATATCCTCACGAGTATACAATTCTTGAGTCTTGATATAGCTTGAGTTTTGGATGAAGTTTCTAATTGAATTTGGTGTTCTTGAAATAATGTTGCTTCATCATTATGCCTCCTCCTCCTTTAGATATCATCGTTGTAGCGCATATTCTATCCAATCCTCCATTTGTGGCACTAACAAGCTTGATATATGAATTCACTACATTTGCACTCAATAAGCCATTAGTACCGATAATGGTGGTTGTAAAACATCATCAAAACATAAGGGCTAATACCTCTCCTAAAGCTTTTTGCTTTTTAATCTCCTAGGATTTTTTGTATTACCATAGGTTATCTTGTAAATGTTATTTTTTATAAATATTTTTGAAAGATGTGAATAAAAGGTATTTTTGGTTACTTTAGAATCTATCTTGAATTATGCTCCAAGTCGTTAAGGCGAGTTGACTCAGCCTTGAGTCTCAACTCGTCTATTGATTATCCTTTTGCATATGTCGCATCATGATATGTTAGTTTAGGGATATAGGCCTCAGACTTGCAAAAAGGAGCTCAAGGTCTCGCACATCTTCTGTTCAATAAATAAGGACGAGTGCTTGGATCAGAGTCGGTCAAGTCGGTGACTTCGAAATATCCCTTAGCTGATCATAGCAATTGCTAAGTTGAACAAGCTCAATGGGCAACATTTTTCTTTACCAAGGATGAGTGCTTCTATTCTATGAGTCGACTCCATGAAGGGCTGACTAACACATGTTTTTGAATAGTCACATAAGTTGTCAGTCTATAGGATGGAAGAGTTGTGTTGATCATAATTTGATCAGTCGTAAATTGGTGAGTTCCAAAGCATTTTTTATTGGGTAGGAGAAGGGACATTATTGAAGAGATGTTATGAAGTCATTGGTTTACCAAGTAATGCTATTGCTTCGATTTTTGTGTGGAGTGGTTTTGGAGTAAAGAGGGTGGCGCTTGTTTTTTCGAAAGGACCATTCAAATTTCAAGATGAATCACATTCATTCGTACTGGATTAAGTCGACCGTACAGATCTTGCTATATGTCACTCTCGAAGCCTATATCGTTGGGTCCCAAAAAAGACGAAATGATTGATCCTCTTAACTATTTTAGTTGTGAGATGAGATTTTATCGCATGGTAAAAATCACTTTACAATCGCTCTTTCTCAAGTACGGAAGAGGAGATGGTTGATTTGACTTCTCTTTTGTTTAACGTGGATTCTATGTAGTGATGAGATACCTCGCTCAATGCTCGTGTCGAGCGTACTTCTTGTTGACGATCGGAGCAAGATCGCTTCAATTCAAGGAGAAAGTTAGACTTTGTTGAGTGCTTAGGCTACTGCTGGTGGCTGCTGTTGGCCTCTAACGCTCACACACCTAACTATAGATCACAAGGACCATGGTTCATATCCCAAAAGAGCGTCCCAGAATATGGGTGCTCACTCTCTGTTCTCTCCAAGTTGGCTTCTTCATACCTGCTTGTGGTTATTTATAAGCCTCTAGCGCGTAACTGACACACTAATTGTGGGGTTGAGAAGCATAACTGACTCCTTAAATTTATTCCACGTGGGTTGACTGGGTCTACAAGGCCGTTAGAGTTGAGCTTCATTTGGTGAGACGAGCCTCGCTACATGGCAAGGTTCGTCAGATGAGGCGAGCCTCGATGTTGAGTGAGGTTCGTCTGACAAGGTGGACTTCACTATATGGCGAGCTTTTTTTTTATGGCTGAGTCCAGCTACGTGGTAAGCCTCGTGAGCTTCTTTTGACGAACTTCATCTTCACCGACGAGCTTCATTTCCTGAAGGAGCTTTGTCTCATGAAGGATACAGCGTTAAGAGCCTCGTTTCTAGGCGAACTTCGTCTTCAATGGCGAACTTCTTTTCTGGGAGAACTTCTTCTTCAATAACGATGTTTGTCTTCTGAGGGGTGAGATGCTATTTGTCCTATTCGGCTAAGACGAGCGTCATGAATTGAGTTAAGGTTCGTCATTGTGACAACCCTCGTCATGCTCGTAGTGAGGTTCGACTCTCCTTTGTTTCTCAGCATTTTTAGTACCTAGAAGACCCCATTCAATGTTTTCAAACCCAAACCAGGTTGCATGGGTTTGGAATACTTTGAACTCACTTGGTTATAACGAGCTTGGTCTGTTGGCGACCTTGGCTTCTCTGCGAACTTGGCCTCTTCTCCAAATAGAGTCTCCGCCAGACTAAAAGTGAAGGGGCCTGACGGAATGAACCACAATGCTTCAAGATGAGGCTCGACTATCCGTTGAGTCTCGTCGTTCATGTACGAGCTTCATAAGATCCATGTGGGACTAACAATTAGGTCTTGTCAGCATTAATTGCTATACGCCTCCATCATGGAACCTTTTCAGGCCTGATAAACGGTCGCCAGTTGGGGTTTCGAGATCCACAGAGAAGATCTTGATCGCTGATTTGGTTTCCTACCTATAAATAGGCGATTGCCTCTAACGAAGTTGACTCGTCTTCTTCAAGCTTTCAAAGCCTAAGTTGATTCACAGCCTCCACCAAGCTTTAATCTCTTTCTCTCAAAACTTCGAACCTATGGCCCTTAAAGCTGTCGCATGCAAAGGCAAGGGCAAGAAAGGCGCCAGTTCTTCAGGCGACGTGACCGCCTTGCCTATCATTTCAGGTAGTGCATTCAAACGCAAAATTTGCGTTTAGAACAGTTGAATTTTGCCTATTTTAGGCCAAATTTTCAAAGGAGACGAACAATTTCCCCTTTTAAGATGAGATTCGTCTGATGGACAGGGCTTGTTTATTAGATGAGGTTTGTTTGATAAACGAAGTTTATCTGTTGGACGAGGTTCGTTTGATAGACGAAGTTCATCAATTGGACGAGGATCATCTGTTGGACGAGATTCATCTATCTGATGTGGCTCGTGCCATTTCTTGGGTGAGGCTCATTTTTTGGCCAAGGTTTACCTTATCTGGCTAACTTTACTATTTTGTCTCTTGTAGTTCTACATTCTTCTGCTCCTATTCCTTGACGTGGTGACATCGGATTAGATAACACTTAGGGTTGAATAGACCAACCCCGCTGCCCTGTGCTTGAGAACTTTCCCATTTTTCAGAACTGAAGTCAGGAGGTGTTCCGCCAACTCTCTGAGCCTTCAAGTGCTACACTAAGGCGTTTGATTATAGACGCCTCCTTTTAGATAGCTATCCGAAGTAGAATTCTGAAGCCTGTTTTCCTGTTTGGTGATGCCACTCCCAACCCCAATATGTTGGATCTAGGGACATATCAGTGGCTAAGGACGGTGGTCGAGCGACGCTTCTTCACGCCTCCTATGATGCGTGATTATTCCCTCACCTCACCAACCTCAGGGCAACTTTAGTCTCCCAGAAAATGGGCTGGGAGTTTGCCTTAACACAATATTAGGTTACATGTGGTTAATTTTTTAAGGGTGGCACCAGAGTAGACGGTGGCGGCTATCGCGTTATTAGTTTACATCCCGGTCTGGTTCAGAGGGAGCTACCGACTGGTGAGATGGCTGCAGAAGAAAAAACTTTTAGCTTATCATTCTTCAAGGCTGAGGGGCAATTTCCAGCTAAGGACATAAACGCTCCCGGATGGTCACATTGGAGTGCTGGATAGTGGTGGCCCCAGATGACTGAATTTATCTTGCAAAAGAACTATGATGAACTGCAAGAGTACGATCTTCTCGCGTTGATCAGGGCTACTCTGTTTGGGCTGAAGAACAATGCCCAATAATTCTTCAGTGTGTTAGAGCTGTACAACCCTGACACACGCACATTCTTCACTTCTGATGGAGAGTTAGGGATAAAACTCCACGAGATGGTAGAAATCTCGAGGCTATCGCGAGGAGGGTACCCTTATGAAGAATATATCACAGGGCACATGGAGCTAATGGACCTGGAGAGGAGCCACCCCATGTTGTTAGGATGTTGTAGGAGCTGATGTGCCACCATAACATTTGCTTGAGCACTGAGGATCGTATAGAGAAGAAGGGTGTGTCTCTCAGTCACAACACTTTGGCAAATTATTTATTTCAGCGCTTGGACTAGAATAAGGTCCCGGTGCCGTCATTGAACCTCTGCGATAAGATTGAGTTGTCATAGCATATATTTGCTCACCCTCCTGCTTCCTACGGGATGCCTTCAGAGGAATACAATTATATAGCTAGCGTGGAGTTCGAGAGCTTCTTCCACCAAGCTAAGGAGCCAATCTCCCACAAGGCATTATTGGCGGGGGTTCCTCATGTTGTGGCTGAAACACATCATTGTCCCCACACACAACTTTGATACCGTATCGATGGAAGTGGTGTTCCAAGCTGTTCGTCTGGTGCACGACGACTCGTAAGCACTCTTCCCGGCCATGACCGCGTGCATTCACGGGGTATTGCAGCGGTTGTATGCCTAATTTTGCCGAGGTACCGAGAGTCCTCGAGTTGAGCTCCCTTACGCCTATTTTATGGCGTGGTTCATGATGCACTACCCCTCCCTTATGACTGTACCTTCCTCCTGTGATGAAGACCAAGCTATCTCCTTTATCTAGTGGTTGGAGAACTCTTCTTGGACCAAAGGGTATATGGGGACGATGAGGAATGCTCTAAGAGGTCACAACAATTTTGACATCTTCAGGTGCTTTCCTCATGTTCCCGGGATCACCTACGGACAAACATTTGTGGACGAGTCAAATGGCCAGGGCTACACTTCTCTATCTGTCTACTGCTTCAGATGGCTCATAAATATACATCCCGGGTACTTAATCTACCGCTACGGTCCGACATGCTGACTGGAGCCCTACTTGCCTTGACGATTTGCTCATCAATTCAGCTATGACCGGTTGTACATCGGCAACTCGAACACTCATTTGTAGTCTAAGGGTAGCCTAATTGATGGGGGGCAAGAGGGTGGTTTTGGAGAATTGCGGGATGCACGAATGACCGCTTCTCTCTTTTGAGTCCCTCGCTCCGGAAGACGCTTATTGCAAGTGGCATTGCACCACAAATGTAACGATTCTAGGATTTAATGTCAACTCCTCAGGATTACATCTCATTAGAGGACATTTAAGATCCGGGGATGTTTCGAAAAGGACTAGCATGCCAGGCTTCAAGGAATTCTAGCATGCGGAGGAGGCTGCAGGGGAAGAAGAGACTCAGCCTTCGAGCCTCAACGAGACTTATCAAGAGGCACTCATGGAACTTAGTGATAGTATGCCTCAGGGGTCTCCTCGTATCAAAGAATACAAGAGTCATATGCCCGCTGCTACTAGAGAAGGTGAGGCCTTTGGAGCTGAAGCCGTTGCTGGTGAACCCTTGGAGCTTACTCGTGTTGGTGAGTCTCTTGAGCGTCTACGACATGATATTACTGAGCGCACCTCCTAACCTATTAGTGCCCTTATGGAAAGCTTTTTGTAGCCACCAACTGACATTTTGATCATCCTAAGATCTGAAGAGGGGTTGCCTATTCAACTGGAGCTTCTGGAGTCCATGGTTTTGGAAACAACCGTTCCGGCTTCGAAAATATCGACTTCAGCTGCACTTGAGAAAAGCCACCTAGCTATGGAATCCACTGGTATGTCAGCCTTCATTCATTGTTCTAAATTTTAAGTTGTTATTTCTTTTTATGTTTATCTTCTGACGTTTTCACAGAGCAAACTAAAAAAGCTGGACCCTCAAGACAGGTAGGGAAGAAGTTCAAGAGATAGGAGCTAGTTAGGAAATGAAAATGTGTTATTTCGAGGAGGCCAAGGAAAGACACTCAAGTAGTTATCATCCCTCAGAAAAAATGTGTTATAACTGAGTCCGAGCCGAAATCTAAGGATGACGTCCCTTTGGTTCGACGTCGTATCAGGTTATGTCCTGAGCCTAGTGTGAGCGCTAAGGACGCTCCTCTTGCCCTAGGTAAAATAGCTTTCACGTGTACCATTATCTTTCTATGTTTTGACCATACTAAATGTGTCTTCTTGGGATAAACATCTCTTTAGTTATTTTAGCTGAAGCTACAGTCTTTCTCGTTGCGGCTGCTGAAGTTGAAACAACAATAACTGTTGTCACGACCAACCCTACTCCCTCATCAGAAATGCAAGTATCAAGTTTGATGATGGTCACTTTTACTCCTGTTGCTTCCGCTATGACCACAGTATTTACTCCACCGTTGGTCTACACACTAGCAATCGCTTCATTTGCTAGTTAGCTTGAGATGGTTTCTTCCAGTGCCGCACCATCTCCCTTCTTTACTCGAGGGACATATTATGGGGTTTTGAAGATTCTGGAGAACTTCATGACCATTTTGAAGGACTCCCCCTCTCGGGTATTGGATCATGGTGATGACATCACCGAGATCAAGGTGGTGCTGGAACCTCTTTTAAACTTAATGCAGAGTTTGACCAGTGGTATAGCCGTGATGCCATATAGACTTAGTATGACAAAAGTGGAGGACCTTATCAAGAGATGGCACTATCGTCGTGATCGACCTCTTCTCCCTCTTTCCTAAGAACGAGCTAGGCAATATTTCTGGCAAAGGGATGACTCCGTCTTCACACTTCGACGCTAAGTGATCGAAAAGAGTTGAAGAGCAGAACAATTAGGTTCTGATTGAATCTTATAGGGCATCTCTTGCTGAGATCCAAGCGAAGTTGGCGACGTTAGAAAATGACCTAAGGGCAACGGTTAGAGGTGCAACAAACACTTGCGATTCAGCAGGAAGAACAACAACTGTTGCTTAACGGAAGAAGCTTAATGAATTGGAGGAAGCTGGAGTCCACTGTGAGCAGCATAATGAGGTCTTCTGATGAGGAGCTGCATAAGAAGGCATTTAAGGAAGTTGAATTGGAGCACTAAAGGTCTTTGGATGAACTTGCGGAAGAACTCCACAACACCATCTGACTCCTTTAGGCTCAATGAAAGAATTTGTAACCCAACCCTTATTGTGGCAACTATAACCCCTTTTTTGTTTTTTTGAATAATATCATCATATTTTCTACTTTTTTTTTTGCTGAGGTTCTAATGAGGTTCATCTGTTTTGATAAGATTCACCTTATTGAGTCTTGCCTCTTTGAGGTGAGGTTCATCATCTCATTGAGCCTCGTCGTTTTGATGTTTTGAGACTTATCTTAGACGAGCGTTGACGCTTTGAAGCGAGCTTCGACAACTTATTGAGCCTCGTCACTTAAGCTTGGGGACCCATCTTAGACGAACCTCGCCACTTTGAGGTGAGATTCGACAATTTATCGGGTCTTGTCGCTTTAACGTTTTGAGACTTGTCTTAGACGAGCTACATCACTTTGAGGTCAAGTTCAACAGCTTATTGAGCCTCGTCGCTCGAGCATCGTCAGATCCACATGGGACTGTGATTCACGATGTGATCACATTAAATACTACACACTTACACTGTTACGCCCTTTTTTAGGCCAGATGAGAGGCCGCCAGCTGGAGCCTCTAGATCTGCAAAATAGATCATGGCTGCTGATTTGGTGTCTTTGTCTATAAACAGGCGACCACCTCTTGAGAAGATGAACCATCTTCTTTTTCTAGCTCTAAGTCAAAATGATTTGGAAAAGCTTTCTCTTTTAAATTCCTTATCTTCCTTCCCCAAAGCCTTGAGCTTCTTTTTTTTTCTTTTTTTTCCATCTCGTCATGATCCATGGCCCTAAAAATTGCCACCAGCAAGGGCCAGAGCAAAAAGATGGTGAGTTCTTTGGGCGAGGCCGCTGTGCTTTCACCCATCAAATTAGGTAAGGTCCTCTTGGAGTGAACATTTGAACTGCTTATTATAGTTTAGTTTTGCCGAGGAGATGAACAATCACTCCTTTAACTGCCGAGTATGGTTCTTTTGAGACAAAATTCATCAGATGGGCGAGACTCGTTTGATGGATAAGGTTTGTCAGTTTGACGAAGTTTGTATGTTTGATGTGGTTCGTTTGTCAGACGTGGCTCACCCGTTTGACGAAGTTCATCGTATTGACGATGTTCGTCTAATGGATGAAGCTCGTACCATTTCTTAAGCGAGGCTTGTCTTTTAGCTAAGATTTACCATGTTTGGTTTATATGAGCTAACTTTATTGTTTTGATCCTTACAAATCTTTATTCAATCATTCCCGTTTCTTCGCATGGCGACATTGGTTCAGATGCAGCCAAGATCAGAGCGGATCAGTGTCATTACCCCATTCTTGAGAATCTCCTATTTTTTCAGGACCGAAGTCAGGAAGTGCTTCGACATCTTGCTAGGATTTTGAATGTAACCCTGAGGCACCTGATCTTGGATACTCCCTTGGAGATAACTGACTGAAACAAGGTTCAAAAACTTGCCTTCTCATTTGAAGATTCTAGGTCTAATCCTATTTGCCTCTTTAATATGGTGAGCATCTCCAAGCATACAAACCTTCATCTTGGGCCTTAGACTATGCGGTACCTTCATAGACCCACTGAAACGCTTATCCTTCTCAGGATCATAATTCTTAAGCCTAATCTGAAGCTCAATTGTTCCCGTAAAATTATGATTCTTCTCTCGGACATCACCCTGCAACTTGCTCATGATTCAAACGATTACTTGTATCTTCAAAGAAGAGAATGGCGAGGGAGAAGTCGAGGACTAATGTGAGCAACATAGTGATGTCTTACGATGACTAGTTGCGCAAGAAGACGTTGGAAGGAACTGAAGCGAAGCATCGAAGGTAATTGGACGAACTTATTGATGAACTTCACAACGCTGTTTGATTCCTCTGAGTTCAATCCATATAATTTGACTTTTGTTGCTATTGCTTCAATCATCGCATGAATAAAATTATCGTTTTATCCATCGATTATCCTTTTCTTTTGCGTAATCAACAATCGTAACTTAGGATTTTTAGCAAACTCTCAGCTATCACAGACTTGACGTGTCTTTAGCAACTGCCATTTAAGTTGGACTAGTCATGATTTTTTTCTTAGTATGATAAGTTGTTGAGGAGTTTCACTTAGGTTTAATGCTAAGATTTCTCCTCTATCCTTAGCTATTTAAGGCATTGGATTAAAAGTTGAGTGAGATTACAATGGTTAAGTCATAATCAGGTTTGGTTGTGCCATTCAGTGTAACAGCTTAACCTGGGGATTTGAAAGTGAGGCTCATCGCATTGTAGGTCCACTATTTTAGGAAATGGTTTTTTTACAGGGAATGACCGATGGAGTGTGATGATATTGTTATTGCAATAACGATCTAAAATTTGGATAGTGACTATGATTGGAATAGAGGCACATCATATGGTAGGCCACTATTAACGAGCAATGTTATTTGCAAGAATGACGGTATGGAAATAATCTAGTCGTTCAGTGATGTGGGAATATAATAACTTTGATTAGAATAGAGACACATCATATGGTAGGCCACCATCAACGATCGTTCTAAAGAGATAGAACATTCAGAAAAGATCAGATAGTGAATTATCGCATGGTAGATCACTATCCTGATCGAATGATTAGTAGAGGCTCATCACATGGTAGATTACTACTTAACAGAGTATTTTCAATTGGAGTTAAAGAGTTGACTATCAGAGGTAATCTTTAACATGATAGTACTTTGTGGACCTGTCATCCTATTAAAGAGGATTGGTGTGATAATTTGTGGACCCATTATCCTATTGGAGAAGATTGATGGTGAAATTTGGAGGAAATTGACTATCAGAGATAACCATTAACGTGATAGTTTTGTGGACCCCCATCCTATTGAAGAGGATTGGTGGGGGTGTTTGAAGAAAATTAACTATCAGAGGTAATCATTATTGTGATGGTTTTATGGAGCCACCATCCTATTGAAGAGGATTGGTGGGGGAGTTTAGAGAAAGTTGACTATCAGAGTTAACTGTTAACGTGATAGTTTTATGAACCCACCATCCCATTGAAGAGGATTGGTAGGAGAGTTTGGAGGGTAAAAAGGGATGAAATTCTCACCTTAGTTGACCTCACGGGAGTTGAAAAAGTATTTTTTTTGGTCTTAACAACATCAAGGATCATGTTTGTCGATATTGTTAGGGTCAAGTATCGTCACTGCATCCATGGTGTTTGAACCTGCAACATTGTTGAGATTTGGAATGATCTCTTTTCCTTCCGCATGAGCATAATAGTCTTCGTCATTTGTGAAGACCTTTGCTAGGAAGCAACCGGTATGTAAGAAGCTTATGGGTAGTACTTCTTAATAATTTATCGTTGATAGGCATCTTGATCTTGTCACCATCTTAGTTGATTAGGCGATATGCTCTATTTGAGTAGACCGTCTACACTAAAAATGGTCCTTACCATTTTAGTTCGAACTTGCCTTTCTTTTTGGAGTTTAGAACCATTGCGCGTCAGACGGCGAGAAGCATGTCACCTTCCTTGAACATGCAGTGTCTGACTTTCTTGTCAAACACTTTGGAGATTCGTGCCTGGTAAAGCTCGATATACTGTTCAGCTTGTAGTCACTTTTCATCTAACACTTCAAGTTCTTTAAGACATCGGAGATGACTTTCTTCCGTCATCATCCCAGTCGCAAGTACTGTGCAAAGGGAGGGAATTTGAACTTCTAATGGAAATACGGCTTCACATCCGTATACCAAGGAATATGGCGTAGCACCTGTTCGTGTACGAACCGTCGTGCGATACGTTCATAAGCTTTGACCCAACTTCTCATTCCACTCTCATTTTCCTGTAGATACCAACTTGGTGAGAATTTTAATGATGGTCTTATTGAAAGCTTCAGCTAGTCCATTCGCAGTAGGGTTATAAGCTGTTGATGCCAAGTTTCTGATTCTGAACTTATCGCCAAATTTTGTGAAGACCTGGCTGACAAACTAGGGTCTGTTGTCATGGATGATGTGTCTTGGGACACTGTACCTATATATGATGTGGTGTTTGATGAACTTGACCACATCACTTGTCTTGACTTCTCTCAATAGAATTGCTTCGGCCCATTTGGAAAAATAGTCGGTTATCTCCAGGAAGAAGCGATGTTTTTTCATAGAAGGTGGGAAAATCGGGCCGATAATGTCTATACCCCATGTTTAAAATAGCCATAAAGTGGTAGAAGGATGCATATGCTCTGGTGGCTGATATATGTAGTTGGCATGTATTTTCCATGCGTGACATCATTTGGTAAGGCAAACGACGTCGTTGATCATCTTTGGTCAATAATAGCCATGTCTACGCAGTCGGTCCCACAATTTAGGTCCTGGCTGGTGAGCTCTATAGATGCCATCATAGGCTTCTTCTGCTTCTTTGTTTGATAAAAACTAAAGCAACAATCCGTAGTATGATCTCCTGTACAGGGTTTGCGATAGGGAATCATAATAGAATCTTGGCGCTCATCTGCAGACGGATTCTCTTCCTTTAACATCTTCAAGCAGTAAACCGTATAAGACATAATTGATGATTAGGAATTGCCAATCCCTGAGTTTGAATGCTTTAGGCTCTTCATTGACCGCGTTGACTTGCAATGCATATTTTGGTTGGAAAAGTTGTTTGCTAGCTACAATGATCCGTTGAGTGATGCCTTCAGGCAGAGCTAGTGTAGCTACACGTGATGCCAGGGCATTAGCAAATGTATTCTTGAGGTGAGGCACATAATCAATGTAGAAGTCTTCAAAAGAATTAGCCAATGTGATGGCTGCTTCGTGGTAAGAGACCAGATCTTCATGTCTAACTTCGAATTCCCCTTTTAGCTAGAGTATGATGAGTTTTAAATCACCATATGCTTCTAAGTGCCCAGCTTCTTGGCTAAGTTGAGATCAATGAGAAAAGAATTATACTTGGCTACATTGTTAGAGCATAGTTCTTTTAGAGAGAAGGCTCGAGGTAATACATGGTTTTGTGGAGAAACCAAGACTATCCCCACTCCAGCGACAATTGTAGCTTTAGGTCCTGTTCTTGATGCGCCATCAAAGAATAGTTGCCACACCTATTCTATTGAGACCACATTGGCTTCACAGGTCTCATCTGGTATGTCTTGGTATAAATCAACTTTTCCCTTCGAGGGGTGGTTGGCAAGGAGATCGCAGATAGCTTGACCTTTTACTACATTTGTGGTGTGAAATATATGTCATACTGAGATAGTAGCAATGCCCATCTTTCAAGTCACCAGTTCAATGCCCTAAGTTGCATCATGAATACCCATATCGGATTTACTTTGGAGATGACATATATGGTCTGCTCGACCAGATAGTGTCACATCTTTTGAATTACAAAGACTAAGGCCAAGCATTCCTTTTTGACGGGTGGGTAACGATGCTCAGATCCTACTAAAGTCCTGCTGAGATATAAATGGCTTGCTCATGTCCATTATCATTGTCTTGCGCTAGAAGTCCTCCCAAGGCATGCTCTATAGCTCGGACATATATCAAGAATGGCTTTCCCAATTTTGGTGCACCAATACGGGCGGACTAGAGAGATATAGCTTGATATCCTCAAATGCCTTCTAAAATGCCTTATCCCAGACGATGACATGCCTTTCTCCATGAGTTTCGAGAATTGCTAACACCTGTCTGAAAAATTAGAAATGAACCTGCGGATGTAAGCCAGATGCACCTGTAGATCGCAAAGCTCCTCAAGGTTTCTGGGAGGCAGAAGTTCTTGAATAACTTTGACTTTATCTGGGTCAAGGTGGATTCCGTTAGCTATGATGATGAATCTAAGAAATTTACCAGAAGGTTTGACCGAGTGAGAGATGTAAGGAGTAGTTTAACCTCATGCTCCAGTGGGAGGGTGGCAAGCCATTCATTGACTCAGGAATGAGTATAACAACGTTTATTGGAATAGTGACACTTCGTGTGGTAGGTCACCATTTCTGATCGGGGTGTTCATCGCATGGTAGAACAAAATTTGACTATTAGAGGTGAAGATAGTTCGTGTGGGCCCATTGTCCTGATGAAGAGGATCAATGGGGGAATTTGAGGAGATTTGGGGTAGAGAAACTAAGACCACCCCCTCTTCGGCGAGAATCTAGGTTAAAGGGTAAAGTCGCCTTAGTTGATCTCGGGGGAGTTGAAGGATGAAATCCTTTGCTGACACATTGCCCACTCGAGTAGACCGTCTCTACTACGAATGAGTATGAAGTTGCCGTCGGATGTAGGTCTTCTGGCTATTGATGCATTTAAGCGTCACCGATCATCTTCGGCCAACAATATCCAAGTCTTCACAGTCGGCCTCATAATTTGGGTCTGAGTTGGCGAACTCCGCAAATGCCATCGAGGGCTTCTTGTGCTCCAAAGCATTGCCCAAGATGTCTTGGTCATCACCTTCTTGAAATCATATGGCCCTTCAACATCCATACGCTTAAGCGTGCTCTCGACTTATTCTCCTTGGCGGATTAATTCTTTCCACGAGCGAGCTACGACTGCGCCCATATTAGATAGGATGTCAATGGAGAGATTGTTCCGACACATCTCCATGAGAGTGACCTTAGAAACCTAATCATGTGTATGCAGTGATTGGTTCCTCAACCTCTTGACAAAGTTGCTTACAGACTCTGTCTTCTTCTTCTTTGCAGCTAGCAGGGTGGCCACATATACTTCTTTGTCATCGTCGAAGAATCTGGCCATGAAGAGCCGTTCCATGTCCTTCCAGTAAGTGATGGATCCGGGGTCCAATCTGCGGAACCATTCAAAAGCGACCCCCATGAGGGTACCAATAAACAGTCGAGTCATAATGGGATCATTCCCCACTATGTGTCTAGTTTGCATCTGGAAGTAGTAAATGTGCTGGGAAGGAGAACCCTTGCCATCAAACTGCAGGAGGTCCAGTGGCTGAAACTTCACCGGGTAGTAGATTATATCCCATTCGATTGGATACGGTCTGATAACCTCCAGCTTGTCCATTTGCTTCTGGAGCTTCAAGGCGTCGAGTTGACTTTGGAATTCGTCAAGCCTTTTGTTCCTTGGATTATGACCCAAAGATGACGTTCCTCCAGATGACTTGGATGAGGAGTGAGAAGGAGTAGGCGCCAGCTCTTTGTGCTTTAAGGATTTTCGCGAAGTCCGTGAAGTCCTCTCTTTCTTCTTCTTCTTCTCATTTAGAAGCTGCTCCAACATCTCCTTTAGGGAGTTGATGGCTGTTCGTTGCTCGTCGAGCCTCCTAGATATCTCGCTAGGGATTTCGGTCATGTGCGCATTTGCGTGCTCGCCCTGAACTGAGCTTGAAGCCTACGATGTTGCCACTGCTAAGCAATCATCATCGTCGTCGTCAGAGACGGGTGCTAGGTACGTGTAGTCAAACGGAATGGCTACCCCTATTTGGGTGCGAGTGCGTTTGTGGATACCTTCACGCTCAATGGCCTTGAATTTCCTCGTCACATTGACAGTTGCGACGGGGAGCTCCACATCATCGAAGCTCATCTCCTCTAATGATTGCGTCTTTGGCGGAGAGGTCTCATCTCTGACTAAATTCCTTAAATTATTTATGTTACACCAAGTAAGTCACAGTTAAAATCTGTTCCTTTATAAATGACACAGACCGACTTAAATTAGTGGGGAAAATTGGTTTGACTAAGACAAATTGTGGACTTACCTCATATTTTAAAATATTGATAATTTGAAGGATGAACATGAGAAATCTCGTCAGACAACATATCCTCTTATAACAAAACAGCATGCATCACTTCATGTTCAATAGAGCATCATACATCCAAAATATAGTTGATAAATCTTCTTGTCAAATTTCATCCTTATAAAGGAACTGGGAACCGAGCCAGATAAATTACTAACAAATCCACTCACTATTTTATTTTTTATAAAAATAACTCCTAAAGGTCTTGAATCAAAATAAGTATAATGTCCTCCAATTTATATAATCATGACATGAGGTAGAACAAAATACTAAAAAAATATACAGATAATAATAAATAAATAAATGACAATTTCAAGAACAAGAAATGCCCAAAACAAACCAACAGCCAAAACGCCCAAAACCTATCACAATAAACAAAATCATCAAATGGGCAAGCCAAAGATTAAATCTTTTCAATACCTAGCCAGAGAAACGACGCTTTGGATTGAATGGAGCTACGAACTCTGCTTGAGGCTCCTCATCATCTCCATCAACTTCTTAAAACCCTAGGTACAGATCTGAACACCAAAAGTCTATCAAACAACCACTCAAAGCAGGGACGGCGGTGGCATAGGGAGAGAGGGGGTCAGGTACCCTAGAGGGGGGTGATTAGGGTCTTTTGCTAATCTAATCCGATTTTATGCTAATTAAAATTAATTAATAAGTTATCCTAGCAAGTATGAAATGCAACAATATATATGAGCTAGGATGAGCAATATGAAATAAGGGGTATATCCTAGCAATGAGATATACTATGAATTATATGCAAGGATATACAAACTAACACAAGGGTGAAATAAACAATCTACAAAAGAGATAGGGCAATATGAAGAGCAATACACAAAGGCGATATACGATATGAATACAAGAATAAGAACGCCAATGCAATCACAAACAAAATGATATGATCACGGAGTTCGGTCTAACCACTTGACCTACGTCTCCGCTCCTTACCTCGAGGAGATCTCCACTATCACAACCGGGTTTTTTACATTTACCCGAATAACGTTTACATCACACAATACGATTTTCTAGTTTACCGAAAACTCTACAACTAACACACTCTTGTAATCCCACTCTACACCCTCTCAAGTATTGAACTAGACGTGTCTCCCTCAAGTGCTCGGATACAAGCTCTCCCTAGGTTCGTCAACCGACGCCACTCCTCTTGGGACGATCCCCGACTCTCGCCACACACTTTTCTCGGTATACAAGTGTATTACAAAGTGAATATCACAATAAGCACAATACAAAGTGTTTGTTCTCTACAATGGATGAGAACAAATTATAAGCTCACTCTCTAAGTTACACAATCCCACAACCCAATTATACTATGAATGTAAATACAATAAGCTCAATGGTTGTGTGTGTGTAAACAAAGAGAAAATAAAATCAACTAAACTCAATATGAACACTAGCTTAATAAAATGATAATCAAACAATATAAAATATAAAGCTAGATTGAGTTTAGAAAACTTCTCAATAGATCAAGAGTGGAAGGAGAAGAGTTAGATGCTAAAACACCAATAGATGATCTCCTCAAGATCTTGTGAAATTGATTTCTCAAACTCAAACTCTCAAATGCAACAAACTTAACCCAAACTTAAACCCTTGTTTAAAACTCTTTAAACTTGTTTTAAAACACTCTCTTGTTCTTGAAGAGCTGAAGGCAATGGGGGTATTTATACCCACTCAAAACATCAGCCAAAATAACATTTAAAAGACCAAAATACCCCCAGAGAATCAAATCAAAATATAGCTATTGGAAAGCAATCATCAGTTCGGCGGTCGACCGTGAGAAACTGGCGGGCGACCGCGAAGCACAAAAACCAAAAGAACGGTTTTGAAAAGCTGGCGGTCGACCGCGAAAGTCTCTAGATGAGCCACGGTCGACCGTCACGGTTGATCGCGAGCCAAAAGGCAAAATGAATTATGAACTGCAGGCGATTGACCGTGGCGGTCGATCGCGAACTGATACATGGGGTTTTTACAGGTTTTTGTAAATAGTTTTTGAGACTTTTAAAAATATGTTAAAAATAACAAATAAAGTCCAAAAATAATGAAACTTTGGGAAATGTATATAAACATGTAAATGAACATGTTACAAAAAGAGTTTTCCAAATTGCATTTTCCATTTGTGAAAAATAATCATTTTGTAAAATAGTCCAAAACATAAAAATGTGAACATATGAGTTTTGACATTTTAGCTTAATCATGTTTTGAAACAATACAAAATGATTTTGTAGACTTAATAAAAGATGTATATGATTGTTATTAAGACCATAAAAAAATAATATAATATTTTCATAAAATTGCATATTCTATGCAATATATACGAAAACACAATGGAGTATGAAATATGTAATTTCATATATATAAACATAAAAACCCAAAATACATGTATGTATATATATAACTATATATATGCGCTTAAAGTACTAACACACATAATATAAAACCTAAACTACATTACCCAAGCTTGATCTTGATCTTCATTATAGCTCAACTTGGTAATCTTGCGGATGAAGCTTGAACTTGGATGTTCAACTTGAAATGCAAGGCTTCACTTCACAATTCCGCCAACCTTCATTGGATATGATCGTTATGGCGCAATCCATCCAACCTCCAACATATTGTTTGTCTATAATAAATAAAAAAACACGAATACTAGACAAACAACATTAGTGATAAATTGTTTGTTAAACATCATAAAAACAAAAAGGCCAACAATCTCCCCCTTTTTGATGATGACAAACAATTTACAAAAAGGATATATGCATGAAGGAAAATGAATATACAATATTATAATTATCATGCATAACAAGGAAAGAATATACTCACAATATTTCTCCCCCTTTGACAACATCAAAAAAGGAAAAACCATATAGATGAAAGAGAGCGAAAGCTCCCCCTACCTATAAGCATGGGTGAGTATAACACATAGAAAGATATATGGATTACTCCCCCTATTAAAATACCTCATGAATGTATGAAATGAATGCTAAGGCATACATATGTGAGAAAGCATAGATTAAAAACATGCTAAACATAACTCACATACAAAAAAGATAATGAGAGCATATATAAATATGAAAGAAGTGTCTCATTACACAATTTTAAAAACATAGTGTATACAAATAGATTTATGAAATCAAAAGATTGAACATGAGAATCATGCAAAAAGTTTTCAAATGAAAAAAAATTAATTAATGAAATCATAAATCAAGATTTAAGTCCAAAAATAATGTTTGATCAAAAAAAGGAAATTTTCTTTGTAAAACTTGATCAAACCACATAAAGAATACATTATAAAGCATATTTGAAATTTGAATCATCTATTTATGCTTATATAATGAATTCAAAAGAACAAATCAAAGCAAAATTTTCATAGTTCAAAAACAACATACAAGAATTATGAACTATGGATTTTAAAAAAAAATATTTTTAAGAGTATAAAACCAAATCATCATTAATTTTCAAAAATCAAGAGAGGCAATCATATCTAGCTCTTGATCTAGTAACAACCCATATAAACATTTAAGCACCCAGTAAACATGATTTGAGAATAAACACCCAATAAACCCGGAGGGTTATATAAATACAAACCTCTCATCAAAACAAAACCAATAATCATGAAAACAAAAGAATTTGACCAATAAAAGAAATGTGTGTGTATAGATGATTGAGCTTAAAGTACTAACACACATAATATAAAACCTAAACTACATTACCAAGCTTGATCTTGGTCTTCATTGTAGCTCAACTTGGTAATCTTATGGATGAAGCTTGAACTAGGATCTTCAACTTAAAATGCAAGATTTCACTCTACAATTCTGCCAACCTCCATTGGATATGATCATTATGGCGCAATCCATCCAACCTCTAACATATTGTTTGTCTATAATAAATAAGAAAACACGAATACTAGACAAACAACATTAGTGGTAAATTGTTTGTTAAACATCATCAAAACAAAGAGGTCATCAGTCAGGTAGGGGGAAGCAGTGGCGGCGTGGGGAAGCAGCGACGGTGGCATGTGGAGAAAGAGGTCAGGTACGGGGGAACGAGGGGAGAGAGGAGGTCGAGGGGTTGGGGAAACA
>NC_033797.1:117550045-117563803 GCF_001876935.1 Asparagus officinalis
ACTAGAATTTTTGGGGGAGGGGAACAAATGAATTTTAGGGGAAACGAATGAATTTTTGGGGGGAGGGGAATGAATGAATTTTGGGGGGAACGATTTTTGGCGACGCAGATGAATAAAAAAGCGCCGTTAAAAATATACCTTTTAGCGACACAAAGCAGGGTCGTCAAGAAAAAAAGACTTTTAGCGACGATAACCTAAGGCATCACGATAAATGTATACTATTAACGATGCCAACCCTAAACTTTCGCTAAAAATATATATTTTTACCGATGAAAATAAAAAACGTCGGGAAATCCATACACTTTTACCGATAATAAGTTAAAATATCGCAAATTTTAGCGACGCTAATTATAAACGTGGGGAAATATATATGTTTTGCCGATGCTAACTAAATTTGTCAGGAAAAACATAATTTTTGGCAACGTATTTAACCATGCGTCGGGAATAAGCGTCGGGAAAGTGCAATTTGTTGTAGTGTGCTTGATTTTCTAAGGATGCTGCAAGATTCTCCTATCGGGGCTTCTCAGCCGGTAGGTGCCTAAGCGCAATTCCTCAAAGATTGATAGGGTCCTTCCTAGTTGGAAGCCAACTTGCCACTCTTGGTTTCCTTATCGAAAGCTACCTTTTGGAGGATGAGGTCGCCGACTATGAACCTACGGGGCAGGACTTTGTACTTGTAGTGTCGGGTGATGCACTATTAATTAACGACTTAGGATTGGCAAGCTCTTTCTCGAACTTCATCAATGAGATCTAGTCCGATTCAAAGCCCCTTTGTGTTTAAGTCTTCGTCGAAATATCACAGTCGGATTGTCATCATGCCGACTTCAACTTGGGTGACTGATTTGGCTCCATAGGCCAAATTGAAGGGGGTTTCTCCTATAAAGTATTATGAGTTGTGCAGTAGGACCACAAAATCTCAAGCAATTCTTCAACCTAATTTCCCACCGCTGTGTCTACCTTTTTCTTCAAGGCTAGAAGGATGCATTTGTTGGCGATTTCGGCAAGTCCATTGCACTTAAGGTGAGCGACCGAGGAGATTTGAGGCGAATATTCCACTCTTCACAAAAATATCAAAAGCCCTAACTATCGAACTAAGTGCTATTGTCTGTCACAAATGAGCGGGGTATACCTAATCATCAGACAATAGACTTCCAAACAAAATTTGTGACGTTACTTTCAACAATTTTAGCTAAGGGCTCGGCCTCGATCCACTTAGTGAAGTAGTCGATGGTGACAATCAAGAAGTTTTGTTACCCCGAAGCTATGGGGGGACCCAGCAAATCTAACCCCCACTGTATGAAAGGAATTGGAGTTAGAATGGAGGTGAACTCAGTGGTTGTTGCTCACAGAATGGCTAAGAAGAGTTGGCATTTCTTACATAGAGAGACGAGCTTTTGGATTCAGCAAATATGGCGAGCCAATAGTACCCCTAGCGAATGATCTTCTGGATGAGAGTTCTAGCCCTAGGATGATTCCCGCAAGTACCTTCATAAATCTCTTGGAGAACATAGCTAGCTTCAGCAGGCTAAAGACACTGGAGAAAGAGCCCTACACCACTACTAGAGTATAACAGTCGATAAAGTTGGTTATCAACCATGAGATAGTAGCGGGTGCTCCTTTGAAGACTCCTAGCTTCAGCAAAATTCTCTACTAAGATCCCCTGTGTTAGATATTGGATGATGGGATATATCCAACATGGCTCAATGGGCGTCTTAGCTTGCATGTCAGCCTCTGATGCCTTGACGATGTTGGGGCGCTCAAAAGTATCAGTGTATATGGGCCCTGATCTACTTTCTGAACTGGTTTATCCGAGTCTAGACAGAGCATCTGCCAGAGCGTTGAAGGTGCGGGGGACTTAGGTGATTCTGAAATCGGTGAAATTGGCTAATAGATTTAGTCGCTTTTAAATATATGACTATTTGGAATCTTTGGCCGCATACTCTCCATTCACCTGATGGATGACAAGTTAGGAGTCGACCAAAATATAAAGGCGTTCGGCTTTTACTGCTAAGGCAGCTCGAAGTCCCACCAGAAATGCTTCATATTTAGCCTTGTTGTTAGAGGCTAAAAATGCAAAAGTGATGGAGTGCTCATGCATCGACTAATCAGGGCTACGCAAGACTACTCCTACTCCACTACCGGCTTCGCCAGAGGATCCGTCCACTTTCAATAACCACCTGTTTGTCAAAAAATTTGTATTAATCTCTCTAACTGACTTAGGAAAAGAAAGAATACAATCTCTCACAGTAATCTCTCTAACTGACTTATTACAAATTTTCTCTATTAGTTTTTCACTTTACAAAAGAGAGAAGGGATCAACGGATACCCTCCCCTTTGTTTAAACCTAGGTTTTTCTTGGTGTTGATGGGAGCTTGAATCTTGTATCCCATTGATGATCTGAATTCTTCGATTCGTGGAACTTGGTTGATTCCTCTTGATGGAAAGAACTTGCAATGCAAGTTTTAAACTCTTAACGAGTTTGAGAACTCTGAACGAATTTGAGAACTCGGTGAAGAGTTAATTTGACAAAGGAAATTAATCTTTTTTTTATCTAACCGAAATGGTTCACAAGCCAAGGCAAAGGCTCCAAGAATAACTCTTGATTATGCTTCAAACTCTCCAACATCCGAAAACCTCCAAGCCTTGATAATTCCTATCCCCAAAATGATGATCTGCCCAAAAAAAGATCTCATTTTAAGCTAATTTTTCAGGTATTTATAAGGTTTAAGGGGTGTAACTAACCCCTTAAATCACTCCTAAGAAGGGATTTGATCCCCTCTAATCGTGAAAATGGTTTTGGAACCGTTTAGATCATGTTTGAACGAGTCAAACGCGAAATTCACGTTACTGGGAATGAACTCCGCGTCTTGAACTTGGGACTCAGAGGTGAGCTCTGCATTTGGAGCTGAAAACGTGATGGTGAGCTTCGCGTTTTGATCTTGGAATGCAGTGGTGAGCTCTGCGTCTTGAATCTGGAACGTAGCAATGAGCTCCGTGTTTTGAGTCTAGAATGAGGCCACGAGCTCTGCATTTTGCTTTGAAGAGACCATCAACTTGTACTCTCTTCTATTAGAGCGTAGTGAAGATTATCATCTTGTAATCTTCGTATTGGCTCTTTGAATGGTGAAAGTCGTCAGTTGTAACTCTTGCTGGTGATTGTGAAGGTCGTTGAATTGTAACCTTCATCGATTGATGTGAAAGTCTTCAAATTGTAGCCTTCTGAAAGTCGTCGAATTGTAACTTCATCAATGCTTGATGGGGATCGGCTATCTGTAGTAATTTTTAGACAGCCTACAAAACCCTCTTTAAATTTTCCAGAAGGTCACGGTTGATTGGAACAAATTTTCGGAATACTTTGGATCTTGATTTTGCTTGATCTTGGAATTGACGATTCTTCATTATAAAGGAGTTGCTCATTGTAGGCATCGTGAACTTGGTTGTAGGAACTTATCACATAGGATCTATACGAAAGTGTACGCTGTGACTCTGCTTCTTAAACGTGGAGGTGACCCTCACGTTCTAAGAGTCAAAATACAATTGTGAGTCTCGTGTTTAGAAGTCGAAACGCGAAGGTGAGCCTCACATTTAGAAGTTGAAACGTGAAGGTGAGCCTCGCATTTTGAAGTCGAACCGACTCAGTGTGAATGTGAAGATCACGTTTTGGCAGGATTTTGGCCTAAAATCCTATGCTGATCTGATAGTTCAGCTGTCTATAAATAGACCCTCAGGTCAAATCAAGAGTCCATCGACACTTCTATTCCATCTTCGACCTAATTAACGAGAATTCTCATTCAAATCTCTAGAAACTCTCAGTTTAGAACCCAAATGGCCCCAAAGAAAGTTGTTGCTGTAGGCATATAAAATTGCTTATAGGTCCTCTAGCATAGCTCGGCACAAACCGATGAACCAACGAGGCGACGAGATCGACGAATCGCACAGAAGCGACGGAATGAATCCACCCGAGTGCAGCATTAAGCTAATGAGTTGAGGAATCAACGAGTCATCCAACCGAGAGCGGACTCGGACGAATCACGATCGAATCAAGATCAGTTTCGGACTCGAACTCAGAAGCGGATTTACTGCCAAATCAGGAATCCAAATTACTGCCAAATCAGATCATCAAATCAGAGTCTCAGATCAACCGAAACACGGACAAACGAGACAACGGAAAACGACGTGAAGAAGTCGGAAAACACCGCCCGCGGGGGCTCGGCCAAAGCCGAGCCACCCCAAGGTGGCTCGGCCTCAGCCGAGCCACCTTGAGGTGGCTCGGTGGCCGAGCCACCTCAAGGTGGCTCGGCCAAGGCCGAGCCACCCTGAGGTGGCTCGGTGGCTGAGCCACCTCGGGGTGGCTCGGCCAAGGCCGAGCCACCCCAAGGTGGCTCGGCCAATGCCGAGCCACCTCGGGGTGGCTCGGTGGCCGAGCCACCTTGGGGTGGCTCGGCCATGAGCCGAGCCACCCCAAGGTGGCTAGGCACAGTGTCGGCCACCCCGAGGTGGCCGACAGTGGCCCGAGGTGGCCGACAGTGGCCAGAGGTGGCCGACATTTCTCTTTTTGCGGCCACTGTCCTGAGAGCCTATAAATAGGCCTAGAGATGTTCATTTTCGGAGGTCGAACTTTCAAGAGCCGAAACTCTGCCGGATTGAAGAGTGAACTCGGAGCTTGAAGACCAGAAGACTTGCACCATTCAGATCTGATCCTCGGCGACCATCCACGTCAGAAAAGGCAGGATCTCGAGAGGAAGAAAGAACAGATCTGAGATCTACACGAGGCTACACTCCAGATCTAAGCTTGGTCTTAGATCTCGAGATCCGAGCGATTATTCCCTTGGTGGATTAATCCCTCCCGGCTATTATTCCCTTCGTGGAATAATACCCGCATACTCGTGTAGATCCGACCGGATCTAGATCGCGCGGTGGTCCACGGATTAACCCCGGCGCAGGCAAAGAACCCACCAAAGCGAGCGACCGCAAAACAGGAGCTCGTGATTTGTTCACAGAGGAAAGTTGTAATTTTTTCTTTATTTTCTTTGATTTAATTGTAACCGGATCTACAAAAGACCGGATCTTTTGTAACTCGAAAAGTTGTAACTCAAGATGACAATTATCTCATTAATGAAGAAAGCAACGGTTTTCCACGCGAACAGTTGCCAAGTCTTGTTCCAAGAAAACCGTCGCGACGGGTTCAAGTGCACTGATAGCCTCTGCCGCTAGTAGCACTACGGCTCAGGCGGCCTCACCACCATCACAGGTCCTATTTATTAGTGGTAAGTTTCAGACCTTGAGACTGTAAAACTTGTTTTGACAAGTTCTGAATTTTAAACGATGAGCAAGGCTCACGTTTTATCATTAGAACACGGAGGTGGACCTCTGCATTTTGATTTGAAAATGTGGGGTTGCCTTATACATTTTGAAATTGAAACGTGAGGTTGGCCTCTACATTTTGTAAGTAGAACATGGGTCTGACCTTGGCGTTTTGATTTTGAAATGTAGGTCTGACCTCGGCATTTTAATTTTGAAACGTGGGGCTGCCTTCACGTTTTAGAAGCAACACGCGGGGTTGGCCCTCATGTTTAGAACCAAGTCTTTTTTAGACTTAGTTTAGCTTCATGTTTTTTGAATATTAACTATTTACTCCTCCAGTGTGTTATACGCTACACCAGCGAGCCTCTCTCCTTTTGTCATAACTTTGGTCATGAAGGTGGTGCGGACCATAATGTGAAGTTCAATCCTCATCAAGAACTTCCCATCTTCCAAGATCAAGATAAGGGTGAACTTCCCACATAAGAATTCAGATCTCCTAGATGTGTGCATTCTACAGAAGTGGGGTGGTGGAACTAGATGACGAATTTTGTCTTGGAGTAGTTGAAGGCACCACTTGCTAAGTCTGGCCTTAGGGATCCTGTGATGGCCACTCGGCATGGGGTTGCATAGAGCCACTACAACTTCTTCACCATACTTGACCGATACAACCCAGAGACGAACACATTCTTTACACCTGTTTGGGAGCTGGGCTTTGCTCTCCACGAAATGTTTGAAGTCTCTGGTCTGCCGCTTGGAGAGCAACCATATGAAGAGTTCATTCTGGGAGCGAGTTTTGGCCTTCTTGTTTTGATGATGTTTAACAAACAATTTACTTCTAATGTTGTTTATCTAGTGTTTGTATTTTCGTATTTATTCTAGGCAAACAACGAGTTGGAGGTTGAAGGTTGGATGGATTATGCTTCAACGATCAAATCCAATGGAGGTTGGCGGAATTGTGGAGTGAAGCCTATGCAATTCAAATTGAAGATCCAAGTTCTAGCTTCATCCGCAAGTGTACCAAGTTGAGCTACATCGAAGATCAATCATGCTTGGGTATATTTAATTTAGGTTTTATATTATGTGTGTTAAGTACTTGAAGCTCAATATCATATACACACACATTATATTGGTTTTTATGTATATATATAGTTATATATATATACATATTTTCGTTTTGTTTTTGTATATATATAGTTATATATATACATATATGTTTTGGTTTGATTGTTTTCAAGTTTTACTATGATACAATAGAATAAAATTGAAAATACATTTATTGATTCATACTTATATGAATATATATGATTTCGTATATATTAATGTTATTTAGTTCAATGAAATCATGTTTTAGTGCATTATATGTGTATTTTTATAAAATACTATATTCATTGTTTATAGACTTCATAACAATAGTATACATCTTTCTTCAAGTCTATAAAATTATTTTGTATTATTTCAAAACATGATTAAGCTAAAATGTCAAAACTCATATGTTCACATTTTCATGTTTTGGACTATTTTGTAAAATAATGATATATTTTATTTGGGAGGTCCTTTCTGAAAACCAGTTTTTGTAACATGTGTATTATCAAGTCTACAATTATTTCCCAAAGTTTTACATTTTTTGGAATTTATTTGATATTTTTAAACAGGGTTTTAAAATCAGAAAACTGTTTCAAACCTGTCAAATTGCATATATCTGTTTGCGGTCGTCCGCCACGATCGACCGCCCCTGAGTCCAGAGACTCAGTTGCTCGCAGTCCAGAGAGTGGCGGTCGACCTCTACGGTCAACCATCTGTTGTCCAGAGCCAAACCCTGGCCTTTTTGTTGCTCGCAGTCGACCTCGAGTTTTCCACGGTCGACCGCCGATCGTCCAACGAATAGTTTTGGTACAGAATTAGATTTCTGATTCTTGGGCTTTTTGGTCTTTTCCTTTAGGGTTTTAGCTGAGATTTTGGGAGGCTATATATACCCCCTTGCTCTCATCTTTCATGGACAACAATGAGAATGTTTTAAACAAGTTTAATAAGGGTTTTAAAGTTTGTTTTGTGTGTTTTAAAAGAGTTTGGTTTGTAAAGACTATTTCACAAGTGGAGGAGATCATCTACATTGTTTGGGCTTCATCTTAATCCATCTCTCTATCTTTTTTTTAGAGAAGAATTTCTAAACTCATATCTAGCTTTACATTTGCATATTTATTTTTCATTCTTTAAAGCTAGTTTTTTATATTGAGTTTAGATTTGATAACTTATTGTTACACACACCCACATTGAGCTTATTGTATTCATACATAGTATATTTGGGTTGGTGAGTGTTGTAACTTTGAGTGTGAGCTTACATTGAGTTCTCATCTATTGTAGAGAACAAATCATTTGTTATATTACGAGATTGTAAAGTTTTCGGTGAGCTAGAAAACCGAGTGTGAGGTGTAGACGTTGATCGGTGAGCGTTGAAAACCGACATTGTGAGAGTATGAATTGTGAAGTTTTCGGTGAACTAGAAAACCGAGTGTGAGGAGTGAACGTTGATCAGTGAGCATTGAAAACCGACATTGTGAGGTGTAAACGTTATTCGGGTGAGCGTAGAAAACCCGGTTGTGATAGTAGATTTCTCCCCGGGAGTGGGGAGCCGAGACGTAGTACTGAAGGTCCAAACTCCGTGATCATATCATGTGTTTGAGTTTGCTTTGGCGCACTTCTCTTATGATTATATTTCTTGTCACCATTGTCCATTGCTCTGTATTTATATCATCCACTATCTTGTTTATTTTGTTTACCCTTGTGTATATCACTTATCCTAGCTCACATATCATGTTGTATTTTATACTTGCTAGGATAACTTGTTAATAAGCTTTAATTGGCATAAAATCAGATTAGATTAGCATAATACCCCAATCACCCCCCCCTCTAGGGTCTAACAGCGAGAGAACTCAAAACTTTAAGAACAGCTAGTCCTGAGATTTATGCAACCCTTTGGAAAATGATGTGTCATTTCCACATCTGTACTCAGTTGATAGGAGTATAAGGAAGCAGTGTTAAGCAAGTATCATGGGCGGAATACTTGTTCCAAAATCTGAACCACAAAGGAGCTTTTGTATCCTGTATAGCTGCAAGCACTCCCGATGATATTCAGGCCCGTATTGATGATGCCACCATTCATTACATTAATGAGGCCAAAGAGAATGTTTTCCCTGCTTTCACTGAGTTTGATAGCTTCCATTATCAAACTCAATATCCCATCTCTGATGTGGCTTTATTTGCTAGATTTTTAATGTTATGGTTAAAACGGTACGTAGTTCGTACATCCCAAATAGATGCTCTTGTGGCAAAAGTAGTATATCCTACTATTTTTCTAGCTCACGAGCGACCCTTGAACCTTCTTTTGGCTATGGTGTGTTGTCTGCAAAGAGGTTTATGAGAGTTGGCCCTTGACATCGTTCAAATTAAGGAGATGAGCTCTGGTGAAAAGAAAAGTTTTAAGACTCCTAACCCTCGTGTGCCGATGCCATACACTTATCTGATGACATGGTACATCTTGCATTGCCCCTAACTAATGAGTACAGCCACTCCCCGTGGTGACTCTTTCATCCCACTCGTGCGACGGCTTGAAGGGGCTAAGTGGAAGGGTTGGTATATGGTTAAAATTCGTCAGATTTTGTTAAGAGATCTTAACTATCATGTTTTTCGTTGCTTCCCTAACTTTGAAGGTGGAGGCTATGGTGAAACTTTTTAGGATGTGAAGGGCCCTAATGGTTTCATAAAACTAAATAGAGGCATCTTCCACTAGCTGATCAACATTAGACCGGGTTATCTCCTCTTTAGGCAGGGCGATAAATGTTTCATCGAGCCCTATCAGCCTTATAGCTTTGTCCGACAGTTCGACTACGATCAGCTATATATTAGGAATCCCATGCCTCAGCTCGCAATCGTCAGAAATTTATATGAAGGAGCCAAGGCTTGGTATTATTCGCTGGCTGGTGATACCGGAGCTACTTTCAAATTGCCCTACAAAATACCATGGGCTTATGTGCTTAGTATCGTGCTGCTTCTCATATCCTCGAATACAGATTGAACTCCTCTTGTCTAAAAGAGATCATAAGGATGTATGACTCAAAGAGGGGGTCCAAAATGTCTCGTTTGAAGGGAATTAACGAATATTTAACTTGTAAAGAAGTAGCCGCTAAGGAGAAAAGAGGCAAGGCAACTGAGGAAACTCAAGAAGAAGAACCTAGAGTAGCCGAGACTCATGAAGGGAGAGCAGCGGGTAAAAGAGCTCTCACTACAGAAGAAGCTTACCGATATGAGAAACGGGTTTGCCGAAAGTTATCGGTTAGGTCCCCTATGTCTAAAGGTCCATGGAGAACAAGCCTCATGCAGGATGCTTTTAAGTCGGCACATGATGTACATATGGAAGGGGAGGAGGCACAAGAGTCATCTGTTACGGGCCTCTCTCATGGACTTGGACTTCGTTCAATTGGTCTAGCCTTGTCAGGTGCGGCCTCTTCTTATCACTTGACTGAAGATGAGGGTGAGGATGAATCACTTGCTGGGGACGTATAGTCTCTTCTAGCGATGGACCCTACAAGTGCTCAAGGTGAAGAAAGTAGGCCTACTACAAATGAGTCTGCAGTGGCCGAACTTGAGAAGCTTAGTGAGAGTCAATCTCCTTCTGCTTCAGCATTAATGCCGCCAATAGGAGCTACCAAGCCCAGCCCAATAACAGGACTAATTTCCAAGTCAGCTACCGTTGAAAGCTCACCTGAACCTTCTGCAGCAGATGATGAGGAGAATGTATTCTATGAGACCCCTTCGGATAATGACGATGATTAGGATAATTTACCACCGTTCACTTCTAACAAAGCGTCGGCCTATACTGCTATCTCCCATACAGTTGAATGTTTTCCGTTTTTAACTTTTATAAATTTTCTTTCTGCATTCTAACAATTTCTCTTATGTAGGATCCCTAACTCAGGTGGTTGAAGGGACCACAACTGCAACTCCCCCACTAGAGTAGCTATCAAAAGCGATTACCAGTTCTCTACCAGTGAAGTCGCTTCCTCTTAAGATTTCTCTCACGTCGAAGGGGACTACAAGTGTTTCAAGTTAAATTTAGGCGGGACCACTTACGACTCTCCCTTTAAGTCTTCTCAACTTGGATATTTCGGTACCTTAACCAAAATCGCATGCCACATTTTAACCAAGTTTTGCGACTTTAGGGGCCTAGTGCCATCTCCCACTGCTTCTCTAAGCCCGGTGGACGTTCCTGACATACAAAAGATTCTCATGGGTAGTTAGAGAGTATGATGGAGAAGATGGCTGAAGTAGTCAGCCCTGGGCGGGCTACTTTTGAGACTTTCAGGCCTATTTTAATAAATTATCTAAACAACATCAAATGTGTAGGTGACGCTCAGTGCATCAAATGCTCTTCAGAGGGCATGTCTTGCTTGGAAACAGACTTGAAGGCTCTGGAATACTTAGGCCATGTTGATCTTGAGGCCTAGATTGAATTGACCCTTGCTGACATCCGAGTCGAAGCAACACGTCAGTATGAAATCATTCAGAAGGGCTTGGCTGAGAAGGAGGTCCAGGTTGCATACTTGCAAGACCAATGCAATCAAAGGCAGGATGAGCTGACTACTTCAACCAACGCTATGCAGACTGCCCAAAAAGCGATTGCTCGAACAGAAGAGGCCATCGCTCAACTACAAGCGGAGTTGGCTCAACATAAAGTTCAGCTTACTCGGGTAGAAGCTAATGTGAAAGAACTCACCCTTAAGAATGTAGAAACTTTTGAAACTTATTGCAAAGATGTGGATATTCTTGAGGAGACTGAGAAGGAGGCTATTGCTATGATGCCGAATGAAGTTGAGCTCCGGGGTGAAGCTACAACGAAAGTACGAGCCACCCATGAGAAAAAGCTCTTAGATATCAAGTCCTGGCTCGCATCTATCTAATTGATGGGCCAGCGAACCTGATATTGTATTGTTCTTTTGATAAGAACAAAGCTATCTTGTATCACTTCTTACTATTTTGAATAAAAAGTGATATTGTTTTGTGTTTCTACTGTTTCTTTCTTTAGTTATATTTTAACTTTAGCAATGAAAACTAATTGGAAATGCCAAAGGTGCAATGTTAACTTAGCCCAAATTCCCACGCAAAGCAAGATTTAACACTTTTCATTATTAAGATAATTCTAGAAAGTTTTAATCTACTGGGGATGTTTATAAATACTTGTCATTCTATTGGAGAGGAATAAACAAGTTCATGAGGGTCTGACTATTATAATAACAATAATTTATGGACCTGTCATCCCGTTGAAGAGGATAGATAAGTTGGCTTTGTCAAAGGTATAATATTAACTTAACATGGTTGAATACTTGTGGTTTGAATAAGACTTCGAGGACCTATCACTCTATTGACAAGAGTTGATAAGTTGAATTTTGTCAGAAGTACGATATTAGCTGGACAAAATTGGGTACTTGTGGTTTGAACAAGATTTTGAAGACTTGTGATTTGAACAAGTTTTTGAGGACTTAGTGTCTCGCTGGGAAAGATTGATAATTGATTTGGTCAGAGATATGATATTAACTTGACGAGAATTTTGGGGACTTATTGCTCTATTGATTAGAGTTGTTAAGCTGATTTTGTTATCAAAGGTGTAATATTAACGTGATGAGATTTTTGAGAATTTATCACTCTATTAATAAGAGTCAACAAGTTGATTTTGTCCTGGAGCAAATTTCCATGAGACAAGCTGATTTTGAGCTTCGTGCGAATGCTAATTGTCAGAAGTATGATGTTAACAATGTTTCATGAATTTTTGTATTTGACAGAGGTATTGCATAAAACATGTCAACATTTGTGGTCTTATCGTTCTATTGGATAAGATCAATAAACTGATTTTTCTTAGTCCTCTGTTGGGGATATTTTGATAGCCTTGTGCCAAAAGGAGCTTGTCACGCAAAACCCATATGAGAGTGAGGCTCAAATTTCTGCTCTCTTGCATTTTTTTGGAAATGCGGAGGTGAGTTCCACATTTGAAGCTTGAAACGCGGTGGTGAACCCAACACTTTGAAGCTTTGAAATGCAAAGGTGATCTATGCATTTGAAGTTTGAAATGCAGAGGTGAACTTCGTGTTTGCAACGTTGAGATGAGTATTGCGTTGAGCTCGCGTTTGTAATTGAGAACGCGGATGTGAGCCTTGTGTTGAGAAGTTGAACCAACTTATCCTGAAACGTGAAAATCATGTTTGGGCGAGATTCTCTACCTAGAATCTCGTGTTGATTTAACCGATTGGCTACCCTATAAAAAGACCAACTTGGGTCTTATCAAGAGTTTCATAACTCTTTCACCTTCATCTCAATTGTTGAATGAGAGTCCTTGTTTCTTCAAGATCTCCGGCGATCTTATACATCTTGGAATCATCAACTCTCTTTTATTTTATTCACCGCCAATAACCATCCATGGGGGTTAAGAAGACCATTTCCAGGTCCAGGAAAGTCGTTGAGACGATTCCAGACGAACCGTCAGTCGAGGTTGCTGGCAGTGCTCTTGCTCACGTGGCTGTGCCGCCGCCACAAACCTCTCTTCTTCATGGTGAGTTGAGATTTTCGAACCTGTTTGACAGGTTTCAAATCCTGAATGACAAGTTTTGGGTTGTTAGCAACAAATGAAGCTCATGTTTTACTATTGGAACGTGGAGGCATACCTCTACGTTTTGTAAGTAAAACGCGGGTCTTACCCTCACGTTTTGAACTTGAAATGAGGGGATTGATTTTTGCATTTTAGAATTAGAACGCGGGTCTGACCCTTGCCTTTTGAAATTGGAATGTGGGGCTGACCTCTGTGTTTTGAATTTGAAAATGCGGATCTGACATTCGCATTTTGATTTTGAAATGCGGTTCTAACCTCCGCATTTTGAATTTGAAAACGTGGGTCTAACCTTCGAGTTTTGATTTTGAAACGTGGGTATGACCTCTGTGTTATGAGTTTGACATGTGGGTTTGACCCTCACGTTTTGATTTTGAAACACAGGTCTGACCTCAGCGTTTCAAGTTCAAAACGTGGGTCTGACCCTTACTTTTAGATTAAGTCCTTCAGACTTTTATAATATGCTTTTTAGATATTATTAACTTTTTCCTTTGTAGTGTTCTTTCCTAATGTACCTCTTTCCTTCCAACATCATTTTGGGTGCACAGGTGGCCTGAATGATAGCGTTGTTTTTAGTTTTTGCCAGGAACATCCACTATTCAAAGGTCGATGCCGGGAGCGTGCGTTAACATTCTTGTCTGGAAGACCATCCACTATTAGGGCTATGGTTACTAACATAGAACATGAGACGCCGGAGAACCATAAGAACTTCAAAAAGTCAGTGTTACATTTTTGAGATCACATGGAAATCGATAGCAAGTATATACATGTTGAATACTCCAAAATTCTACGAAGGGTTAACA
>NC_033797.1:117563814-117584905 GCF_001876935.1 Asparagus officinalis
GTGGATGTATCCACTCTCGTATTTCCTAAGCATCACTTACTATAGAAATCTGAGTTTTAACCTCATCAAGGAGAAAGACGACATATCTCTCGGTACCTTCATGCATCAAAGTGTTCGTCTTGTCAGGCATCTGGCCTTCTTGTTTTGATAATGATTTAATAAACAATTTATATCTAATATTGTTTGTCTAGTGTTTGTATTTTGTTATTTATTATAGACAAACAATATGTTGGAGGATGGATGGAATTGCGTATTCACGATCATATCCAATGGAGGTTGGCGGAATAGTAGATGAAGCTATGTACAATTCAAGTTAAAGATCCAAGTTCAAGCTTCATCCGTATAGTTTACCAAGTTGAGCTACAATGAAGATCAAGATCAAGCTTGGGTAATTTAGTTTAGGTGTTATATTATGTGTGTTAAGTACGTTAAGCTCAATATCATATACACACACATTTTATTGGTTTCTTTGTATATATATGTAGTCATATATATATACAACACAAGTTTTGGCTTTCATGTTTATAAATATGAAATTACATATTTCATATTTATTATTGTGATTTGGTTTAACTACTTAGATATGAAACAAATATATTTTCATATACATACTCATATATTTTATTTTCTATTGTATTTGTGAAAATATTATTTTCTTGGTTTATAGACTTAACAATAATCATATACACCTTTTATTAAGTCTACAAAATCATTTTGTAATGTTTCAAAACATGGTTAAGCTAAAATGTCAAAACTCATTTGTTCACATTTTCATGTTTTGGACTATTTTACAAAATGATGATATTTTTTATTTGGAAGGTCCTTTTTAAAATTATCATGTTTATTATCATGTTTACAATCATTCCCCAAAGTTTTATAATTTTTGGAATTTTTTTGATATTTTTAAACAGGGTTTTAAAATCAGAAAATCAACTTTCAAACCTGTTTTTCTCATATATCAGTTTGCGGTCGACCGCCATGGTCGACCGCCCCCGACTCCAGAGACTTAATATGTTTCTTGATGCCTCGCGGTCGACTCTGATGATCGATCGGATGCAGTCCAGATAGTTTCGCGGTCGACCGCCACAGTCGACCGCCTTTTTGCTGCTCGCGGTCGACCGTGAGTTTTCCACGGTCAACCGCCGATCGCCCAACAGCTAGTTTTGATACAAAATCAGATTTATGATTCTTGGGCTTTTTGGTCTTTTCCTTTGGGGTTTTGGCTGAGATTTTAGGAGGCTACATATACCCCCTTGCTCTCATCTTTCGTGGACAACTAAGAGAATGTTTTAAAGAAGTTTTAAAAGAGTTTAAGTTTATTTTAAGTTTGTTTAAAGGGTTTGTTTTGTGAAAACAATTTCACAAGAGCTTGAGGAAGATCATCTATAATGTTTGAGCATCCAACTCTTCTACCTCTCTATCTTGATCTATAGAGAAGTTTTCTTAAACTCTATTTCTAGCTATTTATTGTTTTATTCATAAATTCCCATAAGCTATATTTTAATTGAGTTTTGTTGATTTGATTTCACTCATTGTTTACACACACCCACTTGAGCTTATTGTATTTATATACAATTAGGGTTGTGAGAGATTGTAACATTGAGTTGTGCTTAATTGAGTTCTCGCCTTATATTAGAGAACAAATCACTTGTTGTTATTTGTTAGTGTTGTAAAGTTTTCGGTGAGCTAGAAAACCGAGTGTGAGGAGTGAACGTTGATCGGTGAGCATTGAAAACCGACATTGTGAGTCAGGTGTGAACGTTGATCGGTGAGCGTTGAAAACCAACATTGTGAGTCAGGTGTGAACGTTGATCGGTGAGCGATGAATACCGACATTGTGAGTCAGGTGTGAACATTGATCGGTGAGCGTTGAATACCGACATTGTGAGGTGTAAACATTATTTCGAGTGAGCGTAGAAAACCCGCTTGTGATAGTGGATTTCTCCCCGGGAGTGGGGAGCGGAGACGTAGGACGGAAGGTCCGAACTTCGTGATCATATTGTGTGTTTGCATTGTTTATTTGCACACTATCACTCTTGTTTTGTTTACCCTTATGTTGTTTATATATCCTTGCATACCTCTTTGCTAGGATATATCTCTTTATTCATATTGCTTATTCTTGCTTATAACACTTGTATATCCTTCTTGTAAGAATAATTCTTTATTAAGTTTTAATTGGCATAAATCGGATTAGATTAGCATAAGACCCTAATCACACTCCTCTAGGGTCTAACAAGGCACAATCAACATGTGATGGCTTTGAGGCCTGGTAGGGTTGAAAAGAAAGATCCTACTCGAGAGGTGACCATCCCGGCAAACATTTTTGTCTGGCGATCTATTACTACCCAAGGTGAATTTCTAGCCCAAGAATATATATCTCCTAGATGGGTATATTTTGTGGAAGGGGCATGGTGGACTCGAATGGTCGACTTTGTCTTGGAGGACTTAGGAGGACCACTTGCCCGCTCTAGACTTAGAGTTCCTGTGTTGGCCGCTCGACATGGAATTACCCAGAGTAATTACAACTTCTTCGCTATGCTAGAGCGATATAACCCTGACTATTGTACATTCTTCACACCTGTTAGGGAGCTAGGCTTCACTCTCCATGAGATGCATGAAGTTTCTAGGCTGCCATTTGGGGAAATGCCTTATGAATGGTCCATCCAAGGAACTAAAGAACTCTCCATCTTAAGGGCGGCTCATCCCGATGTTTATGCAACATTTTAGGAGGTGATGTGCCACATCCACATTTGCGTTCAGCTGAGTGGGCTATGTAGAGACAACATCAAACAAGCATCTTGGGCAGAGTACTTATTCCAAAACTTAAACCAGAGGGATGTGGCAGTGACCCGTCTTGCTGTGAGCTCGCCCAAAAGCATCAAAGCTCGCATTAACGCTACCAATGCCTACTACATTAACGAGGTTCGAGAGGACATGTTTCCACGATCCACTGAGTTCAATAGCTTCAATTATTAGGTTGAGACTCCCATGTCTGACATGGCCTTTCTTGCTGGATTTTTCATGGTGTGGTTGAAGCGATGCGTGGTTCCTTCGAAGCCCATTGAGTCCATTATGGATGAGGTAGTGTATCTAGCCATTCTTTTGGCCCACGAGAGGCCAGTAAGTCTCCTCTCTACAATGGTGTGCTACTTGCAAAGTGGCCTGAGGGAATTAACTTCTGAATTCCTCGATGTTCGGTAGATTAGCATCGCTGGGAAGAAAATGTTGAAGATTCCCCAACCTCGTGTGCTAGTGCCGTATACTTATTTAGTGGCTTGGTTTGTCATGCACTACCCCTCACTGATGACGAGAGCTTCTACGTACAGCGGTTCCTTTATTTCATTTTTACAACGGCTTGAATCAGCTAGATGTGCAAATTTGTACATAGTTTAGTCGAGCTTAACTACCATGTCTTCTGCTATTCTCCCAATTTTGATGTAATGGAAGAACAATGCAAAACATATATGGACGTAGGTCCCAAGGACTTCACATCCCTGCATGGGGGTATTTTTTGATAGCCGCTCACAATCAGACCCAGTTATCTAGTTTTTCGATAGGGTGAGAGGTCCATTATTGAGCCCTATATGCCCTCTTGATTTTATTAACAGTTTGGGTATGACCAACTGTATGTTGGAAATCCCTATCTAAAGCTGGCTCTTGTTTGAAACTTATTTGAGGGGGCCCGAGCTTGGTATTGTTAGAAATTTGTGCTAAATACGTGCAAAATACGCAATGAAAGACTGTATGTATAATAATACTAAGCATGTAGAGAGCATGAAAAACAAGCTAGGACCATCCTAATTAAATCTAACATGATCCCTATATTAAAGAGAGCATACAAGAGTTAGAAAGTCATACTTTCGAAGCGTGATTCGATGGAAGATCGAACAATCCCTAGCTCTTGCTCCTTGTAGTAGTAAATCTCTTCATAGTGGATCTCCAAGTCTTCAAGTGAACTTGATAAAATCGGAGTCTTCTTGCGATACAAAGCAAGATATCCACCCCGTGGTACTTTAAAATCCTACTACTTCTTCTTACTCAAAGACTGCTAGAGTTTAGTAAGAGGTAGATCTCTCTTCTTTTCTTTTATGGAAAGCAACTATGAATAAACTATTTATTTCATTTTTTTATTAACTATGAAAGAAGAAAGAGAGCTCATATTTATAGAGGAAGAATATGTCATGACATGAATGACTCATTCTATGAGTCACACCATGAGTCATCAAAATAATGATTCTCTCATGAGTCATGCAATGACTCATCTCATGAGTCATGCAATGAAACATGAAGAATCAAAACTATGTGATCAAACCATGTTCCCAAACCATACCACCTTAATGACTCATCTCATGACTCATTAATCAAGGTATAATGAAGTGCGTATTTCATAAATCAAAATACCACATCAATACGGTATTTCATAAATATGATATTTTGTAACTTTACAATCATTGACCAATAAGTCATCATATGACCAAAAAAGTTAATGGGTTGACCAAAAGTCAACTGTTGAACAAAAATCAACCAGTTGACTAAAAGTTAACTTTAAGGGAAAAATACTGAAATTCATTTCCTAAGCACATAGCATTCCGATTTTACCGATATACATAACCGTTTATATGTATCCGGTAAAATCATATATGCGTATTAATCATATGCATTACTCTATAAATAGTGTTTCATAGGGTTTAAGTACGCGCTTTGTGTCACTCTAGGGCCCAACTTAAGAACTCGGCAGTGGATGATATTCACAAGTACAACAGATGTGCTAGCTACACATGAAGACTACCTGGTTATAAGTTATGATAAATGTCTGCAAGATGCTAACATAATTTTATCAGGACCACTCAGTGATAATATTGTACAGTCCAGTCTCTTTGTCAAACCATGTCAAACTGTCGATCCTAGGGTATGGAAATCTGTCAAATCCTAATAGCTCGATTAGTGTTTGTTGATATTAAACTCATAACCTATAAGATCAAACTGACACTCAGTTTATCTTATTTACCTCGGTCAAGGATTTTCTGACTATAGTTTTATCAAACAATCTTATGACATCAACCCATTATACTGGGAGAGACGAATCCCATCTTGGCATCTCAATATCTACTTATGTCTCAAGATGCACCCAACAAGAACCGTTATGCACAACTCAATGAGAACTGTGGTTAGGTAAAAGTCTAAGTACACCTATACTGGCATGTAAGATATTACACTCATGCCTCAAGTCAAGAGACTACTATATACTATATCACTTGAAAACTTCTATTTGACAGTTAAGTATAATTACCAACTAGATGTTCTCAATGAGTCATTCAGTCAACTCATTCACTAATGAGTCACCTGTATACTATATCTCGATGTCTCACATCAATGATCCAAGAGATGGATCATCATCCTACCAAAGGAGAAATAGAGTATACACTAGTCTTCCCAAAGTGATGATGTCCCATTTTAACATTTCATCGACTAAGAATATTTTAGAATAAACGTTAACGACAAATCAGATCTCTTCATTACGATCATATCCGAAATGTCTGATAGTCTAGTATCATTCTAAGGACTTTATCTGCATTAAATACCAGATAAATCTGACCAAAATAGCATACTATCATTTTGAACAAGGATGTTATATTCATATAGGTCCTGTTATAATATACAATTATTGCTTGTAGGGCACCTATATCTAACAAACTCCCACTTGCACTAAGGCCAATCATTGTAGTATCTAATACCTAATAGCTCAACAAGTTTTTCAAATTGTGTACGAGCAATTGCCTTTGTGAATGGATCTGCTATATTATCTTTTGTGTCAACTCTTTCAATCTTGATTTCTTGGCGATCAACTATCTTCCTGATCAAGTGATACATCCTCAGAATGTGTCTGGACTTATGGTGAGACCGGGGTTCCTTTGTCAGAGCTATTATAGTATTACTATCACAGTATAAAGGTACTGGATCTTTAACGGTGGGAACAACTTCCAGCTCTGAAAGGAACTTTTCCAACTGACAGCCCCTATTTTGAGGATAAAAATATATCCTGAAATAGATTAACTATCATTGATATCGTTCTGAAAGCTAGAGTCGGAAAAAGCCTCCATTTGGAAGTCACTTTTACCGTATATCAAAAATAACTTTTTAGTCCTTTTTAGGTACTTAAGTATATTTTTGACGGCTTTCCAGTGCTCTTCTCCATGATTAGATTGGTATCTACTTACCAAACTGAGTTAATAAGCGATATCTGGTCTAGTACATAACATAGCATACATGATCGATCCTACTGCCGAGGCATAAGGAATTAGACTCATGTGTTTCCTCTCTTCATCAGTCTGGGGAGACATCTTTTTAAAGAGCGAGATTCCAGGAGATGCAGGTACAAAACCTTTCTTGAAATTTTCCATGCTAAACCATTTTAGCACTTTGCCAATGTATCTAGATTGGGATAATCCTAATATCCTTTTAGATCTATCTCTATAGATCTGAATACCCAGTATACAGAATGCTTCATCCAAATCTTTCATGGAAAATCTTTTTGATAGTCAAATTTTTAACTGCTTGTAATCACAGTATGTCATTACCGATTAAGAGTATATCGTCTACATACAAAATAAGAAACGATACTATACTCCAATTATCCTTTTATACGCACATTGTTCATCTGGATTTTTGATGGAACCAAACTCTTTGATAGCATCATCAAAACATATGTTCCATCTCCGCGATGCTTGCTTCAGTCCATTAATGACTTTAAGCAACCTACATGCTTTTTCACTACTCCCACTGACTACAAATCCCTCTGGTTGAGACATATATATGCACTCTTCTAAATCACCATATAGAAATGTAGTTTTGACATCCATTTTTGCCAGATCTCATAGTCATAGTGAGCAGCTATAGCAAGTAGGATCCGAATAGACTTTAGCATAGCCACTGGAGAAAAGGTTTCATCATAGTCCAAACCAGGTCTTTGACGAAAATCTTTAGCTACCAGTCTACCTTTAAAAGTCTTTACTTTTCCATCTACACCCAACTTCTTCTTAAACAACCATTTGCAACCTATGGGTATCACCCCTGTAGGAGCATTGTCTAAGATCCATGTAGGCATCAAAAATTGCCTATAGTTCTCCACAACCAGTTCAGTGTTAACGAGCGACGATGAACGTCACCATCCAATCCACATGAGCCTAATCGACGTCGACGAACGACCGAAGTGAATCGACGAGTTACGTGAGCGGATAGGACTTCGGAATCACGAAGACCCGGACCAATCGGGAAGCCCGGCACTGTTCACAAAAAGGACAACGCCCTTCATGCCTCGACCACTCTACAGATAATCCAACCACCAGAGTGGATCGAACTCTTCGTCAAGCATCCAACGCACCCAGAATCACTCAAATCCGAGTACGGACGAAGAATCTACAGGGGATTTTTGGGAGAGCCTTGGCGAAGCCCTGCTGCAGTGAAGAGTGTCCGTGTGCTTCAACAATAGGAGGAGAGGTCTACATCAGTCTTCATCGCCCGTCAGATCCTTAGTATTAGCCTTAGCGTTGATACTAAGAAGAGCTAATACCTCGTTTTAGCCGAGGTATACGCTTATAGCTTCTAGATCTCACGCGGATCGACGAAGCTCTGCTTCTATATCCCTTCGCGGATAGACGAAGCTCTGTCCGATTTATCCGGATCAGAAAGTTTCTAGATCTCACGTGGATCAACGAAACTCTGTCCGATTTATCCGGACCAGATCTGAGTGCCCCGGTGGTCCACGGATATCAACATCCCCGTCACAGGCAAAAGACCCACGCAAGCAAGAGATGACGAACAGCTCTTGCGTTTGTTTGAAAGGAGTTGCATTTATTTTGTTTTCATTGTGTAAAGGTCTTATAAAAAGACTATCTTTTTATTTCATTGTAACGATCGAAGTTGTAATGAATGCAGCAATGAATACAGCAACTTTTTCCGCAAACAAGCTGGCGACCACAGTGGGAGCCAAGCCACGTGACGTCCCCGCGTCGTCTAACGTGGTCGAGATCGCAGATCCGGACTCCTCTTCCGCCGAGGAGATGGCTTCTGAAGACGCTCCCGCAGTGTCAAAGAGAACACGACAAAGACGACGTCAACGTCTTGCTCGTCAGCTGGTCGAGGCTTTGGAGCCAATGGATGGGATCCGCTATCACGTAGATCTAAAATCCAGGCAACGCCAGGAGCAACCACGGCAAACAACCAGCCCCTCCTCCGAAGCAGAAACAAACAAATGGGTTCATGTCAAAAGAACCCGTTCTACTCTTGAGGAGCGAATCCAGAAGCGCCGCGCCTTGCGTGCGCATGCCCGAGCCCTGGTCCAAAAAGCACGAGAAATGCTAAAGGGAGAGGCCGTTAAGAGATCGCCGAGATCCGAACGAGTTTGGGTACCAAAGGCCAAATCAACGCCTAAGGTAATAGCAGGTAATATTGCTCTCCAACCTTCGTCAATTTCAGATCCCGAACCTCCGGTAAAGCCCCACCGTAGCGTGGATTTCCCCAAGTTCAAGAATCCTCCGAAGGATCGTATCGGTGCTCTACCCGAGGATCGAGGAAAAGCGCTTGATAAGGAGAGCTCGAGATCATCAAACGAGCCGCAAGCCAATACCCGGACTGGGGGTCGTACGCGACCTCCTAACAAACGGATTCCTACAACGGCCAGCTCGACGGTGTGTGCAAAAGACCAAGAGCCCGTTAAGGCTTCACCCCCACAAAGGAGTGATTCCAAACGTGCGACTCTTGCAAAGGCCAGCAAGGCAATGTCTACTCAGAAGAAGACGCGTCGGACAAACGAATGCGTTATACCTGAGAACCCATGTGAGCAGCCGATAGGTTACTCCGACGGTTGTACTATCAGGCTGGGGGTGCGAATGAATCTCGAAAGAGAAACACCCGGGAAGCGGATTCTCACTGTCCGTGTACCAAATTTATCAGGGCAGTATTATCAACATGTAGCTGCCCCAAGACCACTCCGCAGAGGGTCTCGATATCCGAGAGAATCTCCGATGGAACGACAAAGCCCAAATCAAGGCGTTCCCACCAAAGAGGATCGATTGCTCGAGATGATGAACCCCTAGAAGTTACCATCAACATGGTCAACAAGGGAAAGTCCCCAATCATTTCAGGTGGTCCCGACCCTAGTTTCTCTTTGGAAAGCAGGGTCAATTCGGGAATAGCTCAGCTTCAGCTAGAAGCCGTCGGATATAACAACGACCATGGGGTCCATGAAGGAGTCCATTCTGATGATGAGTTCTCAGATTCTCATTCCGCGCTCGCCTCCGACGATACAACGTCTAGCATAGGGCAAGCTCGAGAGGTGTGCATGGCCAACACCGAACAGATAGCCAAAATCATTGAAGAGGCCCTGGCTAAGCAGAAGGAAATCTTCAAGTTTGAAATAGAAATGGCTATGCAAGAGATGAGACAAATGCACGATCAACGAATCCGAGCTTTGTCAAATCAGCTAGTGGAATCCAGCCATCGCATCCAGAACGCCGCAGTTGGCAGCAATCCGGAGGTGGTCGAAATCGTCATGGCCGACGCACCGCCCAAGAATACTGGGAGTGGCCCCACTAAAAATAACAACGCTGGGGGTGGACCCACCAGTGATGACAACACTGGGGGTGGCCGTATGATTCCTCTCGAAACTTATCCAAAACAGGATATGGGTGAGGCCGAAAAGATAAAGGAGCTCGAAAGAAAAAGCGAAGCCCTGATGTCTACTCGAGAGGTGAAGAAGACCGGCATTCCGTGTCCTTACCCGAAAGAGTGGGATTCGATCCCGTACCCGGCAAAGTTCAACCTAATCAACTTCACGCCGTTCAACGGAAAGGGCTCGCCCACTCAACATCTGATCTACTTCAAGTCTCACTTGGGAGTAATCTCGGGCAACGAGCCTTTGATGGTTCGGTCATTCGTTGGCACCATTCGCGGGCCTGCCTTCGATTGGTACCGCCGTCTCAAGCCCGGAAGCATCAACAGCTGGGAGGACTTGGAAGGCATGTTTCTCGCCCGTCTCAAACCCGGAAGCATCAACAGCTGGGAGGACTTGGAAGGCACGTTTCTCGCCCATTTCTTCGATGATGACACCGAGGTGTCGATCAGGACACTCTTCGATGAGAAACAAAAAGGCGGAGAGTCGGTGGATACCTTCATCAAACGCTTCCGCAATCAGGCAATGAACTGCAGGGATCCCGTCACGGAGGAATTCCTCTTGCAGACTTGTCAGAACAACTTGTCCATTAACATCTTGGACGTGATGGGAATAGAGCCGCTCAATACCTGGAAAGAGTTGAAGGCTCGAGGAGAACAGGCTGAACGCTTCATCAGAAGGCGGAAGGTCGAAAGAAACCAACTGATGGTCAACCCTCCGGATTCGGATCTCGTACCTCATAATGAAGGGGACGTGCCTGCAACGGTTATTGAACAGCAGTCCTGGGAACAACAGGAGAATTCGGACGAGGAGCTCCAAAACGAGTACTCGTTCAAAGACGAAGACGTTCCAGCTATCTTCGAGACCCTTCTCAAAAACAACAAAATCAAGCTCCCACCCGTCATGAATCAGGAGGAAGCTGATGATTCTGCGGATCCAACGTACTGCGAATACCACAGGAGGATCCTTCATCCCACCAAGGATTGCCTTGCTCTCAAGAATAGCATCCAGACCTTGGTTGAAGCCGGCGTTATAATGCTAGGGTAAGTCAATTGAAAACGGCAAGACTCCGACGAGTATATGAGTATAAACTGCTTCTCAAAACTCCGACGAGTATATGAGTATAAACTGCTTCTCAAAACTCCGACGAGTATACGAGTATAAACTGCTTCTCAAAACTCCGACGAGTATACGAGTATAAACTGCTTCTCAACACTCCGAAGAGTATACGAGTATAAACTGCTTCTCAGTCCTCCGACCGGTATAAGAGGTTAAACTGCTCCCTGATACTCCAATAGGTATATGAGTCTAAACTATTTCCTACCATTGATGGGAAGTTCCTGGAGGATATCACACTAATATTCTTAAGGATAACCCGATCAGATAACAAAATCAAACCCAGTTCTAAGAGAGAAGCTGGGGGTAGATAATCCAATGCATCGGGAAGTTCCCAGAAGAATACCACATGGGTATTCTTAGGGATAACCCAATCATTGTGGAATTGGTGAATAAGAAATTCACGTTCGAACTCTGAAGGTCAGAATGTCTTTTCTTATCCTCTAACTCTTATGAGTTATTTTTGTGAGATGAGATCCAATCATCTGATAGGTTAATCTTTCCTCACCAAACCATTCGCTGATCAAATTAAACGACAGTGGATCCACCAACATTTCCATTTGCCCGTCATTGGCATTTCTCAGACTTAACATGCTAGGTCCTAAACGCCTAGCGTTAAAATCTCCCTTTGAGTGATGATATGGGTTGGCACTTTCTTTGCTACCCGTATTCCACTCTCTTTGCGTTCTGGTCAAACCTATAAAAGTTAGGGCCAAAGCCAAAATCCCCTCTCGATTCCTCCAATGAACGAGAGGTCCACCTTCAAATCGAGCGATCAAACCTTCCGACAGTTAGGTCGTCTCAAACTCCTGCTTGGTCAAACATTCATACAGTTAGGGCCACAGCCAAAATCTCCTCTCGATTCCCCCAATGAACGAGAGGTCCACTTCCAAATCGGGTAATCAAACCTTCCGACAGTTAGGGTTATCCGAATTGTTACGATTCTCGGAGTGGAGATCCCACTCTTAGTTTCATCCTTCCGGATTCTGGGGGTGGAGATCCCACCTCGAGTTTCCTTTCCAGCTGTAGATAGAATATAAAATTCTTCCTCTTCAGCACCGGGAGATAGAATATAAAATTCTTCCTCTCCTCGGACCTTTCCGATGCTCGGAGTGGAGAACCCACTCCCAGTTCATCATTCCGGATTCTGGGGGTGGGGGATCCCACCTCAAGTTCCCTTTCCGGCCGAAGATAGAATATAAAATTCTTCCTCTTCAGCACCGGGAGATAGAATATAAAATTCTTCCTCTCCCGTTTCTCAATCTGTCTTTGCTTTTAGAAAAGACACGATTGTCAAATCCGGGCACTCGATGCACGGGGAATTTTATCCCGAAGCCTGAGTAGGGATAAGTCAACGCCTAACACGCGTTGCCGGGTAGTCTATTCCCGTGAGAAAGACGAAGTCTATGTATTCAAAATCATAGCATTAAGTCTAAGAGAAGCAATTCTCTTAGCACAACGTTACATGTGAAACGGGTTTTAATAATTCACATGCTAGCCCGATTCAAACGGTAATCGGTAAAGGCACATCAAACCCGTTGATGGCTGGGGGTTTGCCAAAAATCCCAAAGCCTATGTCTAACACACATGGCCGGTTAGTCTTTGACCGTAAAAAGGACAAAAGACCACATATTCAACATTGTGGCAGGTTGTTATTAATAACACCATAATCCGTGCCTCACACGCACGGGGAATTTTATCCTGAATCCTAAGTAAGGATAAGTCAGCGCCTAACACGCGTTGCCGGGTAGTCTATTCCCGTGAGAAAGACGAAGTCTACGTATTCAATATCGTAGCACTAAAAGGGTTAACTCTTTTAGCTTAAACGTCACATAGGAGCGGACTTAAACAATCCGCATGCTAGCCCGACTCAAACGGTAGTCGGTAAAGGCTCATCAAATCCGTTGATGGCTGAGGATTTGCCAAAAATTCTATAACTGCGAGTCATTGACGCATCAACTCCCCTAGTTGGTCTCGTGACTTGAACACCCAACAAATTCAGGACAAAATCCACACATGCAGATGAATCAACCTTAACAGTTGGTCCTGCGACCCCAACACCTGGGACCGCTTTGCTCCAATACCTTAAGAGCTTAAACTGTGTATACTCCAGCAAACGTACGAGTATAAAATGTGTTAATGGCGATCCGTAAACCCTAGGGTCAACGCCTGTCAACGCGTAACCCTAGGTCAACGCCAAGCGACGCGTTGCAACCAAAGTCAACGTTCGACGATTCAAACCCTAAGGGTCAACGCCGGTCAACACATAACCCTAGGTCAACGCCAAGCAACGCCAGCAAACGTACGAGTATAAACTGTGACGTTCAATGATCCAAAACCCTAGAGTCAACGCCGATCAACGCGTAACCCTAGGTCAACGCCAGTCAACGCGTTGCAACCAAAGTCAACGTTCGACGATTCAAACCCTAAGGGTCAACGCCGGTCAACGCGTAACCCCAGGTCAACGCCAAGCAACGCGTTGCGACCAAAGTCAACGTTCGACGATTCAAAACCCTAAGGGTCAACGCCGGTCAATGCGTAACCATAGGTCAATGCCAAGCAACGCGTTGCAACCAAAGTCAACGTTCGACGATTCAAACCATAAGGGTTAACGCCGGTCAACGCGTAACCCCAGGTCAACGCCAAGCAACGCGTTGCGACAAAAGTCAACGTTCGACGATTCAAACCCTAAGGGTCAACGCCGGTCAACGCATAACCCTAGGTCAACGCCGGTCAACGCGTTGCGACAGAAAGTCAACACGCGGGAATCCGAAGCCCTAAACCAGTACAATGTGGCGGAGGTAGTTCAAAGTCAACTCAATGACACGAGCCAAACTCAATTCATCAGCTGCAGACTCGAGACCCCGACGACGGCCAGACGATAAACGCAGCGCCGGAAGAACCTCGGCTATTCGTCAAAGCATCGGATAGATCGAAAATCGAAAGAGTCAAGAGTTGAAGCTAACTACTTCGGAATCATGAAGACCCGGACCAATCGGGAAGCCCGGCACTGTTCACAAAAAGGATAACGCCCTTCATGCCTCGACCACTCTACAGATAATCCAACCACCAGAGTGGATCGAACTCTTCGTCAAGCATCCAACGCACCTGGAATCACTCAAATCCGAGTACGGACGAAGAATCTACAGGGGATTTTTGGGAGAGCCTTGGCGAAGCCCTGCTGCAGTGAAGAGTGCCCGTGTGCTTCAACAATAGGAGGAGAGGTCTACATCAGTCTTCATCGCCCGTCAGATCCTTAGTATTAGCCTTAGCGTTGATACTAAGAAGAGCTAATACCTCGTTTTAGCCGAGGTATACGCTTATAGCTTCTAGATCTCACGCGGATCGACGAAGCTCTGCTTCTATATCCCTTCCCGGATAGACGAAGCTCTGTCCGATTTATCCGGATCAGAAAGCTTCTAGATCTCACGCGGATCGACGAAGCTCTGTCCGATTTATCCGGACCAGATCTGAGTACCCCCGGTGGTCCACGGATATCAACATCCCCGTCACAGGCAAAAGACCCACGCAAGCAAGAGATGACGAACAGCTCTTGCGTTTGTTTGAAAGGAGTTGCATTTATTTTGTTTTCATTGTGTAAAGGTCTTATAAAAAGACTATCTTTTTATTTCATTGTAACGATCGAAGTTGTAATGAATGCAGCAATGAATACAGCGACTTTTTTCGCAAAGAATCCATACTTTGTTGGTGTACATAGAGTCTATTTCGGATTTCATTGCATCATGCCAAGCAACAGAGTCCCTACTCAGAGATGCTTGCTGATAACTCAAAGGTTCGTCATCATCTATGACGTGATCTAACATGCTACCTTCAACGAGAAAATCATATTGTCTCTTAGGTGCTTGAGATCGCCTTCGATATCTACGGAGTGGTTAAGATTCTTCTTGTATAACTAAATTTGCTGGTTCTACTAAATTATCAGTATTAATTTGTATCTCTGAAATTTCTTCTACTTCTACCATGCTCCCACTAATTTCTTTTTCAAGAAATTCCTTCTCTAAGAAGGTAGCAAACCGAGAAACAATTATCTTTTATTCATCGATGTGGTAGAATTAATATCCGGTAGAATTCTTTAGATATCCTACAAATTTACACAATACTGAGCGTGCCTCTAACTTTTTGGGATATTGCTTTTTTACATAAGCATGACATCCCCAAATCTTAATATAATTAAGATGTGGTTTCTACCCACTCCATATCTCATACGGAGGTTTAGACACTGCTTTAGTTAGAACCCTATTCAGTAAGTGTGCTGTTGTTTCCAACGCATACCCCTAGAATGAAAAATGTAACTCAGCATTACTCATCATGGAACGTACCATATCTAATAGGGTACGATTCCTCCTTTCTGATACGCCATTATGCTGTGGTGTAAATGGTGGAGTAACCTAAGAGAGAATCCCATTCTCTTTTAAAAACCCCAAGAATTCCGAGCTTAAGCATTCACCTCCTCGATCCGATCAAAGAATTTTAACTTTCTTGCTCGTTTGGTTCTCTACTTTATTTTTATACTCAATAAATTTCTCAAATACTTCAGACTTGTGTTTCATCAAAAACACATGTCCAAATCTTAAAAAATCATCAGTAAAAGTAATAAAGTAGGAGTAACCACCTCTGTTCATTGTAGACATAGGACCACATACATCACTATGTATCAGTCCTAAGAGTTCTGTAACTCTTGCATCAGTTCCCGTAAATAGAGTCTTGGTCATTTTACCTTTAAGACAAGACTTGCAAGTATCATAAGACTCAAAGTCAAATGGATCCAAATATCTATGCTTATGTAGCTCGCCAATTCTTTCTTTATTAATATGGCCAAGTCTACAATGCCATAAGAAAGCATCGTTCATAACCGCGTGCTTTCTTTTATTAGTGTGATGAGTATTCAGAATTGTGTTTTGATTAAGAATATAGATGCCATTACTTAATGTTCCATAAGCAATCAACTTTTGATTAAATATGATATTCATAACATTATTCTCCAACTTGAATATATATCCATCTTTATCTAATAAAGATATGGATATTATATTGCACATCATAGTTGGTACAAAATAGCAGCTTTTCAAAACCAAAACGTTTCTATTTGGCAAAACTAAATGAAAATCCCCTACTAAAAGTGCAGCAACTATTGCACCATTGCTAACTTGTAGGGTCATCTCTCCAGCTCCAAGTTTCCTATAACTTCTCAACCCCTGTAATAAATTACAGATACGAGATCCTGATCCGGTATCTAATACCCAAGATGTAGGATTTATAGAAAAACAATTCTGAGTAACAAACACATTTGAAGATGAAGCAACATCTTGCTTCTTCTTGATGAGTGAGGCTAAGAATTCTGGATATATACTCTTAACATTTCTCAACCAGTCTATGTAATTAGGATCGGTTAACTTGTTCTGTTCTGATATGATTTTTAAGCAAGACATAATGGTCTGAAAGAGAGAGTAAAAAAATATTTTAGCAGATGTTCAATTACATAAAATAGATTTGGATCATTTTCATCTAAGTTATGCCTTCCACTATTTTTTGAGTCCCTCAAAACCTTATAAGAGGTGACTGGAAAACAACTCATTATTTTCAAGTCGGATCAAGATCCAATTATCACTGAATGCATCAACCTTAACGTATGCTAACAAATTGATACACTCAATAATTGGTAGACAACTTTTGTCTTTTACACTCTTGTAATTCTTGATATAATTTTACCCCTAGTTGTAGGCATCAAAAATTGCCTATAAGTCTCCACGAACGGTTCAGTGTTAAAGAGCAAAGATGAACGTCACTATCCAATCCATGGGAGTCCAATTGACATCGATGAACGATTGAAGTGAATTGACGAACTACGTGAGCTGATAGGATTTCGGAACAACGAAGACCTGGGCCAATCGGGAACCCGGCAATGTTCACAAAAAAGGACAACGCCCTTCGAGTCTTGTTCACTCCACAGATAATCCAACCACCAAAGCGGATCGAACTCTTCGTCAAGCTTCCAACGCACTTGGAATCACTCAAATCCGAGTTTAGACGAAGAATCTACGGCGAAAACAATCAAACATACGCAACGGAGCGTCTCAGGCTGAGTTGGGACACCCGGGGTGTCTCGGGAAAGTCGAAACACCCCAGGGGTGTCTAGGCTTTTCTTAGACACCCCAGGGGTGTCTAGGCACCCTAGGTGCTCCCATGCCTATAAATAGCCCCCCCAAGGCCTCATTTTGAGAAGATCTGGATTTTTGGAGAAGTTGGCGAAGCCCTGCTGCAGTGAAGAGTGGTCGAGCGCTTCAACCGAGGAGGAGAGAGGTCTTCATCAGATTCTTCATCACCCTTTCCCCTTTCCTTAGTATTACCCTTCGCCGGTAATAACTAAGAAGAGCAGATATCTCATTTTAGCCGAGATAGACGCTTCAGGCTTCTAGATCTCACGCGGATCGACGAAGCTCTGTCCGATTTTTCAGGAACAGATCTGAGTGCTAGGTAGTCCACGGATATTGACGTCCCCGTCACAGGTAAAAGACCCACGCAAGGAGAAGACCGATAAACGATCTCTGCGTTTGTTTTGACGAGAGTTGTAACTTTTGTTTTTCATTGTGTAAAAGTCTTATAAAAAGACAATCTTTTTTTTTTGATTTCATGCCTCTCCAAACAGGCGTAGGAAGACTTCATCTTCCAGAAATGCTCGCGGGGCCTCCGGTTCTAAGATCCAAGATCCCGTTGCTGCACTCGCACCACGTGATGTCCCCGCGTCGTCCAACGTGGTCGAGACTGTAGATCTGGACTTCTCCTCCGCCAAGGATATGCCTACTGAAGGTGCTCCAGCTGTGTCAAAGAGGACACGCCAAAGATGGCGCCAACGCCTTGCATGACAACTGGCCAAGGCCGCGGAATCGATGGACGGGATTCGCTACAATGAAGATCTCAAATCCAGACAATGCCAAGAGCAACAACGGCACATAACCAACTCCTCCTCCAAGGCAGAAACGAACGATTGGGTTCGTGTCACGCGGACTCGCTCAACCCTCGAAGAGCAAATCAAGAAACACCGCGCGTTGCTTGCGCATGCCCGAGCTCTCCTGCAGAAAGCAGAGGAGATGCAAAAAGAAGAGACGGTCAAGAATCCGTCAAAACTCAAGCAGGTGTGGATGCTAAAGGCAAAGCCAGCGCCTAAGACAATAGCGGACGATGTTGCTATCCAACCTTCATCAAATCCAGATCCCGTTCCCCTTGCCCCCGCACCTCCGGCGGAGTCAGGTAAGAACACGGATCCTTCAACATCCAGAGTTCCTTTGAAAGGTCGCCTCGGTCCCTTACCAGGGAATCGAGGTAAAGCACCTATCAAGGAGCGATTGGGTCCGTTGAAAGGTCCCCAAATGATGAACCCGACTGGGGGTCGTGCTAATCCCCCCAAGGAAGATAACAAAGGGAAAACCCCTATTGCCGACCGCATTGGTTTGCGTGTCGAAGTTCAAGAGCCCGTTAAGATTTTACGCTCGCAAAAGCGTAGACTTGAACGAGTGACTTCTGAAAACGCTAATAAAGCGTCATATCCCCAGAGGGAAACACATTCGTCTGATGATGATTGTGTTATACCTGGGAAGTCATGCCAACACTCTATGGGTTGCTCTAGTTATCAAACTGATGAGTTGTACTATAGAGCTGGGGGTGCGAATAAGTCTTGGAAGCGAGATGCTCGAGACACGGAGTCTCACTGTCCGTGTGCCACCATAATCAAGGTGGTATTGTCAGAATGCTGTTGTTCTAAAGCCCCAAGGAGAGTTTCGGTGTTCGAGAGAATTTCCACCGGAATGTCTGAGACCAAGCCTAGACGTTTCCGACGAAGAAGAATGATAGTCGAAGACGAAGAATTTCCGAAGGTCACCACTAATATGACCAGCAAAAGGGCATCGACATGGGATAATACCGAGTCAATTCTGCTAGTACCCTGGTATTTAACTCGTCTGCAGTCTGGAACCATTACACGAGGGACTTATAGTAGGGTTCGAACGAGATTACCGTCAGAAGATGAAGGATCAGATGCCTGCTCTGCGATTGCATCGGACAACACGGTATCCAGCGAGGGACAACCCCGCGAGGTACTCATGGCCGAACAAGTAACCAAGATGCTTGAAGATGCCCTGGCTAAGCAGAAGGAAAGTTTCAAGTTCGAGATGGAGATGGCCATGCAGCAGATGAGAGAAATGCATGATCAGCAGATCGCGGCTCTGACAACTCACCAAGGAGAACCCAGTCGTCGCAATAATACGAACCAAGAGGAGAATGAACGGGGAGAGGATAATGTCAACATAACTATCCCTCCTGTCAACAACAATAATGGAGACGGTCCTTCGGATGATAATGCAAAAGAGGACCACGTTACCTCTCCCCAAAGCCACTCGAAGACAGGTACGAGTGAAGACAAGAAGATGAAGGACTTGGAGAGCAAAATCAACGCGTTGATGAACGCTCAAGAGGTGAAAAGGTCCGGCATACCATGTCCATACCCAAGGGAGTGGGAATCAATTCCATATCCAGCCAAGTTCAATTTAATCAACTTTACGCCGTTTGATGGAAATGGTTCCCCTACCCAACACTTAATATATTTTAAGTCTCACTTAGGAATAATCTCCGGCAATGAACCCTTGATGGTACGGTCATTCGTTGGCACTCTTCGCGGAGCAGCCTTCAATTGGTATCGTCGCCTCAAGCCGGGGAGCATCAGCAGTTGGGACGACATGGAGGACATGTTCCTGACGAACTTCTTCGACGACGACACTGAGGTCTCAATCGGCACTCTGTTTGATTCGAAGCAGAAGAATGGTGAGACAGTCGAAAACTTTGTGAAGAGGTTTCGAAATAAAGCAATGAATTGTAGAAAACTTTGTGAAGAGGTTTCGAAATAAAGCAATGAATTGTAGGGATCCGGTCAGCGAAGATTTCATCCACGAGACCTGTCATAACAATCTTTCATTAGACATCCTGGAAGCCATGGGAATGGCACCGCCAAAGACCTGGAAGGATCTGAAGGTGCGAGGAGAACGAGCCGAACGATTCCTTAAAAAGAAGAAGGCGGAAAGGGGTCAAATAGCGAATAATGCTCCGCAACCAAACTTCGTCCCTAAGGGAAAAGGAAAAGCACATGCAAATGCCGTGAACGCGAATCAAACGTTCGAGGTGCAAGCGCAGCCGCAACAGCAGCAGCAAAAGGCGCCTCAACAATCAAGGTGGCAACAGCAGCCCCAGAAGCCAAAAGCCTCGGAGCCGAAGTTCCCAAAAGTTTATTCGTTCAAAGAGGATGAAGTTCCCGGTATCTTCAAGTACCTCATTGAAAATAACAAGATCAAATTGCCTCCCGTCCAGGATCAGGAAGATGCTAAGAGAATCAATGATCCAAAATACTGCGCATTTCATAGAGCGGTGCACCATCCTACCAAGGCGTGCTATGCCCTTAAAGACAAGATCCAAGCTCTAATCGATGTTGGGGTCATCACTATGAAGCAACCCAAGGAGAAGAAAGTGGGTGCGAATGCAGTATCCATTAGCTTCGGATCTGTTCCCTTGAACTGGTTCCAACATGAGCCAGTAATAAATGCAACAGTAAAAACGGTGAATGATGATCCACACAAACAGCGCCAGAAAGGACTTGTGCCACACTCAACCCCGAATGGTGAGATTCTTTGGGTTCATCCAGACTTGATCGGAGACGAACAATGGACTGGAGCCTCCTCCAAGAAGAGGTCAAAAGGAAAAGGTAAGTCTTGTTATGGAGCTTCTGCTATTCCAGGAGAAGATGACGACAGAATTCCAGCCTTCCCACTTTCTGAAGATGAGCAGGAAGCCTTCGCCACCCGGAGCGGGAATGAGTATCACTACAAGTATCTGGATGCTTCCGAGCAATTAGGCACCAAAACCGCTCCTTCCAAGACATTGGCAGAACTTCCCCCAACGCCTGTAGCTACGGAGAAAGTCCAGCAGAAGGAGAAAGGGAAATAGCCTTTACGTCAAGAAGCCCAAAACCCGAGGCAGTCTCGATTCAATCACCCGATTGGGAGAGACAAACCGGGAAATGCAAGCTCTCCACCTCATTTTGACATTATGTCACAACTGGCCAATATCCCGGCTAGGATAACCCTATACGAGCTGTTGCGTCTTTCAAAGGATACAAGGAAAGCGTTACAAGAGGCCTTGAGCTACTCTGAAGCTTTCTTAACTCGAATCAAACCATCTCCTGAAGGACCAGAGCCGTCAGCTCAACACTGCAATCTCGCGGCGCATCATTTTCCATGCATC
>NC_033797.1:117585905-117590160 GCF_001876935.1 Asparagus officinalis
AAGAGAGGATTCACGGAGTTTGGACGCTTCGTGCCTACGTCTCCGCTCCCCCTTCCTGGCCTATTCCCGGGAGAATCCACTAACACAATCTGGTTTTGGAACCGAACTTCTTCACACACTCGTTTTTCTAGGCTAACCGAAAACTCTATAACTCACACTCTTGCAATCACACTCTACACAACTAAGTGTTGGACCTAGCTGTGTCCTCCCTCAAGTGCTCGGTTACATACCTCTCTCTAGGCCAGCGTCAACACGCCACTCCTCTTGAGCCGATCCCCGACTCTCACACCACAGCACTGCCTCACTCGGTGTACAGTGTTATTATAAAGTGATTCTCACAATATAGCAAAATATGACAATGATTGTTCCAAACAAGGTGAGAACTCAATCCTGCAGCAACTCTTATGTTAAAACCCACAACCCTAAATTATACTATGAAATGTAAATACAATAAGCTCATAGGTTGTGTGTGAAGCAAAAGAGATAAAACAATATAAAGCTCAAATATGAAATCTAGCTTAATGAAGATTAAGAACAGAACTTATAAAATGCTAGAAATTGAGTTAAGAAAACTTCTCTATTAGATGAAAGAGAGAGGGAGAAGAATGAATGGCTCAAAACACGAAGGATGATCTCGCACTTGCTCTTGTAATTTGCTCAGCAAATCAAACTTTTAAAATGCTTAAAAGCTTTTTTAAACCAAACACTAAAACCTTAAACAAAGACTCGTTAAAATTGTTTTTAACAACTCTCTTTAAACATTCTTGTAAAAGCATAGAATGAATACAATGGGGGCATAATATAGCGCTCCCAAGAATCAGGCAAAAACTTACGCAAAAGACAAAAACAGCCCAGAGGCAGACGGTCAAAAACTAGCCGATTGGAGAGCTGAAAACAACCATCGTCGTCCGACCGGAAAATTTCATCGTCGACCGAAAATTTTTCATCGGTCGATCGACCGGTCGACGACAGACTCTCTGTCGCATGGTGAGATAATGACCAATGTATCGGTCCGACCGGTACGGTCGACCGGAAACTGATATATTCCAGGTTCTGAAAACTGTTATCTGATTTAAAAGCACTGTTTAAAATATCAAAATAAATTGCTCAAAAAATGTAAAATTTTGGGAAATGATTGTAAGACATAGATAATAAACTGCTACAATGACTGGTTATCAAGAAAGGACTGTCGCCAAATGAAAAATTATCATCATTTTACAAACTGGTCACAAAACATGAAATAGTGAGATACCTTGAATTTGATGTTTTGACATAAACCAAACTTTTAATAAGCTTTGTGAAATGTTTTTAATAGACTTAGTAAAACATGTATAAACTGATATTGAGTTATAACTAAGAATACAATATTTTCACAAAATTGCATGATTCTATGCAATGTTTTCAAAACACAATAGTAAATATGAAAATATGTTTGATTTCATATTATGAACATGAAATTTTCAAAAAACTATGTATGTATATATATACCACTATATATATCTAGAAACCAAAAGCTTATGTATATATATATATAACTTAATATATATATATATATATATATATATATATATATATATATATATATATATATATATATATATATATATACGAAGAACGCAATAAATGTAAATGTGTATAGATATTGAGGCTTAACGTACTTAACACACATATATGAAAACCTAAAACTAAATTAACCCAAGCATCTTGATCTTCCAATTAAGCTTGACTTGGTGTATAAACCTTGGCGGATGAAGCTTGACTTTGATCTTTAACTTGAATTGTATAGGCTTCAACCCGACAATTCGCCAACCTGCCTTTGGATATCATGTTGAAGCGTAATCCATCCACCTCCAACACTCGTTTGGTTTTGTCTAATAATAAATAGGAATAGCAGCAAATACTAGATAACAACATTAGTGGTAAATTGTTTTGTTAAACATCATCAAACAGAAGGCCAACAATCTCACCCCTTTTGATGATGACAGAACAATTTACAAAAGAAAGTATATGCATGAAGGAATTTTACCAAGAAGTAATATAATTTAAATAATTCACCTGCATTAAAGCAAGAAGGAATAATACTCACAAAATTTCTCCCCCTTTGACAACATCAAAAAGGGACAAAGAGAATTAAAGAGAGCGAAAGATCCGCTATCAAATAAGCATGGGTAGTAATGCAAGCAAGTATAGGGATTGCTCCCCTAATCAAAAATACCATATGAAATATAAGCAATAAAAGATCATGGCAATCATGTGAGGGCAAGCATAAAAATAATGCTAAGAATCACTCACATTTCAGAGATATGATGAGAACATATATAAATATAATCAGATGAACATATTGTCTGCATATCCAAACAATAAAAACCATGTATAAAAAAGATTTATGAAATCACAAGAAGGAAGACATGAGAATCATGTAAAAAATTCTCAAATGAAAACAAATCAGCCAATGAAATCATAAATCAAGGTTTAAATCCAAAAACGATGTTTGATCAATCAAGAAAATTTTCTTTGTGGGATTTGATCAAACCACATATGGAATACATTATAAGGCACGAATAGATGATCCATAAGCACAAACACATAAATATCATCATATAAGTGAAATATAATGAATTCAAAGTAATACTTCAAAACAAAATCTTTGATAAAATAATTTTAAGAGAGGCAACAATATATCAAGCTCTTAAGCTTGTTCTAACCCATATAATCATTCTTGCATCCGGTAAACATGATTTGGGAATAAACATCCAATAAATCCGGGGGGTTATATAAGCATAAACCTCTCATCAAAACAAAACCAATAACCATGAAAATAAAAGAATTAAAAAAAATTGTTTTCATATTCAAAAGTTTAAAGTATAATTTTTCAAAACCAAGAAAAAGAAAAAAGAAAAACACTAAAATTCTTGGTATAAAAATTAAATTTGTTTTGGTACCCAAGAACTCTTGGTACCAAACGATTTAGGGACATGACCCCTATCATTCAAGCTTAAAGCCAGGGTTATGAACCCATTTGGGCGCATTTAGTGCACGAGTCCGGTCATAGCAATAATTATGCAAATGACCCATTCGATTGCAATAAGTGTAATAAAGAGGATGCATTTGGTTTTGTTGACCATAAACATGTGCACGAGAAACATTAGAAACATTTGCAAACATGGATGATCTTTTAAAATTATTTTGCAAATGTGAAACTCTTTTTAAATCAAAACAAAATTTGGCTAAATGACCAAATCTACCACAATGATCACACTTAAACTTTTGTGGTCTTTTAAAATCATTTGGCAAAAGTGAGGTCTTTTTCAAATCATAGCAAAATTTTGCCAAATGGCCAAAACGTCCACAAAGATCACATTTGAACACATTAGCATGTTTATGATGTGCATGATAAGCATATGCATGTGTATGTGATGAAGAAGCTACATGAGATGCACAATGAGCATTAGCATTGTTATGTTTGTATGCATCATAGCAAAATCTAGCAAGATGGCCTTTACGACCGCAAATTGTGCATTTGTAGACTTTGCTATACATGTGTGCATGATGAGTAGATGATTTTGACTTAGACTTGACACACATATTCACAAGCTTCTTATGGTTGTTAATGCATGTATTAAGAGTTGAATCTAAAGAAGAAATACGGTTTTTAACATTGTTCAACTCATCATTAGGCATATTAGCATTAACTTTAGAAGTAGAACATAAATAATTATTTATAAAAGAAGCAGTATTATTTTTTATGTTCTCTACTTCTAACATGGCATTATCTTTTTCATGAGATAAGCTAGTTATAGATGTGGTTAATTTTTCATTTTCCAAAATTAACATGTCATTGTTTTCTTTAAGCATGGTATTTTCTTTTGCAATGACATCCAATTTTGACACTAGCTCCTCATGATTGGATTCTAAATTATCATGCTTGCTTTTTAAATCAATAAAATCTTTATGCAAATTAGTGTAGGCATGCATTAATCTATCATATGCACAAGCAAGTTCATCACTAGATAAATCATTAATGGATTCGAACTCGCAAACCTCACTAGGGCTATCGCCTAGTGGCCGTGTGCATGATGAAGCTCCACATGAACTTGAAGCCGGATCCGCCAAAGCTTGTTGGATCGCCTCCAAGTCCCCTTGATGTGCTTCAATTAATTTCCATAAGGTGTAAGCACTATCAACATGAACAAACTTGTTAGACATAGATGAGTTAAAAGCATTTAGCAAATATTCTAACAAAATATTATTCATT